>NC_091858.1:23802579-24105609 GCF_037783145.1 Equus przewalskii | reverse complement strand
ATCCTTTAACATGTCATAAATTGGTAATCTAGTGACTAGACAGGTTTTCTTGAGTTCTGTGAGGTGTTCTAGCAAATTAACCAAATGTGAGGAGGGGGTCGTGGGAACCTCTGATTTATAGCCAGTTGGTCAGAAGCACAGGTAACCTGCACTTGTGGTCTTGTGGGACGGAGCCCTCTATCTGTGGAGTGGGATTCTGCCAATGGATAGATAGCGTCAGAATGGAGCTGAATTCTCAGACGCCCTGCTGCCATCCAAGGACTGCTTGTTGGTGTGGGGCAGTGCATGCACTCACGCACACAACTACACGTGTGCATGTGCACACCTGCACACACACACATGTGGGAACTGGATCAAGGGACACTTGGCAATCTCATTCCTGAATAAACACTGGGAGAGATAAGGATAGGTAGGTAGATGATGATAGATAGATAGAGATGGATGGGTAGATAGCTATGCTTGGGATATGCCAGGCCCTTTTGGGGTTGAGGGTCATCTTCTATCCAAGAAAGGACATTGATATGAGAAATAAAATGTTGCTCTAGGAGATAATGTCTGCAAAGCACTTACTACAGTGTTTGTCCCCAAATGAATGCTCCATAAATACCGTTATTTTCACTTTTCTGTGGAAAGCCTTTGAACCTCTGCTTCTTTCTACCTGCAACCCAGTAAATTCTTACTTATGCTCCAAAACCAAACTCAGGCGTCAGTTTCTCCAGGACACGCACACATTGTGGCTCCCAGGGCTGTGGTACTCTGAACTTGAACTTTGTTGGAACAGGTTGTCATTTCCATGCCTCTGGGCCTATGGGCCTGGCTTTGACAGCAGGCGTCCTGCATCCAGACCTCTTCTACCCGAGGGCGAATACCGTGCCTGGCACTTGATACATGGTACTTAATTGAGCTGACATGTCACCTCCCAGAACTGCTTCTCATCCCCCAGATATTACCTTTCTTTCCTCTGGATGTGCTCCCACAGCTCTCTGTGATGTGTCTGGTATAGGACTTGTCACGTTCAATTGTGATTACTTGTTTATGTAACATGCACACATACAGACTTTGCCTTGTTCACCCTTATATTACACAGAGCTCCCTAGCTCCATGCCTGGTGGTAGCAGTGACAACTGTACAAATACCTGTAAATGAATAAAAACAGCCATTTCAAATCTCCATTCCTCTTATACTGAGGAAGGCCTGTGGCCCAGAAGTCCGGAGTAAAATTAGATTTAGTATTTAATTCATCAATAGTTGTTTCCACTCTGTGTCTACAGTCTGAGCTCCACTGGTTTTCCTCTCCATTTCAGATCACAACCCAGCCACATCACCATGTGCTAGAGAGAGTAATTAATGGCAGGCCCAGTCCTCATCCCTGTGGCCTCTCTGACCCTCCCAACCTCCACCTAAGACAATAGTCTTAGGGCAGGCCCACAACACACACCAGTATTTTAAGTTTCTCTCAGTGATTAGAATAGGTCTGTAAGTACAATGGGGAATGCATGGGACTTGGCATAGATCATTTGTCACCCCATGCCCCTGGGGACAGGACACTGTTACCCACCCTGGAGTTGGTACATCAGCTCAGAGTGATGTGGAAACTGGTGAGTGGAGCAACACGCAGCCTTCCTCCACTTCTGCTCTTGTCTTTTTCTTCCTCTCGATTGCACCAGGCAAACAGCAGCCCAACCCCTGCGTGCGGCCACAGACCACATCTGAGCCTTCGGGAGGCCACAGACCACCTGGAGAATCCAATGAAAGATACCGATCCTTACCTGATCAACATTTCCTGTGTGCTTCCTATGGGTTTCCTAGAGTCCCTAGGTTAAGAGCCTCTGATAGAATAGAAAGAGTATTAGATTGAGAGTTAGAAAGATCTGTGTTCAAGGCCTGATTCTGCCTCTTACTGGGGTAAAAACATGATTAAAGAAGACAATTTAGGTGATACAAACTTTACTTAACACTTCATGAAGTGGGCAGTCTCCATGTAGAGAACTGAAAAATGGGGTGGAAGGCAGGAAGCTTGCACAGGATAAAGAATAAAGAATAAGGAAGCGAAAAATAGAAAATACCTGATTGGCTGGGGCCACATAGTCAGACTTGATTGGGATGAGAAGGAACAAGGAAGTAGGTAGAGAGCCCAGAGCTGGCTTGGCATTTGGTCTGACTCTAAGAAGGAGAGGGAGGAAGGTGGGGTGGAAGCTTTCTCGGCTCCCCTGAGGTCTCAGCAAAGTTCAGCAAGGCCAAAGGGAGTCCTGAGACAAAGACACCAGTCAGAGGAGTCCCATATCTGCTGGGAAGGGGCCTCTTCCACCTGGAACAGCCTGTGGGAAGGGTGACCTCAGCAAAGACAGAGACGGATTTCAGAGCAGAGCACAGCAGCCGGTGCCCTGGCTCAGAGCTGCTCCCTGAACTTGGAAGTCTGCGAGGTGTCTTCTCTTGGCTGTTCTCAGTCCCATGTCCAGGTTCTCTCATGAACAAGCAATGTGGGCCTGGCTTGGCTCACACACAGAGCAAGTACCACATGACATGGTGGAATGTGCCCGGAATTGGCATCGAGGTCCTGGGTCAAGTCCCTGATTGTCACTTATCAACTCTGTGACCTTAGATGAATCATTGAACCTCTCAGAGCCTTGGTTTCTTGATCTTAAAATAATACCTATCTCACAGCGTCACGTAGCATGAAATGAGCTCACGTGATTAAAGAAGGCTTTGTACAATGTTGATATGAATGCTCCTGTTGTAATGAAATCAACAAAGCACAGATATTAAAGAGCAATGACAGGAAGTCTGGGGTTTTGCTATAAGGAAAGTCTGAGGCAACGATAGGGATTTGCTCATCCTCATGGTTACGTTTGGATGATACTGCACGCTATTCCAGTCTTCAAATTCCACAGGGTCTCGATCACTTAGTAGATGTCAGTTTTCTAAACTATGTTCTGGGCAGATATTTATAAAAAACTGAAAATACTCAAAGATTGGGGAAAACGAAGAGCATTTCAGAAAGGCCTACAACTTCACAAAAATGGCTATTCTCAGCTCCTGAGTAATTCAGGTCTCAGGATCAGTTGACAATAATTCATGGTGACTCAGTGGTAGCTGCTTATTGCTTCCCTGCTCTCTTTTCCTGCCTTCTAAGATGAGGAAGACGCTGGTGAAGAAAAGCTGTTTTAGTTAAAGATGTCCTTCAGCTTTTACGCTAGGGAAATATTGAGATTTGAAAGGCTGGAGAGCCACCTCATAGAGATTATAGGGTGAGATCGCAGGAATAGATCATGGCTCTGGATCTCATCCCGAGACACAGATTCTAGGGCAGGTTAATTCCTTTTGTGAAAGATTCTAGAAGATGAGGAGAGTGAAGCTGAAAGAACAAAGCTGGAAAGACTCCATGGACTCATTTCTAAATATTTGAAGGATTCAGAACGGTGTAGATTTTATTCTGAAAAAAATATAAGGGGTTAAAGTACATAATCTTAGAATCTGGGGTTCTAACGTTAGCTCTGGGGTTGTGAGAAAAGATATTAGACACTGGACTGGCTGGAGGGTCCAAGGGTGGAGGCTGAACTGCATCAGTGATTCATACAATTAACAACTTACTTGACTACGAGGAAACAGATTACCACTCCTGAGGACACCCCCAGACAGAAGACTCCCCACCCAGGCTACTGGTCTCCCTGCGGATCACGGTGAAGTGTTTCACTTTGCCACCACCACAAAAGTGTCTCACTTTTGTTTCATTGTGCCACCACCCAAAGAGTAAAGGCAGTGATTTCTCCTTCAAAGACAGCCCTGAAGTTATGGTTTTCCCACCTTCTTTTCCCTTCTGGCCATGCTTCCTCTTCCACTCCATGGCCAGTTCAAAGGGAATAACCTAGACACTTGGTGGAGGGGGTCTGACTAAACCAGTGCCTCTGAAAGTGTGGTCCACAGACCACCTGCATCAGGGTCACCTGGAGAGCTCCTTAAGAAGGAGATTTCATCAACCCCACCCAGATCTACTTACTCAGAATGTCTAGGGGTGGAATCCAGAATCTGCATTCTCCCCTCAACCCCAGTTTTCCCCACATGATTTTTTGGCACATGAAAGTGTGAGAAGCAATTAGATGATCTCTAAGCTCTCAGATCAAAAATCTTGTGGCCTCATGATCCTGGTTTGAGAAAATTTATTTTGTTTCTCAGTTATTTGCAGTTTTAAGTTTTAAGCTCTCTTTTTCCCTGGGTATTCTCTCTGGACCCTCTCTTTTACTAATCAGAGGTTAACTTTTTAAGTCTCAAGAAATTATTCATAAAATAATGTATATAGTACATTACATGCAAGCCTCTGTTTTGCATGGGGGATGGGAACACTTACAAAAGTATGGGTAGTGCCCTACCCTCAAGGTATACAGGCTACGACGATGTGGAAGCAACTTTGCTGCAAGGTGGAGGACAATCACAGGATTAATAAATCGGCAGGCCTCCCTTCTGACTGGTCCACACTTGGCCTTGCCAGTTGATAAATATGCTGACTAGCAATCCTGGCAATAAGCATTACACAAGTGGTAGAAACAAAGTTCTTCAAGATTCAAGAGGAGGATGATATCACAGTCGATTGGGGCAATGAGGGGAGCTTCAATGAGGGGAGGAAGGGCAATTGAGTGAAACCTTCAAGGATAGGTAAGATTTCAATGGGAAGAGGAGATTCCAATGGAATAAATGGTGTGAGAAAAGGTCTAGGGAGAGGGAATTGTAAGGTGTGATCGGGGAATGGGGAGAAGTGCAGTGTGGAGTGAGCAGAGCTGGGCTAATTGGAAAGATGGATGGTGTATCAGTTATCTATTGCTGCATGAAAAACCACTCCAGAATCTCAAGGATTAAAACAACAACAATCATTTATCTTGCTCATGAATCTACAGCTTGTCTTTGTTCCACTCAGTGTCAGCTTACTTGGAGCTGGCCGATCCACTTTCAAGATGGCTCCCTCCATGGTTGGGAAGTTGTTCTTCCTTATGCGGGCTTCTCTATAGCTTGGACTTCCTCACAGCTGTTAGGTTGCAAGAGTAAACATCCCAAGAGAGCCAGGTGGAAGATGGATCACCTTTTATGACATAACTTGGGAAGTCATAGTATCACTTCTGCTGTGGTCACAAGCCGACCTAAATTCCAACGGGGAACAGAGACTCCACCTCTCAATGGGTGGAGCATCCAAGTTTTTTTGTAAGAAGAGAATGTTGGAAGGGAGAGATGGTGGTAGCCAAATTTAGAAAATATACGTGAGAACAAACTCTACTGATGCATTAAATAGTAATAGAAAGTACTTTTCAAAAACTGATGATTTCAGGGGCTGGCCCCGTGGCCGAGTGGTTAAGTTCGGCGCTCCGCTGCAGGAGGCCCAGTGTTTCGTTGGTTCGAATCCTGGGCACGGACATGGCACTGCTCATCAAACCACGCTGAGGCAGCGTCCCACATGCCACAACTAGAAGGACCCACAACGAAGAATATACAACTATGTACTGGGGGGCTATGGGGAGAAAAAGGAAAAAAATGAAGTAAAATTTAAAAACAAAACAAAACAAAAAAAAACTGATGATTTCGGCTTCCACAGTGTGACCCGTACTCTAGTGGGCCTTGCTCTCTGCCTCAGAGGAGAAACAGCCGACTACAAGGGACTGAACTCTATCTGCCTCTGTTTCTAACAGACTCACGCTCAACTTTCACTCACAACAAAAAAAAAGTGGGAAAATTTTATTAATCCTTTTTTAAAAAAAAGTTAATGTAAAATTATAGCCAAAAAAAAAAAAAAAAGAACCTGAACTTTAGTAACATAGCTGGAACAATCCATGGCAGCAGCAGAAGAGACTTAATTTAGTTGCTTTTCTATGGTTGTTGGTTGTTGGCTGGGCTCATGGTGGTGGGAGCTTCACAGTTTTTGGAAGGGACCTGGAAGTTGCTGGAGGCTTGGTTCTCCAGGTAGCAACCTCATACAAACCGAAGATCTGGGGATGTCCGCACCAACCCGAGATCCCATCAGGGCATACGTTTGAAGGATGTGCAATGTTCAATCATAAGTGTGACAAAAACTGACAAGCAGGAAGCTTTTGTGCTCAGTGACAGTAGCATGTTTGTCTCTAGGAGATGTTTCATTTTGAAGACATGTGGTGCCACCTTTTTCTGAAAGCACTAGTTCCCCCGTTGAAACTTGCTAGGGTTTACAGTGGGTTTGACTCCATTCAAAGCTTCTTTTACTCTCCTAAGCATTTCATGAAGCCTTCTCACCAAGGGTACCCACATCGGACTTTCCAGGAAGAAATAGTGTTTCTTAATGCAATTCTCCCAAATGAAACTGTGTATTGTACGAGATGTAGGAATTCTGATTGTCGGTACTTCTGTACTTTGGTCCTAGAAAGTTGGGTGATGTGTCAGCGGCATCAAACCCTGGAAATTCTGCTGAGTAAGCTTGACTCAGCAGTTATGGAGCAGTTCTATATGAAAGATGGTATTACTGCAAAGGATGTCACTCATGAGAGTGGAATTCGTGACCTGATGCCAGGTTCTGTCATTGAGGGCACTCTGTTCAATCCTTGTGGGTGTTCAATGATTGGAAAGAAATCAGAAGGAACTTAGTAGGCTATTCACATTACGTAACTAGAAATTTTTTCTTAGCTTTGAAATCAGCTTAAGTCAGACCTCCTAGGATGACCTGATCAGAAAAGTTGGGGAAGGCTTCAAGCCAGGAAAATGTGTGACCCCCTCCATGTAAATCAGAGTTCTAAATGTGGCACATTGCTTTCTTGACTCCAGAAAATTGAAGGTTTTAAATGTCTTGATTGCCAGAATGCTATGTCCAATGATTACAATTCTGTTTTCACCAATTTTGCTAAGCAGCAGCAACAACAGCAGAGTTAATGAAGAAAAATGAAGAAAAAACACAAAAAGAGGACATACATAGAAGAAAGAGGTGCCTGTTCTTTAGATATTGATACTGGGTGCTGTTCTTTTCATAACCACCACGTTGTAGTTGCAGAAAGCACTAGATGTAACGACAGTGTAATCATTTTGAATTGTGTGCATTATTATTTCAAGGACTTAGATATCTTGCACAAATGCTGTCTTCTGTATTTAGATATCCTAGTCCACTCTTGCTGTGAAACTGAAGTGCTTGTATAAAATCTTTTTATGATGGGAAACTTTACAACGCTCATGAAAACAATTCAATTTGGATTACGCACAGTGTAATATTCCTCGAAGTGTCATCCAAGATTCCCCACAGACAAGGCTTCCAGCCTCATCAGGTGTTGGCCTCAGCCTAGCCATCCGGGACTGTTCTATTAAATTGCTGCCAGGACTTTATACCCAGTTACCTCCACATTCTAGAACGTATTCTCTACTAATGTTATTGAAACCAATTTCTACTTCATACAGATGTTTGCAACAGCAATTAAAGGTTTTCTTCCACGAGTCAAGTGCACTTAAGAAAATGATTGTAGTTATCCATTTTGTGTGTTACTATTTTAGCATTATTGCTTCCTGAACTTCTATCCCTTTAACTGATTTCATTCCTCACCATGGTGTCTCCTCTCCATAGCCCCCTCCCCCAAGAAAGCAACACACTATTACACTGTGGGTTTATACTAATCTTGTATCCCAGAGTGGGAAGGAGGCTGGAGCCTGAACTTAATTTTCTTTTAAGGTCAAGGGAGTTTGGCCTCTTTTTATTGGCATGGGCTCTTTTGGGAGATAGTGATAATAAACTTCTTGTGTTGGTTAGCAGGGAAGACACATAGATGGATACTGGTATCTGCTCGCTGAACTGTATGGGAACCACGCGCCATTCTGTGCTCCCTAGTAAATGAGATTAGCTTCTTGCGAGTACCGTGCCCTTACTAACGTGCTAAGCAGTAGTATCAGAGAATTGTTAACACTAAGTTTATCAGCAAGGAGATTTGAGATAAGGTTGTATTGGATTCAATAAGTCAAGTCAGCTCGGATCATTCCCGTTAACTTTTATTTTAGCTGCCATTCCCACTAGTTTCGATTAATATGCCATAAACTTTGGTTCAAAGCAGAATCAATGTCTTTGCCATCTTGTGACTGTGATGGATGTGATAGTGTTCTGACTTCACCTGTTCCTCTTATCGGTATTTCTTTCACCATGGTTTCGTGGGATCAGGTGAATGACTGCCCAGGATCACAGCAGATCAGGTTCGTCAGACCTACACATCGAAGCAGAATGCTCTCCATAATACTTAACACACAAAATTCCAAAATGGTCAATGGGAAATGACTAGAAACACGAGCTTTCAAGAGTTGGCATCTTTTAGCTATATTCGCAAATACCGTGAGATTTAAACAGCTGAGAAAACAACAAAGTCAACTAAATTTTGCATTTCGTCTTATCCTCACAAAATCTTGTTGATCCTTTCTGGAATGATGCAGTGACGTTTTTGTTCCTTCTGTATTTATAAATGAAACACTTTTTTTAGTGTGTCTAAACATAAAATCTACTTGGTTTGAAAGCAAGTGATTGGAACACTCTTGACATATTTTAAGCATGTTGTTGGGTCAAAGTTTATTGAAGAAGGTTCCAATCAGTGGGTCAGTTGGATTCTGTAACTAGCGCACAGTACCTGATGTTTCGGTGCCGTCTGAGGACCAATGCTCAAAATGGATTTTGTTCTTGAACAGCGGCCCATAGATTTGATGACATTTGTTGGCTTGAGGTCTGATTTTTTTTTCCTAATAGATTTAAGATCTCTATTGAATGTTGAAAAACTGAACACATTTGTGTGAAACAAAGCCTAGAAAAATGAAAACTGTAGATTGAATAGCAATCTAAACTAATCCTAGCATGTGTTATACAGAAAGGAAAATTTGGCTCCATAATTTCTCTCTTCATGGTGTTGCACTTAAATCAGTTGAAATGTATTTCTATATCACAATTTAAGCTTCAATAAAAGTTGGCTTAACTCATTGTCTAGTGATAAGAAAAAAAAAAACCTAGATAATTTCATTATGTTTGACACAACAACCTTTCACATGGGCAAAGCAAATATTATTATTATTATTTTGTAGATGAGGAAACAAAACTGAGAGAGATGGAGTAGAAAGGTGGATTTGCCATGAATTTAGTGAAGCTTTGGCTTCAGAGCCCCTCATTAGCACTGACTCCTTCTTCCAAGGCCCTAGGAGGGGCCCAGAATCATGTTCACGTGGTCATACGTTTTGTAAATTTTCAGAGGTAAGATGTCTTGCAATTGGTTAAGTTTACTATATTTTTTTCATCATTATATTTCCATTTCCCTGTAGACTACATCATGTTCACCACCCAAAGACTAACTACCATCTGCCACCGAACACATGTACTGTTTTCAACTCATCATTTATCCCCCAAAACTAACTCTTTCCTTCACTTCCCAATTTCTGGTCATGTTATCACACTTCTCAAATTCTCCTAAATTTCTGTCTTTGGGCTTTTCCTTTTCTTTGTCCCTTACATCAGTCACCAAGTCCTGTGGACTCATCTCGGCCATGTTTGTAAACTCATTCCTACCTGGTCTCTCCTTATCCCAAGAATCTTGAGCCATCCCATCACATCTCTCCAGGGAATAGTCTGTTAGCCGTTTTTCTCTAAATTATCTTCCTTAAGCTCTGTTTCAGTTACATTGGTAGCAATAGGATCATGTATTAAACGCTTATTTTATCAAGTACTTTAGCAGAAGCTTTAAGAGCATTGCCTCATTTCAGTCTTTCAACCCTGTAAATTGATGCTGCCGTTAAACACATTCTACAAATGAGAAAACTGAATCTTAGCAAGTTCAACTACATTTCTCAGAGTCATACAGCTAACGTGGAATATGGTCTTGAACTCATATCTTGTCTGACTCCAAAGTTTGTTGTGCTATGTATGCGCTAAAAAATCGACAACAGTTTCCTGTTACTTATCAGGTCAGGTCCAGCATCCTTGTTCAACATCCAGTGTCTCCATAACCTAGCTTCCCCTATCTGTCTAGTTTACTGCCTCCTACTCTCCAGGGTGGTATCCTTCTTAACTGCCCCCACCTTCCTATGTAGTGCGTGGAGCACAGTCATTGAATCACGGTTCTGACATTTAGTACTTCTCGAAATCTGAGTTCTCTTATTTGTAAAATACCCAGCTCATAATCCCAGGATTGCTGTAAGGATTAGATACAACGAATGGAAAGGGCCTGGCATGATGCAAAGCGCATAATAGATGCATAATAAATAGACCCACTGTGACTGTTAGTATTATTTCTGCCTTTGTGCCTTTGTTCATGATATTCCCCAAGTATGAAATGCTTGTCCTTCCTATTGCTCTAGCCTACCAGTCCTTAAAGGCCAAATCCCATCTTTACTAAATCTTCCCTTTTCTTCAGCACACATTTATCTCTCCCCTCTAAAATCCTGAAGGCACTTTTTATATCCACTAGATGACTAGTTTTATATACTATCTTATTCTCAAATGGTTTATGTAAATGAGTCTCACATGTTACTTATGAACTTGCTTGTATTTCTTCTGTTTTCATCTTTCTGTTCTCATCTTAGAGCTCCTGGAAAATGTACCAGAGCAATTTATGAATTGATTGATGGAGAAATTTAAACATTAGGAGAAGTGTGAGAGAAAAAAGAGAAAATTGGATATTATCTTGTTTGATTTGATTTGGCAACCAATGGTTTCTGTTTAGATAATCCTGTAAGAGGCCTGAACCAGGAGGGGAGGTTCATAAAAACAGTTGGTGCCAACTGTGGTACAGGGAAATAGAAACAGTAGATCTCTACATTATTGAGCTCTAATTTCAAAGTTCTTGCTCTTAAAGAAGAGATAGATCCAAGAGGAAATGGCCTGAGATCCATTTTCAGGAAATGGCAGGGAAAGAGATACACATGTGTGTGAAGATGCAGTGGGCTAGAAATAATGCAAAGGGTTCCAGGACATTCATATTTGTAAATAACATAGAAAAAACAGGAAGTACATTTAAACAGAAAAACAGGAGGTTACATTAAAGAAGTGAGATCGTGGCTGATGCAAGAGTAAGAGCAAAAGCCTTAAATGAACTCAGGGACCCAGGAAATTGGGTCATGGAAAGCCAAAAGCATTGCTTAACTAGCTACTAATGAAGGAAATTAGATAATCATACTATTTTGAAAGAAACCAGATTATGTTTATGAATGATCTGAGAGAAGTGTAAAGGGCTGGATGGGGATGCTTTCTTTTGGTTTCTGAGATTGAGTCACACCAGAGAGCCCATTTTGCTGTATTCATGAAATGCCAAAATAGGGAGCGATCTTGCTAGGCTTCTGAACACTGACAGGTGGGACTGGCTGCCATGGATGAACAAAGGTAAACTGAAGGAGAGTGTACATTCCTGACTTTGAACTCCCTTCTCATTCTGCTGAGGGCATGTCAATTATATTACTTACAGTGAAGGCACAGTAAGCAGTAGGAGTGTTGTCAGTCCCATGAAGAGCACCATCTTTGACCACGCCATGCAGCAAGGGTACTTACTCTGAAGACTGCACTCTCTAGTTTGCTCAACCTAAAGGGTGAGAGGACTGTGTTAGCCAGGTCTGCTAACTGCTGCAACAGACAACCCCAGAACGCTAATGGCTCACCTCACAGTCCAATTGGGTGTTAGGTGGGTGGGCTTCCGTGTAACAATTTGGTGGCACATCTCCTCCTGTGCAGTTCTGCCATCTTTGACACCAGGTTTCAAGATCATCTTGGTATCATCCAATCAGCAATTGGGGAAAGTGAAAAGAGAACTTCCTTAGCCCCTAAGTGGCAGTATCACTTCCACTACATTCCGTTGTTGTGCGGCCTCACATAGATGCAACGGTGACTGGGAAATTAATTTCACTATGTTCCTAGGAGGATGAAATAGGCTTGATGAGTCAATCTCTGTGGAGGAAAATATAGGATTAGGCTGGATAAGAAAAAAATCCAGGTAATGATTCATATTTTTCTACCAATCAACATGCCTGTAAACCTGGAGTGATTTAACTTTATGTTTCAAACAGATGTTTTGGGTTGTGTTGACTCAAAAAACATATGGGTCACACATGCTTTTTGGTAAGAATATTTGCGTAAATGAGGATTGTGAAAGTTTAGTTGTCGAATTAATGCTTTGCTAAGTTAATGCGGCTTCTGCAGTGACATGGTGGGAGCTAATCCCGTCCCACCAAGAAACAAAGAAATAAAAAGAAATCTTAAGAAGCAGAAATGAGAAAAGAACTATGAAAATTAATCATTTAGCTGACAATTACAGCACATACTGTAATTGAAAATACAGAACGTTGAAATCCCGTGACTTCAATGTTCCATAATGGCATCAAGGTGATATTTCATTTTTCATTTTTTTTTTTTTTTTGAGGAAGATTAGCCCTGAGCTAACTACTGCCAGTCCGCCTCTTTTTTCCTGAGGAAGCCTGGCCCTGATCATCGTGTCCATCTTCCTCTGCTTTATACGTGAGATGCCTATTACAGCGTGGCGTGCCAAGCGGTGCCATGTCCGCACCTGGGATTCAAACCGGAGAACCCCGGGCTGCCGAGAATCGGAACGTGCGAACTTAACAGCTGCGCCACTGGACCGGCCCCGTGGGTGATATTTCATTTTAAAGGTTTATTTTTATTCTTTTAGGTCTCCAAACCACTTTCATATTGAAGGAAATTATCACACTTTTCATGCAAGTAGCTTACCATACAAAGTTAAGGGTGTTTTACAGAAATGTTAAAGGTAGTTTGAAAGTAGAAAAAAAATGACCATTATGATTTAGCTTACATAGATAGAAAAAGTCATCCTCAAGCAAAAGCATGAGGGATATGCATTGGAAATAAAGACTACAGCTCTTTATCCATGGTGGAGAAAATTTTCAGAATCTCCTCCGGAAGACAGACACACTTATTTAAAGATATTAGCCTGGTAACCATATTTTCTCCCTCAAAGACCTCAGGTAACAGAAAACATGTCTCAGCTTGAAATTCACAGAGTTTTATGGTAGAAAGCTGTCATCAAATTAATGCCCATCTTAACTAGAAGGAAGTAAAGCCTCAGAGCAGTAAAAGGACTTGCCCAATGTCACAGTTGGAATGGATAGTCCAATTCTGTTCCATAAAGAGACCCTAGCAATCCTATGGTTGTGTTGAAATGGAAGCTACTTGGACGCAAAACATCATAGGTCCATTGACGAAATGGGTGATGGGAAGTAAGCAAGAAGGAGGCCCCCAGTTTCTGAAGCAGTGGGTAAAGAAAGAGTCTGTAAATTGGGTGAGCAAGGCCTGGGACATGGGAACACAGGCAGCCTTCAAGTGCTCGGGAGCCAAGAGGATGAGGCACTGTTCCCTGAAATCTGTCTGTTTATGGAAGGAAATGATGCTGTGGGTCAGTTCAAGCCCTAGAGATGGAGCCAGGCTGGGTGCCAAGGCCACTGACAACTGAACTGAGATAAGGCTGGTCCCCCGTGGCCTGGAGACTTGACGGGGCAACAGATCAGAACTAAGGAGGGACTGCCCAGCTAGAGATGAGCAAAGGGAGAGAGAGGATGCTTCTGGAAGCTGCCAGCTCTGACAGAAAGCAAAGTCCCTCAGGGAGTCATCAGAATCAAGCAGTTGTGGCCAGGCCACAGGATCTGGTCTGGGCTGGTGGCTTGTTCTCAATCCCCACTAAGTATGTGAGGAGGGGTGAAGAGACTCACGTTTTGCATGTGTGGCATCCGGGACTGGCTCTGGGGCTGGGAGTATGAGAGAATTTCGCTGGGACTTGACTAGGAGGACAAAGGCCCTTGGAAGCAGGACAGATTAAGTGGAAATGTGGCGGATGAAGTGGAAATGAACAGACCCAGCAGGTCTGTGTCTCTAAAGGTCCTAGAATGGTCCTCTCAAGACCTGGAATTTCAACTCAGCTTTGTCTCTGATTTGTGGTGTGTCCCTGGGACAAATGGTTTATATATCTAGGTTGCAGCTTCTTCCTTTTAAAGGGGGAAATAATACAGCTGATAAATAGGGTCACTGAATGTCAGTGAGCTTGTGATTTGCCGAAGTTCAGTCTTTGGGAAGATGGCTGGGTTGTTGGAGGGCCACGGGGCTGAGGCACACGGAAGTGCTCCCAGAGCCGACAGTGCTGGGCAGGCGGGAGCTGTTACCCTTCTCAGCCACCTCTCCTCTAGTGCCAACCGTTTCTTCAGATTGTTCCTCAGAAGCCAATTATCCATTTTCTCCTCACTTGATCAAGTCTGGATTTGGACAGAGACCATGAAGATAGGACTGCATAGCTAAATAATGTTATAACCTATACCCATTTAGCTGACATCACTAACAACATTTGTTAAATCCTTCTTCAATTGCCAGATTCCATGCTAGATACTTTGCACTCATTACCCCTCCTCCAATAAGCCTGCTACATAGTTTCTATTGTTAACCCCAATTTACATATGAGGACACCGAGGCATGCAGAGGTTGCAAACAACTGGTAGAATCAGAATTTGAACTCAGGCAGCCTGTGCTTTATAACTGCCAAACCACACAGGCTTTCCCAGATAAAGCTACTAGGTCACGAACAAGTAGGAACAGAGAGTAGAGAAGGAATTTTCAATGGGAAGAACTGATAACTGGAGATTTGGGGGAGAAGGAGATGAAGAGAATTGGAATGGAGAAGAAAAAAATGTCAGTTGCTTGTGGGGGAAATAGAGTAAAATTTGTCTTGTGAATAAGATTAAAATGAAGCCATCAAGGCTGATTTTATTCACACATCATATACTTATAAATTAAACATTCATTGAATAGCTAGAATTAAACGTGGTATCAGCCTACTGGGTGCTCACAGCCTAAAAACCAGATGTGCATATACCTCCAAAATCTAGTTCAATGACAGAAAGAGTGTGGAAATACTGCCTAAGACAGACCCCTAGGCCAAAGGTTACAGAAGAATTACAGGAGAGCTTCAGCCAGAGATGCTGAGCTCTCATCTTGTGGCTCTCTCATCTCTCACAGGAGGAAGTACAACGATTCCTCTCTCTCTGCACAGGGGGCAGGGGGTGGGGGCTCCTCTTTGCATCATGATCAAGAAAGTCAAATTCCACTCAGCCAGGTCAGCCTCCCTCCCGTAACCCCAGCCAAGATCAGACAAGAATGAACAATCACACAGGGCCAGTTATTCAGAGGTGGAGAGAGGATGTAGAAATGAGGCCCCCGGGGACTTTTTACATCGCAAAGCCCTGAAATTATTCTTAGTTTTGCTCTGTTGTAAGAGGAGCCAAAAAATAGCAACCATTTCATGGTGGAGAGGTGCTGAGCTGTAAGCCTACTAACCTCTGCCTGATATTTTCCAAGCAGCTTTGTGAGTCTCTAGAAGACGTTTAATGGCCTATTGTAAGGAGAGAGCGGGCCAAAACAATTACTCGAAAGTTATTGCCAGGCTATTTTTAAAGGGATAAAATCCTGACACGAGAAAAGCTAAGCTGTTAATCTTTTTGAACATTGATGTAAACCACCATCAGATTGGGATAGAGTGCGTAGGATTAACAGAATAACTGCTGTCCAGATGCTTCTGGAAGCCAGAAAGCCCAAAACATAACAGGCAGAAGAGCAGGATGGTAGACTGAATGGGCACCACAGGTCTCGCTCGTTCCTCGATCTCTGACTCCGTCTCACCCCCTTACCCATCATCATCAGACCTGTTCCTCTCTGTGTTGGTGGGGTATGAGTTTAAACAAAGGGAGAAAGTCCACCTCAAGCCAACATTGCTTTTCATAATTCTTTCCCTTCTTCCACTTATGGTTTTTCCTGAGTATAAAAATAGAGTACTCATTGAAAAGGATTTAGAAAATATAGAGAATCAAAAAAGAAAGAATTTCTTATAATCTCAATATCTGTTACCCCTGCATTAGGGTAAGGGGCCATTTGTCTTATTTACCAACTTTATCCTCAGAATCTAGAAAAGTAACTGACACACAGTAGGCATTTAATATGCCTTTTTTGTAAGAATCAATATTTTTTGAATGACTCAATCAGTATTCAGAGATATCTTAATATCTAGTTATACATTATCCTACGTTTTTCAAAGCATGCACTTTTTTGTAAATTTGTGCATATAATTTTTTCTATGAATTTTTAATTGTGGTGAAATTAACATAATTTATCATTTTAACCATTTTAAGTGCACAATTCAGTGGCGTTAAGTACATTCACAATCTTGTGCCACCATCACCACTATCCATTTCCAGAACTTTTTTATCATCCCAAACTGGAACTCTATCCATTAAGTAATAACTCCCCATTCTTCCCCCATCTTCTGATAACCTCTATTCTACTTTATTTCTCTATGAATTTACATATTCTTTCTTTTTTTTTTTAAAGGTATGCTTCTTTTTTTTGGTGAGGAAGATTGGCCCTGAGCTAACTCTGTTGCCAACCTCCCTCTCTTTTTTTTGTCTCCCCAAAGCCCCAGTACATAGTCATATATCCTAGTTGTAAGTCCTTCTAGTTCTTCTATGTGGGATGCCACCACAGCATGGCTTGATAAGCGGTGTGTAGGTCCACACCCAGGATCCAAATCTGTGAACTGGGCCACCGAAGCAGAGAGTGCGAACCTAACCACTACGCCACAGGGCCGGCCTCAAATTTACATATTCTAGGTTCCTCATATAAATGGAATCATACAGCATTTGTCCCTTTGTGTCTGGTTTATTTCACTTAGCATAATGTTTTCAATGTTCATCCATGTTGTAGCATGTATCAGAATTTCATTCCTTTCAAAAGCTGAATACTATTCCATCACGTGTATATACTACATTTTGTTCATTCATCTACTGATGGACATTTGAGTTTTCCCGGTATTTACAGCTTTGCATCTCCTTTTTTTCACTTTGTAATATTTCAAGAGCATTCCTCATTTTGTTTTATATTTCTTTCTTTCTCTCTTTCTTTTGAGGAAGATTGGCCCTGATCTAACATCTGTTGCCAATCTTCCTCTTTTTTTTTTCTCCCCAAAGCCCCAGTACATGGTTGTATATCCTAGTTGTAGGTCATTCTAGTTCCTCTATGTGAGGGGCCACCACAGCATGGCTTGATGAGCGGTGTGTAGATCCATGCCCAGGATCTGAACCAGTGAACTGGGCCGCCAAAGTGGAGTTTGCAAACTTAACCACTCGGACACAGGGCCGGCCCTTATATTTCTCATATATAAACTTTTTCTTATTTAATGTAATTGTGAAAACAGAAATTATCTCTTCCCCCTAAAGGGGGAGTTTGAGAAGCAAAAGCTTCCATAAAACACATGCATTTTTCTTGTCTAAAGGGGAGGGGATAGTATGATACATAAGACCACCAATTATAATAGCAAGACACGCTGAAGGACGTGAGAAGCGACCATTCATAGCTAAAGGAAACAATAACCATTAGACCTCTGATTGCTTTCTATTTCTTCAGCAAACTATTGCATGTCACTTAGCGTTTGGACGAAGTGGCGCTCCGCATCTCCATAGCCCCTGAAGACATTATAATCCTAGAGTACAGAATGATAATTAACAGAATGATTGAGTTATTAGACTGGCTTATATTCAGTATAACACTGAATCTGTAAGAAAGAGAGAATGGATACTGAATCGAGACGGAAAACTAAGTGCACGTTTCTACCTCCCAGAAAAAAATACTTTAAAACATTAAAAGAATGAATTAAAAAGAGATATAAAATAAGAAGCAGCACAACCAGAAAGCTTAAAACTTTGAGAAAATTCATGAATGATAAAAAGCAGATGGGGTCATGTGAATTGAGGAGACTGAATCCAAAACACATGCAGGGGAAGGTAGACGAAGGGTCAGGCGGGGTTCTGGCAGAATCCCAGGCTCAGAATCAAGAGAAAAGAGGAGCGGAAGTAACTGAGTCAATGAACAACTTGGCAACCGAGGGAGGTGGGTTCCTCCTCCTTCCCGCTCTTATGTGAGCAACAGCAGCAGCAGAGTTTAGCACCGGCCAGCAGGGCTGGCCAGGTGGAGCAGATCTTATGCTGCCGTGGTCCCCAGAGAGATCCGAGATGTGTACTAGACGTCCAAGTGGGGATGTCAAATAGGCAATTGCAAATTTGATTGTGGAACTCAGGGGAAAGGCAGAGGCTGGAGAGACAAATTTAGAGTCATCTCATATGGATGCTATTTAAAGCCATGAAACTACATGAGGTCACCTAGGAATGTGTATAAAGAAGAGAAGAAGGCCCAAGACAGAGCCCCAGGACACCCCAACATGCAGGGGACAGGTTATAGCTATGTGACACTGAAACAACCAGTAAGTTAAATTACTTTAATCAAGTTTGGGAAAAATTAATTGAATGGATCATCGACGGTTATGTAGAATGGGGCTTGGCTCCCTAGAACAGAACAAAAACACGTTCCAGGCCCCCTACCAAATCCAGGACAGTCTGGACTGACTGGAGCTCTTTGGGGAGAAGAGACTGTATTTGCTCATCTTTACATATCCAAGCTGCCACACAATAGGCACTTGATCAATGTTTATTTAATGAACAAATTTATAAATTTATAACTTAGCACTGCTTGGGAAGGATTTAGACCCAATTTCTAATTGTTGTTAAGCATTTTCTCCACCCACCTCAGATGTTTGTGCTCCATTTTTCTCCCTTTGCAAGTAACGTCTAGAAACATACCTTTTATTTTTTTTTATTTTTATTTTTTTAAAGATTTTATTTTTTCCTTTCTTTCTCCCCAAAGCCCCCCAGTACATAGTTGTATATTCTTTGTTGTGGGTCCTTCTAGTTGTGGCATGCGGGATGCCGCCTCAGCGTGGCTTAATGAGCAGTGTCATGTCCGCGCCCAGGATTCGAACCAACGAAACACTGGGCCTCCTGCAGCGGAGCGTGCGAACTTAACCACTCGGCCATGGGGCCAGCCCCTAGAAACATACCTTTTAGATTCAAAGACTTTTCCTTCCTTTTCACCTATCTCAATATTAAATTAATATTAAATCAGCATTTTGTCATTTTATTTCTAATTTTCCAGCTGTACAGATTTCACTTTTCCATCAAGACCTTTTTGTGAAAAATATTGGATAAGAAAATAGTCCCTCCTTAGACTCCTCCAAGGGCGATCATGGAAAGTGACTATCCAAGGAGAAGAATTGCGACGACACAGTCCAGCTACTTTTTCCTAAAGAGATTTTTTTTTTAAGACTTTATTTTTCCTTTTTCTCCCTAAAGCCCCCCCGTACACAGTTGTATATTTTTAGTTGTGGGTCCTTCTAGTTGTGGCATGTGGGACGCCGCCAGAGCACGGCCTAATGAGCGATGCCATGTCCGCGCCCAGGATCCAAACCAGCAAAACCCTGGGCCGCGAAGGGAAGCCACGAACTTAACCACTCAGCCATGGGGCTGGGCCCCCTAAAGGTATATTTGACCTCCAAATGATCTCTGAGTTTCATTTCTCTAAGGGAACCAGTGGGTTTTCTTGAAATTGCTAACAATACTCATATCCTGTCAGAACTCTAATGTCTATTCAGATAAAAATGGGTTGAGCACCTGACTTCTATACTCAGTATCCCTGTTCATTTGATGTCAGCCATAGTGGATGGGAGCCTCCAACATTGCAAAGAGGGGGAAAAACAGACAAGAAATACATGCAAAAGACAAAAAAATGTATCAGGGAATATTTCCATGCCGATCAATATGGCTCTACTTCATAACTTTTTATGACTTCAGAGATTTACATTTTATGAATTTATAACAACTCATTTAATCAAATCTTCCTTCTTGGACACTTAATTTGTCCTGTCACAAACACCTGTTACAGACAGTTTTGAACTCTAGTCTGATTATTTTCTTAAGATAAATTCTTCGACGAGAGATTGGTAGATTAAAGCACAAGCATTTTAAAGGATTTTTTGACATGAACTGTCAAATGGCTCTTCAGAAACGTTGTACCAACTTATACTCCTGTTATCAGTGAATCCTTTTCCTACACCATTGCTAAAATTAGGGTATTATCATCTTTTGAAATATTTGTCAACTATACGAGTGAAAAAGGTAGTTTATTGTTGCAATTTACATCTCTTTGCTTATGTTTTTCAAATTTTTGTTCAGGTCCAATTTATCAAGCTGTGAATGATACAAGAAAAATGGAACGTGGTGTCTCTTCTTTTTTCCAGAGTGCCTTGTACGATGGCTGATTTCATTCAACAGGCTTCCTTCAAGTGTCCTTAGGACCCAAATGCCTGGACAGTCGCACAACAAGGCACTGACGAAGCTGACAAATGTGAGCCTGTGTCCCAATCCTTTGCTTCTTGCGCTGAAACCATGGGCTTTCACAAGACAGCAGGATGGTGTCTTAAGGCTGAAGAAATGTGTTTCTTTTAAACAGAGTTCATGTAGTGATGAAAGACCTTTGCTATTGGGAATTGTTGGAGTAAAAAGAACCTGCAGAAACCAGAACACGAAATGGCCAACTTCACGAAAGGCAGTTCCAACAGCAAGAAGCCCTTTGCTTTTGGGGCCAAAGATCAATCAGGAGCCTACCCTTCAAACATCCCCTCTCACAATTTGTAGGAAACTTTATAACTCTGAGACGATTATAAGGTTTCTTTGGCAGTGCCAGCAGTTCGGGTGTGTGGTTCATTCTTGCCGTCTCTGTTACTGATGTGATGTGGGTGAGCCTTGGTTCGGACAAAGTATTTTGGTTTCCCATTGTCTGTTATGCAACAGGGCTTGCCCAGGTCACCAGCACAAGGAGTTGAAGGCTTTTAGGCTTCTAGAGGATTACGAACGATAGCCTATCATGGCTGTAAAGTCATAAAGCAGCATTTTGTAACCAGTCAATGAAGTGCTTGGGTTTTCTCGATAAAAACAGAAATTGTTAGACTGCATATGGCCGTCTTTTTCTTTCTTTTGAAAATTTTATTTATTTTTTTATTGAGGTCACATTGGTTTATAACATTATATAAATTTCAGGTGTCCATCACTATATTTTGACTTCTATATAGACCACATCATGTCCATCACCAAAAGTCTAGTTGCCATCCGTCACCGTACACATCTGTACACATATGCCCCTTTCCCCTTGCCCCTTCCTTCTTTTTCTTTAAAAGGGAGAAAAAGATGGACTTCAGGCAAGATGTTGAGGATCGCAGAGGAAAGAATGCTTTTTAGCATTGAGTGGTGGCACAGGGCAGGGGAATGAGGGCAAAATGCTGTTGAAATTCTGAACCGAAATCTCTGGAAGTTGGGAAAAGTCTGGCAAAATATTCAAGCCATAACAAAGCACTTCCCTTATAGCAAAAACGTGTTTCAGCTACCAGTGCTCAGCGGTCCTCCCCTCCCCAGCCCAGGGCACAGCCTCAGTGAACCCTCTCATCTCTGGCCCTCGAACAGATCAGCAGGCACAGCCCCTTCGGGAGATAGCACAGAATCTGCGTCTTTGAGCCAGGAGGGACCTCACAATGTGCCTAGCACAAACTGCTCATAGCAGGTTAACAGCCAGCCCAGAGGAGAGGCACCAGACACCCAGCTGGGCCATCTTCCCTCCAGGATGACCCCTCTCCACCACCCCAGGGGCCTCTTAAGACCCCTTTCCTATCGACTGCTCTTCTTGGGAGTAGAAAGCATTCTAGATACATACTAAAATATATTTACTGATGAAATATATCATGTCTGGGATTTCTAGGGGTGGGGGAACATTGGTGTGGATATAGAGGAAACAAAACTGGCTATGAGTTGATAATTGTTCAAGCTGATAGTGGATGCATGGAGGTTATTGTGCTATTCTCTCTACTTTCACCTATGTTTGAAAATTCTCATAATGAAATGCTTTTAAAAAAAATCATGAGACAATTAAAAAAAAAGAAAAAACATATGCTTTTTAAAAATCAAGGTGAGGGGCCGGCTCAGTGGTGTGGCAGTTAAGTTCGTGTATTCTGCTTTGGCGGCCCAGGGTTCCTAGGTTCAGATCCCACGTGCAGGTCTACACACTGCTCATCAAGCCATGCTGTGGTGGTATCCCACATACAAAATAGAGGAAGATTGGCACAGGTGTTAGCTAAGTGACAATCTTCCTCAAGCAAAAAGTGGAAGATTGGCAACAGATGTTAGCTCAGGGCCAATCTTCCTCACCAAAAAAAAAAAAAAAAAAAAAAATTTAGGTGAGGGGAGCTAGGAGATTCCTCCACAGTATTTTTCTGGTGTCCAGTACATGGCTTTTGATCAATAACTATGGACAACAGTGATAATGATCAGAACAATGACATGTGAAAAGACCAGTAGAGAGAAACCTGACAGATATAAAGGCAGTCAGGAGTCAACCTGTCAACAAGCACTTCAGATGATTCAGAAGTAGGTGGCCCCAGGCCCACAGTTTGAGAAATTCTTTAGTAATGAGTTAAATAACAAAACATGATTTTCATCTTCCACTTAAGCTGATTTTCTTTATTCTAACAAGGCCACTCTAACAGTGGGATGTAAGCAATTAACTCAACTTACATCATTAGCACGAAGGGTTTGAAAAGTGTAAGTATTTCCCAAATGCTATGTACGTAATTACTGCACCCACACATATCTATCAACAAAACAAGCTTCCGTAGTTCTTAACAATCTCTATGCATCAGATAAAGAAGCACCAGTGGTTAGCAACCATATTTTGAAGAGATTTAGTAGAAAAACTGTTAACCATTAAGAAAAAAGGATAGGAAAATACTGAAAGTTCTTGGTATTGATGAAAGCATTTAATTTAAAGAATTTTTTTTAAAAACTTACATCACTTATTGGAATAAAATCTTAATATACTAGCATTTCTCTGGTGGGTCTGGGGAGCCAAGTCTGGTTCTGGAGAAGATCTAAGCCAGGAGTGTTCCCTTCACGGTCACAGTTTCCAATTCTGCATCATCACGTAGTGAGTGAGACATTGAGAGGAAGACGGTAGAAAAACAGGCTCTCTTACTTTGTTTTAGCATTGCAGAATGTCGCTACTCCAGTGGAGGGAGACTTGGCAAGATCTATCAAAATTACAGAGGCGTGTAATGCCGTCCGACTCGGGAATCCTCCTTCTGAGCATTTTCCTGCAGACACAACTGCACACGTGTAAATGATAGGGCAGGGCCGCATTGAGTGTAATGGCAAACGATTGGAAACAATCCAGCTGCCCATCAATAGCAGATGGTTTAATAAGCCATAGTCGTCCACACAATGGGTGCCATGCAGCTCCAAAACAAAAGAGGAGAAGAAAGGAAAGATGAGGACCATCTCTATGTTCTGTTACAGAGAAGGCTCCAAGTCGTAAAGGAGAAAAGCAAGATGCTGCAAAGAATAGATGAGAAAGAGAGGAACATAGGAATAAATGTTCTTATTATCTTGATTCTGCATAAAGAAAGCTTGAAGGAAGTAGTGAAAGTGGTTAACTATAGATAGGGTGACCATATTACTTTTTGCCTAAATGGGATATCTTTAAGAGTGAAGGAGTCACTATTAATATTTATACCAAGGCAATAGCTATAGCTTGGGACTGTCCTAGACAAACTGGTTGGTATGGTGGCCCTACGCAGAGGGGTGGGGCCGGGGCTTGGGGAATAGAATAGCTGGGGACAGATGGTAGTGAGGCTTCACGAAGTCTACTTTGACATATTGCTTTGACCTTGGAACCATGCATACATTACTAATTGGAAACAGTGAGAAATAAAATTTAGAAAATATTCATGAATACCATGGTCATTGTAAAATTTGCTGCTGAATTTTAATGGTCTTTAACGGCAGATAAGCATTTCATGTTATATCACCTCCCTGCTGATGGTGTTTGAAGACATGCCTGGAGCATCATGAGTACAGAACTACACTCTCACAGGTGAATTTTCCAATTAGGAGCTGAGGATATTCAACCTGCATTGATTCATCTATCCATTCAGTCATTCATTCTGCTTTCAGCAAATATCAATGAAGCACCTTCTACATGCTGGGCTAAGGACGGGGGACTCTCTGTGCTCAGGATTGATCCTGACCTCCTCATGGACCTCTAGGCCTGGAGGAGGCTGCAGGCAAGTACACGGGATATAAAAGCAGTGTGACGAAGGGCAGTTGCCAGAAAAGTAGCAATACTGTGGGCACACAGGCTTCCCAGAGGAGAGCAGCGACCCGTGGAATGAATGAATGAATGAACGCATGCATGCAATAACATAAAATGACCTCATATCGCTGCCAAATCTGCAATTCACTTGTTGTATGACACACAGAGCTACTAATATTTTGGAAGAACAGGACTGGGATAAATTCAAGTTGCTCTGCTTGGTTAAAGAGAGGAATTGGTAAGAAAGAATAGTCCAGAGTTCCAGATCCTGGTTCTCCTCTGCCACTGACTTGCTGTGAGACTTTAGGGAAAGTAACAAGACTCGCTCAACTTTAGAAAATATAAAATAATGGTGTTTGGCAAATGGCTCTCTAAGGTCCTCCTAACCCACAACTCTCTGTCCAACTCGTGGATTTTTATCTCTCTGTTTCCCTCTGCTTCAGTAGGAGACATTAATTTTCCTAACTCAGGACCTTTGCACATGCTGTTCCCTCTGCTTGGAATGGCCTGGCTCTTAATCTTCACTCGGCCAGCTCCTCCTCATCTGTCAGGTCTCAATTTCACCTTTTTTAAGAGGCCTTCCCTGATCGTGCTAAGTCAAGTGCCTTTGTGATTTTCTGTTTCCCTTACAGTTTTTATCATAATTTCCAGATGTTTTATGGGAAATTGTAAGCTCTGTAAAGCGGGAATAGCGTCTGCCTTGTATTCCTAGGGTCTAGCACCTGGGAAGTGGTTGGTTCTCATAAGGATATATTGAATGAATTGGTTGGTCATATTCTAATTTCTTGAGTTGAGTGGAGCTTGCACAGACGACCTCTAGTCCCTGTTTCCGGCTCAGACAACAGCTGTGTCTTGTCCAGACGAATCTGGCGCAATCTCCCTGCCCCCCCGCCCCCCATTTTCGGGGGAGGGAGTGCTTGCTTTGGGTTGCTGCGACACTGAAGTGATGACAGACCGCCGCGGCAGGTTTTGAAGGCGGTTAATCTCGCTTCCAAATCTGGATATTTCAGAGACGTAGCTCTCCCAGGACACCAGCTTTTCCGTCTGGATATGATTTTTTTTTTTGTAAAACTGCTAATTATTTTTAGCAGTTTATACAACTGACATATAATTCTGCTGGGACTAAAGTAGCAGAGTTGAGAAGAAGCTTGCCAATTATGTATTATTTTGGAGCCCCCTGCACAAACTATTCTCTAACAGACCAAAAATTATCTTCCCTTGGGCCCCTTCCTCACCATGATTTTTTTTTCCCCACTTCTGCTTTTAATTTGAACTTAAAAGGCTACAGCTAGCTTAATTTAGCAGTTACCACGGAGGGCCAATCACCCCACTCAAGCACTGACTCATCTCTCCATTCATTTTATCAATGACATCAGCCCAGGCTAGAAATAAAAGCTGAGGAAAAGCCAGCTAAGGGGAACAAAGGTTTTTAATTGTTCCATTGGACTCTGCAAATTAATAGTTATTTTAAAAAATGTGTTCATAGTCACCGTTTAAACAAATGTTCTTTTTCTTGACTTCTGCTGGTGCTTGGACCTCAAAGAATGCCATCAAACAATGGAACATGGAGTGCTGGCTGGAGCCATACACAAGATTCCCTCCAAAAATTCACTTGGCAGGGGACGACGTGGCAGCCTAAATGGTGGAGCGGTTTGCCTACAACACAGGCCATGCATGGCAGGGGTGCGAACAAAACCCTGGTCTGCAGAGCGCCACTCTGTCCTTATGAGGCTCTTTTGCTCCTCATGTCAGGCCCATGTCCTACCATACTCACTCCAGTCCGTCTCCACATCCCACCTGCCAGCATCAGGGTGAGTGAGGTCTGCCTTTTCTATTTTCTGCCCAAATCAGGCTGACTGACTGGCCAAGAGGAAGCATTCCATCTGTCTTCATTTTCTAGGGCTGCTGTAACATAGACTACAAACTGGCTGGCTTCCAACAACAGAAATTGTCATCTCGCAGTTCTGGAGGCTGGAAGTCTGAGACAGACCAGGTGTCAGCAGGGCTGGTTTCTTCTGAGGGCCAAGAGCCTCTCTCCTGGGGGCCCCAGGGCTCCACGGCTGTGGCAGCATAATGCCAGTCTCTATGCTTCCATCGTCACCTGGCCGTCTTCTCCCTCTGAGCGTCTGTCTCGTGTCCAAATTCCCCTTTTTATAAGGGCATCAGTCATATTGGGTTAGGACCCACCGTAATGACCTTATTTTAACTTGATTACCTCTGTAAAGAACCCATTTCCAAATAAGATCACGTTCTGACCTACTGGGGGCAGGACATCAGATCTTTTTGGGGGACACAATTCAACTCCTAACCCCATCTAATTTCTCTGTCAACTGAACTGCAAACCTCCATCTGACAGTGGTGGACAGAGAGAAGACCAACAGTGAGACACAGCTAAGGGGAGTCTTTCTAAACCAAGGTGGAGTTTAACCAATATGCAGACAATAGCTGAAATTAAACAGTTTTGGTGTTATTATTGTTATTGTTATTTGCTTTCAACATGCTCCCTGACCAAGTTTTCATTCATTCATTCATTCATTCATCATAGATGTATTGAATTCCTACTATGTGCTGGGCAGAGTTCTAGGGGCTAGATACACAGCAATAAACAAAACACAAAAATTCTGGTCCTCACAAAGCCTATATTCTCGTTGCAGGAGAAAGACACAAGCAGGTAGTATGTCAGACTATAATAAATTCCATGAAGAAAAATAAAGCAAGGAGGAGTATGAGTGCCAAGGGAGAAGAGTAATACAATCTTAGGTTAGTTGGTGAGGGAAGAACTCACTGAGGAGGTGACATGGGGGAAAGACATGAAGGAAGTGTGAGGAAGCCATGTCGATATCTGGGGGAGAGCTTTAGAGGCAGAAGGAAGAGCAATTACAGAGGCCCTGGAGTAGGAGCATCTGAGGACCAGCCAGGGGGCCCACATGGCTGGAGCAGAGGGAGTGAGTGGGGGAAAAGGGCTGGCCGAGGTGAAGCTGTGGAGGGGGAGGGGAGCGCACAGGACCGAAGGCCTTGCAGGACATTCTAAGGACTTTGGCCTTTCCCTCTGAGAGAGATGGCAGCCGTTGGTGGGTTTTGAGTAGAGTGACGTGATCTGACTTGCATTTTAAAGGAGTGCTGTTGGCGGCTGCACGGAACACAGACTGTAAGGTAGCAGGGGAGGAAGCTGGGAGATCAGCCTAGAGGCCACCTGGTGATCCAGGCAGGAGGTGTTGGGGGCCTGGCGAGTGGAGGTGGTGCAAAGGGGTTGCATCCTAGAATCCGCAATGACTGGGAAGGTAGAGCCAGTCTTCTTTCCTAATCAGATCGGATGTAGTTTGTGAGAGAAAGAGACGAGCCGAGAATGACTTCAAGATTTTGACCTGAACAAGTGGAAGGATGGAGTTGCCATCAACTAAGATGTGAAAACAGGAATTTGAGAGGAAAATCAAGAGCTCAGCTTGGAACAAGTTAAGTTTGAGATGCTTATTTGACACCTAAGTGGAGATGTCTGAGTGCTTGCAAGTAGCATGTGTCTATAGGGCAGAACAGACACTTCTTAGACATTCAAGGCACTGCATTTGTCACTTCCGCACAACTACTCAATGTTATCTGCCACTTCCTCCCAACATGAACCATGGCGTTTCTCGTCCCTCTTCTCACTTATTCCTGCCCCTAAGACTTCTTTGGTGATTTTTCTCCTTCTTAGAATGTCATCTCAACTCATTTCTTCCTGTCTGAATTCAAACCACCCTTTGGTTTTTATTTGTTCATTCAACAAATATTTACTGTGAACCAGACATTGCTTAGGCTGAAGTTGGACAGGTGTCCCTGTGTCTCTTGAGACCTTTCCCATCACCCACATTGCTCTCCTTTGCTCTCAAATACTGACTGAGCCCTCGCCACCTGGAGCCCTCCTTCTGGCCTCTAGTCATATACAACCCTGGTTGGCATTTGACAAATGGGGTGACTGTCCTGCTCCCTAATGAAGACACAAGCTGTCTGCCTTGAGCACTTGGTACATGTCCAGGGACTCCCTGTAGGGTTGAATTCACAGCTCTGGCTCATCTGCTTGGTCTACAGAGCCTCGCTGTCTGGGTGCACCTCCAGACTGAACCCGAGCTCCCCTCACTTCCCTGGGTTTCCCCCAGATTAATAAAGGAACAGGAGGGAGGAGGCAAAAAGAAGAGGGAAGGGGGGTCTAAGCTGTCAGTGCTGGACCCTCGGCCTCGATCTATCAGCCTGTGGGCTTCTGATCCCTCTGCTCCAGCACACAGCCCTCCCGAGCCCAGTCAACTAGCACTTCTCTGGGGAGGAGGTTTCGTGGTGTCATATAAGCAGCATGCGCTCTGCTCTCAAGCCGACTTGGGCTTGAGTTCTGGCTCCGCCACCTGCTAGTTGGCAACATTAAGCAAGCCACTTAACTGCTATCATCCTTATCTCACTCACCTCTACAATGGCTTACCGTACTCTTTAGGGTTTTTGTGAGAATACATACATATATATAAAGCAGATGGCTCAGTGCAGACACGTAGAAACTGTCCAGGAAATAAATGCCATATGCCCTGAAAAGGCCCATTGGGACCATCTCTGATTCCAGGCTGGACCATGCCAATTCTAGTGCGGTCAGTTCCTTGCCTAAAGGCTTTGGCAACTTCCCGAGGGCAACGTCCTGTGGACACTCAGAAGTGAGTCCAGCTTGAGCTGCCTGCCCCACAAGGGTGGATAGGTGATGTGTCCCTGGGAGAACAAGGGATGAGAGAAAGTCCATAAGGGGGGGGTCACAAAGGAGCCATGGGGATCCCGTGTGAACCTCATTCATCCTCTTTTCTTGGATCTCTACAACTTTCCTCACTCTTAGTTTGATATGACTTGATCCCAGTACTTTTAGATGCATGGACACTGAGAGGAATATAAGCCTCTCTCTACTGCTCTAGGAGAGCAAGTGTGATTAGACACAGTGAGTTGTTGCTAGAAAGACCGGCCACCAAGCTCCTGAGGGACAGTGGAGTTAGTCACAAGGCTCAGTCTACACAGGCCAAATCCAGTGGAGTACTCACCCCCCAGCTGAGCCAAAAACATCTGAGTAACTGAGAAAGAAGGATGGGATTGTGGATTTAAGTTTTAGGAGAATGATTCTCTGCAACTTCCTTCTTTGCCCTTGCATAGGTACAATTCCGTTTAATCCTCATCACTCTAGGGGGTGTGGTCCCCCGGTCACAGACGAGGACACGGTCCAGAATAATTGCAGTGGCAGAGCCATGCTCAGAAACCAGTATTCCTCCCCTGGCTCTCTCCTGCCTCAGATATGGATCTCAATCCCCTCTTCCAGAGAACGAGCGTTGATGACAATCATCTCATGGACAGAATCGCACACTGTATGCCCTGCTTGACTCTTCGAAAGGACGACTTATGTTAGGCTTTTCAAATGCCCATTTTCCCGGCATTTATGAAGAACTTGAAGCTTAGGCATGGAAGAATCTGTCTGAGGGCTATGACTTTCGTTTACTCGAGTTATCCAATACGCAATTGCCAAATCTGAGTAAATATAGCTGCTTTCCCCAAACCAGCAGGAGTGAATCAGAACCTCATATCTTTACCTTTCTTTCATTTGTGTTGTTAGGTACAAGGGTGAAAAGTCTCCAGAACTGTGCAGAACTTCTAACAGATAAATATTTACTAGAAAAGAGCACTGGACTAAACGTCAGTGGAAAGTTCTACCTGGTCAGCAGCCTTCAGTTTTGTCCTTGCACCCTCCCCTTTAAACATCCTAAACCTGCAGGCTCGATCTCAGTCTGGCCTCTGGGGCCAACCCTGCCCACAGCCTGGTGGCTTTAACCAACACTCTGACATCCTGTTATGGCTTCTGCTTTGAACGCTCTTCCTTTACTCCCCAAAATGAACCCCATCTGTGACCCAATCATTGGCTTCCTGCCCTGTTTCTTAACCTTGAGTATCCATGTTTGCATCCTGCTAACCACTTGAATTCCTGAGGGGCTGAGTTTCCAGTGACAGATACCCCCCCCAGGAACAGGACACCTGTCCTGAAAATGGGCCCAGGGCCTGGGGCCTGTTCCTTGCCACCAAGGCACCACCTGCCTGAAAAATCTCCAACATTATCTGCTCCCAGCTTGTCCTGGGTTACACCACCTCTTTCTGCAGCCACAGCCTTCAGAGACCTCACTCTGTTTCCAGACGCTAGCTGCTCTTAGCAAAGGCCTCTCAGTATCTTCTCCACGTGCCTGTCCCATTCGGGTAGGTACACCTAGTTCCAGGCTTTGATCTTCATGGTGTCTCCCATCTGACAGATAACCAGGTCATGCAAGCCGTGTCCCAAGACAGGAGGGTGAGAAGAAATAAGTCTAGTCCTGGCTCTTCTACTAATTGGTTGAGTGGCCCTGGGCAAGTCATGTGACATTCCTGAACCTCCCTGCTCATCCTCCGAATGGGCAAGTAGGAAAGGTGCTGAATGGGGGGAGGAGGGGTCTGGAGCTCAACTAGATCATCTACGATCTGAGGATTCTGTGAACTCCACATTTACATAATTAATTTACACAACAAGCAAGACGGAGGGCCCTTGTTCTCAATGCACAAACTCACACACTGCTTAAGGTTAACTTTATGTGTCAGTTTGACTGGGCTTAAGGATGCCTCGATGGCTGGTAAAACATTATTTTGTGTGTGTCTTCGAGTCTGTCTCCAGAAGAGATTAGCATTTGAATGGGTAGACAGAGTAAAGAAGATTGCCCTCACCAGTGGGCATCATCCAATCCACTGAGGGCCAGAATAGAACAAAAGGGCAGAAGAAGGACAAATTTGCTCTCTCTGAGCTGGAACATCCATCTTCTCCTGCCTTTGGACATAGGTGCTCCTGGATCTTTGTCCTTCGGGCTCAGACCCGGACTTACACCATTAGCCCCTCACACTCAGGCCTTCAGACTCGGACTGAATTACACCACTGCCTTCCTGGGTCTCCAGCCTGCAAACAGCAGATCGGGGGACTTCTCAGCCTCCATACCACATGAGTCAATCCTGTAACAAGTCTCTCTTTTTCTCTCTCGGTATATTTAGTTTCACTAGAGAACCCTGACTTATACAACACCCATGCCTTATGCACAATTCTGGTGTGTTCAAAACAAAACAAAAAAGCTTGGTTGCCATAGGCTGCCAGCCAAGACCATCCCAAGGGAGCTTGAAGCCTGAGAGAAGGGATGCAGCTATGTGGAATGGATGCTCATTACTCTCTGTCCCTGAGCCAGGTCTTGCCTGAGACTCATTCTCAACATGGCACCCCAGGCAGCCAGAATTAATTGATCACAAGACAAAACTTATTGCTCTCCTTCCCTGGCAATCCCACCATCTATGACAACTTTCCACAGATATATTAACTCAAGTGGAATCCCATGCTCACCGGAGACAGCTTGGAAGGAGGAGGGCCGGCACCAAAGGACAGGATGCTAGCTGGTGGTGGCCTGGGGAGAGCAGAAGGGGTGCTGTAGCCTTTCTCCAGCCCCCTCCCCAGGGTTGTGTGTGTGTAGGAGCTTCAAGCCATTTCAGACCTAACTAAATGGCCCTCCTTCTTCCTTGTGTTATGAGCACAGCCACACACTGTTTTCCAGATGACAAGGACAAGTCCCCTACCAGATCTCCTTTGGTTTGGCAAAGCTCTCCCCTAGACACACTTTGGAACAAGGAGAGATGATTCCTCACTAAGGCATCTAAATTACCTATTCCGGGCATTTCCAACATACGTTTTTTAAAAACTGATTTCATTCCTTATATCTGGATAATTTTATAGATTTAAGTTGATAGACCAGAAGGGGATACAATTTAATTTTCTATCTGTAAAACCTAGCAAAGTAGGTTTGCTTATAAACACCTATTTCAGTTTCTTTGACCAGCTATCATATCTGTTATTGGTTCTCTGAATTCGAAAAGCTGAGTTTATTTTGAAAATAAGCAACAATAGTCTCGCCCTCGCCCGCCAGGGGGCCGGGAGGGCTGGTGGGTGGGGGTGTTGGCAACATGGAGACTCTTGTTAGGTCCTTGCCTTTGTCCTGCTCTATGTGGCATGCGTTAGAAAGAAAACATTCCCACCATTCACAACAGTCTGTAAGGTAGTTTGGACCAGTGTTACTCTGATTTTACAAATGAGGAAATTAAGCCCAGAGAGGTTAAAGGGCTCGTCTGGAATCTCATGATTAGTTATGACTGGAAGCAGAATACTGTCCCCTGACTTCTGCTGTTCTTTCTGGGACCTGTAGCTAAGACAGTTCTGCTCTGACATGCTTGTGCCCTTCCTCTCCTCACCGTTTCTAGAGACACATTTCCATGCACAGAACATCAGGGCCCACAAGGGACCCTTCCTGATCACCAGCCAGCCTCCAACGAAACTGTTGCCTTAACTAAGTGATTCTGCAGGGAAACAGGCAGGGGACCACAGACACAGACAATGCAGGAGGGAGGTAGAGAAAGGTTTTCGTCCTCTGTGTGGCTAGAACGTGCGTATATACAAAGGAAGGAGTCAGACTTGGACTTCAGAGTGAGGCAAATGTCAGAAGTCCGTTCGCATGCCTGTAGGTTCCTGGTTCAGTGATCAATCTGACAGTTTCCTTCTCTACCGCTCCTTGCAGAGTGACATGAGCAAATCAATAAATCTCTTTATACCTCTGGGTCCCCGTCTGTAGAATGGGGAAGATAAGAAATCTCACCTCTCAGGATCCTCACGAGGGTGAATCAAGACAACTCACTGTGTAAACAGTGAACTTCTGTGACAAGATCACCATTATCGTTATTAGGTAGTTAGAGCGCGGAATATACAAATAACAGATGGCTTCTGCTTCCTCTCAAAGAGATTACAATCTGGGAGGCATATACGCTATAGTCACATGAAAATGCTTTAAGGTCAACTGCATTCCTGAAGAGCTACATCATTCAGAACACACCTCATTCAAGTCTGATTTTCCCACACGTAGTTACAATCGCAAAACGGCTGAGGGGAGACGTTTTCAGTGCACAAGTCTACAATCACAGCAGCATATTTTTGCTCTAACGATGTTTTAAAAAAATGTCCTAGAACTATCCCTTTTATTTTGCATAGACATTCTCCTAAATTAACAGCACTATGGGTTACGGCCAGCGCCAGGCCCTCTTTATCTATTGCATCTAACTTTATTTCATAGTAATTTACTGTACATTTTCAATTTCACGGCTTTATAAAAGTTTAGATGGTGCAGGGCTGGCCCCGTGGCCGAGTGGTCAAGTTCACCCACTCTGCTGCAGGCGGAATCCTGGGCGCGGACATGGCACTGCTCATCAAACCACGCTGAGGCAGCATCCCACATGCCACAACTAGAAGGACCCACAACAAAGAATATACAACTATGTACCAGGGGGCTTTGGGGAGAAAAAGGAAAAAAAAATAAAATCTTAAAAAAAAAAAGTTTAGATGGTGCTATCAGAGGATAGAAAAGATGTCAAACTATTAAAACAATGAATGTTGAAATAACAGCACTACAGTCACTGTAGGGGAGGAAGACAATTCCTCTACTATGTAGGTCCCTCTGGTTGGTCTAAGAATTAAATCGACAGGGGACAGAATAACAGGAGAAAATCAAACAAAGTTTAACAACATGCAAACATGGGAGAAACTCAGGAAAACTGAGTGACTTGCCAGAATGGCCAAAGCCGCCACCTTAAACACCATCTTCAGCTAAAGACAAAGGAGGACGTGGGGGCTAGTGGTTTGGGGCTTCAAGATAGAGAAAAGCAATTTATATGGAGATGGAAATGCAAATGTTTGTTAAACAAGTGTTTGCTGGGCCATCTGTAGACAATGGGACCCCAGAGACACATTTTACATTCATCACAGTTACTTCACGTATTCAGTAGCCGCTCCTTCCTGGAAGGGCCTTCTATCTTAAATTCTTTTAGGCAATTAGGGGGAAGGTTAAAGATTTTTTCAGAGTCTTTTGTTTTTAAAAATAATCAAGGCAAAGAGACACATTTTGGGGTGGCCAATTCTGATCCCCAAAATCACTCATGAAAGCCTTGACCTGTGATTTGCAGCATGATTTGCCCTCATACCGACCCAGGCCTGTGGGGGTTTCTGTCCACCACTAAGGTGGGGCTGCCACCAGAAAAGGGACTAAACGTGGTTTAAGTTTCACAAGGTCAGTATTCTGGCTTTGTTATGCCATTCTGGACAAGTCATACAAATTTGGAGGAATTTGCACTATTTTAAATGTTGCCCTTTTGGTGATATTTTATTACTATTTTACATAGTATTATTTAAAATTTGCATAATTCAAATTTACATGAAATGTGAGTGCACTGTTGGGATGAAGGGAACAACTTAGAGCAAATAGCATTCAAGTGCGCTCCAAGCTCTCCAAATAAAGGTGGGAACAACTGACTGAGGCGGTGGAGGGAGTGGGGAGCAGGGTGCTGGCTAATTGGGGAATACATTTTGAAGAATGAACATTATGAATACATTGAATAAAAATACAATTTGAATAGAAACTAATTTGGAATGTGTTGAATAGAAGATATATTCTGATTACTATAATAGGCCAATTCTTTGGTACCACTGGAAACTGCTCGATTTCAGAATCAATAGTTCTTGTGATTGCTGTGCTTTTGAAAGGACCTTGGATCCTTTCTGTTTTGAAAAGGTCCACCATCATCCTTTGGGCTTTGCTCAGAAGCATGGTAAACAGCCAGCAGCCAGGAATGAAGCCGCCCCCGAAGGTTACAGAGTTCTGCCTGAAATTCCTGGAAGGCCCAGAATTCAAACCTGCTTTGTCAAGCGTGGGGCACGGACCATGTAATATTTCGCAATAACTAAACAGTAACCATTAATATCTGCCTGAAAGAAGTTCTATCTTTGGTTGCCAAAGGATACGTTAAATCCTCTTTGATGTTTGTTTGAATAATGGAATAGATAGTTTGGGTTGCACAGGAGAGCATAAAGCATATTTTTATCCTGAATGGGCAATTAGAAATCCTGCCTTTAAAACAGCGACAAAATTCCTTGTCTGCTTGAATTACCACATCAATTGGTTAATCAACAAATATTTATTAAGTTCCTGCAATGGAACCTTTGACTTCCCTGTTTAATAACTCTTGACAAATTCTCTGATATCCTGTCAAAGAAAATATTTCCTCTACCAAATCTTTTTTAAAACATGTTTATTTTTCCATTTCATCTTTGGACTTGCTAGGGGTGTTTTTTCGGTTGTTCGTTTGGGGGTTTTTTTTCCCCAAAGAGATGGATTAGTCAATCCTATGTCTCTTTCTAGTTCTAAGTTCTACAAACTTAGGTCAGGAAAGTAAATTTATGTTTCCATGTTATAAAAGATGGATTCATGGGTTAAGATCACCTAGTTCAGCGGTTCCCAAATCTAATTGTGCATCAAAATCACAGAGGGATATATAGAGATATAGATGTAGATATATAACTGAATGGTAGCCAATGTGACATTAGTCTGTGGAAGTTCATGTGGGAACCACTGACTTCATCTTACAGGCAAGGAAACTGGAGGTCACACAATTAGTGGCAGAGTTGGGCCAAGAGACCCCAAGCCTGCTCCCAACTCACAGTTCTATTTCAGTTCTACTGAAGCTTCCAGTACATTCCATAACTGCCAGGATTAAAGAGATAAACATCTTTCAGTGAAATTCCCAATGGATTTTTGGACATGGCCATTTTATTTCTTTCCCTTAGATTTCCACTCTTTATGAGTTTTGGGTCTCAAGTTCTTCAATAGCAAGAAATTTTATTAAAAGTGACCAGTAGCACATAATCCTATACTAAACACTGTTGAAAACAAAGCACAAGTTTCATCCCATTGGGAGCTTGTCAAGCTGGTCCTTCAGCACTTACCGAAGGCTTACTGTGTGCAGGGCTCTATGCCAGGCTCTCTGGAGACATAAGAAGAACAACATCGAAAAGGTATGCTCCAATTACAGTCTGATTGAAGCAAGGGGACCCGAACATATAAAAAGATGATGACACCAATTTGTGCAATAATAAGTTCTCCTCCTGAGTGTATTAGGGCAGGTCAGCTACTATGACACACAAACTCCTAAATGGTTAATATAAATTTCTGGTTGGTGGGCAGGTTTCCTCCAGGCGGAGATTCAGGCTCCTGGCGTCCTTCCATCTTTTAGCTCTGCCACCTTCAACACAAGTTTCCATGCAGTATCAGCTGTCTGCTGCTAGTGCTTTAAAATGATTAGAACCGTAAAGCAAGACTGCTTCATGGTCCCCTCCTCATTGAATCAGTTATAAAGTGACTCTTCTCTTTGGGATTCTCTTTAACCAATAGGGAGCTCTTGGCTGAGTGTCCCACCCAGCCTTTATAACTGTGCAGGACCTCACCACAGGCATTCTGTGCAGGAACTTTCCCTCTGGTCTCCTCCTCTACTTTTATTTTTCCTTGCTTCTGATTTCTTTTTCTTCCTTCCTTTCTTTCTTTCTTTTTTTTTGTGAGGAAGATTGTCCCTGAGCTAACATCTGTGCCACTTCTCCTCTATTTTGTATGCAGGAAACCGCCACAGCATGGCTTGATAAGCGGTGCGTAGGTCCACACCTGGGATCCAAAGCCGTGAACCCCAGGCCACTGAAGTAGAGTGGGCAAACTTAACCACTATGCCACCAGGCCAGCCCCTCTTTCTTTCTTTTTAAAAAATATTATTAAATAATTTTGGCAAACCAAGAATTATAAATTTAATAAGTGCAACCAAACCCAAAAATATAAATTGTGCTATGCCATCTCAAAGCCTTTTCTAATGAAGTACGGCATGCACAAGTAAATACATGAAACAAAATATACTGCTGTTGACTCCGAAGAGAACAGAGCTACATTGCCAAATTCTGTGATATTTTTTAATCCAATGAACCAGTAGCTAAACAGACTATGTCAGGTCGTATTCCTAGGCTGTGTGGTGACAACCGTCCTACGCATCTCCCCACTCATAGAACCACAGGGGACAGAGGTCTTGAATGGGTTCCCCTTTCTGGCCAGGCAATGGGATCCAGCCTTAACAACAGAATTGCTCTGAACGCAAAAAAAAGCAACAACAAAAACCTTCCTTCTAGTGGGGTGGGGAGGGAAGAGAGGATATCATTGAGAAAACAGATTAAGCACAGGAAAGCCCGTATCTGAAGATCATGTAATAATAGGAAAAATTTTCACTGTGAGTATGTGTACAGCCCCTCCACTAATCTGGTAACAAGATTCCATCACCTCTCCTTCCTGGCACCGGGCTGGGCAGAGAATTTAGGGAGCAGATATTTTCTGAGGATTCTTTTTGACTCTTCCATGGGCCCTCCATGATCCTGACTACCACCCAAAGCTGAGGGTAGGAAGATGACACCGGACTCTCTGGCCAGGTGGAGTAGACCAGATGCTGGACAGACCACGTGAGAAAACAGAAGACACATGCACTCATGTACATGTATATTCAGCTCTCATGCACATAGATAAAGCACTTTTTTCTGGTTGCGCAATATATACTTACTATAAAAAAAAACTCATAGAAAATTTAGAAAAGACAAAAGTCATTCTTCACTCCATCTCCCAGAGGTAAACTACACTTTCATACATCTCTTTCCTGCTTTCATAGACATATATACACACATGCTTATGTGTATTGGTGTGTATATATATACAATATAATTAGGTTTATTTTATATGTGTCATTTCGTGGTCTTTTTTTGGATTCAACATTATACCATGAGATTTTTATCCATCGCACTGAAAAATCTTTAAGGATGTTATCAGTAAAAGCTAACATGAATAGCCCATGATTTCCCCAATCATTTCATATTAGTGAACGTTTCAGTTGTTTCCAGTTTTCGGTGTAACAGAAGGGAGAATCGCGTGCACCCGTGTGTCAGTTGCTCAGCTTCTGCAGCACACCCAGAGGAAGCGTGGGCCTGAAGCTCTGCTCTGCTCCCCTGGAGGAACTGGGAAGCAGGGATCTGCTTTCAAACATTGTGACTCAGTGGCCCTGAGTTTGCTTTGATCCCTATTTTAAAGGATGTTGTATTTCCCTTCTCTACATAAGGATGTGCTCTCTAGTTAAAGCTAGAGGCCCCTCATTCCATATGCTTATATCTAGAAGGAGCATATATCCTGACTTGCCTAGCTGGCCCCAGTCAATGTCAATTGTCCCCGCGCAGTTAGTAATAAAGCCCCTTCTCACTCTTAAAAGCGTTTGCACTTGGAAGATAAATGATATGGTCACCATCTTATACCCTGTCTGCTTCACTCTTCAGTTCCTGCCATGGAGGCATTTGAGGTGGCAACGTGCTCCTGTCCATTCAGGGGCGTGGTCTCCAGGGCCTGCAGAGGTCAAGAGAAGTAGCAGGGCCTCTGGATTGCCCCAAAACTGCACCCTAAGGACACTGAGCCCACAGAGTGCATGACTTTCCACCTTCTAAACATACGTACATGTGATAGAAGCATTTCTACTGAGGTTGATGGAAATTTGACCTTATATTTATTTTTATCTGTATTACATGGATTCAATCTGTTTTTGACTACAATAACTCAAGAATATAAATACATATCTGTCTTATTTGTAGTTTCCTAACACAGCATTATGTGCACTGTGGATACTCAATTAAGCCACAACTCACTGTCTTTAGGACTGACATCAAAAAACCTTGATAAGATTTTTGACAATTCTGATGCACAAAAACGTGCTCCTGGACAGAGCTTGAAGAAGGGACAGTTGAACTACAATGTTGACAACAGTTGTATTTTGAATGCAAGCACTAAAAGAAAAAATTTTATTTTTTTCCTGAGCAATCAACCTGGCGTTCATTTTTAAAAAATAGAAATAGTTCTATTTTTATCTGATATGAAAGTAAATATCACCAGTAACATCAAAATAAGCACTCTAAACATTTTGATTCACGTCTTTGCAGACTGTTTCTGTGTACCATGAATGCAATCACCAAACAGATGTGCGAGGGGCCCCCATCCCCTCCCTGGGGTCAGCATTCTCTTACATAGAGAAGTGATCGGAAGGTTGGCTGCACTTTCTCTCCTGCAAATGTCCTCACTGGGTGTTCCCCTGCCATCATGGGCTTCCGCCATTGCCCATGTTGCTGGGTGGGACTCTGAACTGTGGTCCCCTCCAGCTAGAGCCTGGGTGGATGTGCTGGTGGGCTGGAGGGCTAGCACCTCCCCTTTGCACCTGACCCTTCCTATCTCCACCACAGTAGCACACCAGACTGCAAGGTGAGGATAATTGTAAAAAGCAATTACAATGACTTTCCCACCCATGTTCATAGCAGCATTATTCACAAGAGCCAAAAGGTGGAAGCACCCAAATGTCCACTAACAAATGAATGGATAAACAAAATGTGGTTTATATGAGAAATGGAATATTATTCAGCCTTAGAAGGAAAGGAAATTCTGACACATGCTACAACATGGATCAATCTTGAAGACATCATGCTAAGTGAAAGAAGCCAGACACAAAAGGACAAATACCGTATGACTCCATTCATATGAAGTACCTGGAATAGGCAAATTCATAAAGACAGAAAGTAGAACAGAGGCTACCAGGGGTTGGGGGAGGCAGAATGGGGAGTTAGCGTTTAGTGGGTATAGAGTTTCTGTTTTGGATGGTGAAATAGTTCTGGGAGTGGACGGTGGTGATGCTTACACAACAATGTGAATGTACTTAATGCCACTGAATTCTACACTTAAAAAAAATGGATTTGGGGCTGGCCATGTGGCTGAGTAGGGTTAAGTTTGCATGCTCTGCTTGGCCCAGGGATTCACTGGTTTCAATCCTGGGTGTGGACCTAGCACCGCTCATGCAGCCATGCTGAGACGGAGTCCCACATGGCACAGCCAGAAGGACCTACAACTAGAATATACAACTATGTACTGGGGGGCTTTGGGGAGAAGAAGAAGAAGAAAAAGATTAGCAACAGGTGTTAGCCCAGGTGCCAATCTTTAAAAAAAAAGTGTTAAAATGGTTAATTTTATGTTATGTATATTTTACACACACAAAAAATATCCCCCCCCAAAAATAGAGGAATTACAATGTAAGAGAGTGAGCGCTAAAGTTCTACCTAAAAACTTACTCTTCCTCATGGCCTCTCATGACCTAGTCTTCTGTGGGAGACCCCCAAGGACACTTCCGACCCCTGCAAACTGCTGATTTGCATCCATGCTCCTCCCATGCCACCACAGCCCCTGCTTCTTCCCGTGTCTCTGTTTATAAGTTGCCCCATCCTCTGAAGAACTCCACTGCTTCCAGAGGATGCGCCTCACTCTTGGGTTCTTCCTCCCACACAGGGCACAAGGAGGGCTGCAGGCCTGCTGGGACTTAGCTAGCTAATCTAGTAAAACAAACACATCTCTCAGAGACGAAGGTTGATAATTTTCCTGGAGACAATAGAGCTGAAACCCTTGCTGAGAGACTCCTCAATTAACAAGGCACTTGTTCTGCTCTTGAAGTCAGTGGGTCCTGTTAGGAGGTGGAAGGCAGTTTGGTTTCTGATGTTCTCCTTCTAAGGCCTGCTAGAATCACAAAAGGGGCTTATTCCTATTTAACGTCCACTTTCTCATCCTCCAGGAGGGTCTCAGAGCCATTTCTTATAAAAGGTGGGAAGAGAGGGTGGCCGTTTCTCTGCCACATAAACAGAGAAACTCCGGCAACGGAGTTTTGACTGGGCCAAAGCTGTGTTGCAGTGTGCAGCTTCAGAGACAGTCCAGGTGCTGGGGACAGGCCAAAGCTCCTTCAAATCAAGGGATGTTAAGACACCTTTGACCAACCATCTAGACACACCCTTGATTTGCCAGAAGCTCCATGGAAAGTCACTTGAATCTTGACCAGCGCTGGGATTCTGACACATGCAGAAGTGTCTGATGTCACTCGGTGGGCTCTGACAGATATAAGGTCTGAGCACAAGGTCCCCAGAAGACAAACTCCGCACAGGTGTGGAAAGGATGTTGAATGAGCCAGACTCACCGGCAGCATGGGCCTTGGGCTCTGAGCCTCTGGGAGGCTATGAGTGATGTGCCCTGACTCATCCCACGGTGGGGGCCAAGCCCCCCCAGGAAGGAAAGTACTTGTAAAGGATTAAATGAAACTCAACTAAAGAATTATTTGCCTGGGAGCTTAAGTCAGCAGGGTAAGGAGCCTATTAAAAAGGCTGCAGTGGTGGAAGGGGTTTCTATACAGGCTAGAGATGTCTGGAAGCCAGTAGGAGGGAGAAGGAGAGGAGAGAACAGACACCTCCAGAGTCACTGGAAATCATGGGTGACTGGACTATGTGAGCAGTTCAATAGTTGGGAGGAAGGTGGCCTCACTAGGGGCAGCCAAGGGCTGTGGGATGACCAGGACAGCCGGGGAACCAGCCTGGTTGTTTGCGAAAGGCCTGCATCTTCCATCACTATGCTTTGCCTTATCCTCAGAGAAGCTGACCAAAGGATATTGCTTCTTTCAGTGACTAAATTTGGAACCAAGGGATCTTGATAAAAACTAAACACCCTTCTTCTCCCTTCTCCACCTGCCCCTTCATCTATCCCAATAAACAGAAACAAAAACATAACATAATAATACAGTGTCACATGCCATGGCTTATGCAGTCTTGTCTCCAAGCAGATAAGGAACAGCCTTGACATAGTGAAGGAGCCCCCAGGGAATCAACAGTGCCCACGGTTTGTAGAAGAGGAAAGAACACAGAGGGCATGATTTTTTCAGAGAATTTCATTGATCATTAGCCAAGCTGTGGCTTCCTTGATGTGCATTGCTGGCATGAGACCCTGCCCATAGCAGGTCTGGTTAAGCAATAGACAGTTTCTAGGAAGTCTAGGTACAGTTATGCTGTAGATTTCTCGGGTCTCCAGGCCAAAGTCAACGTGGGGCCTTTCCTCCCTGAGTTCTCAAACTGAACTGACAGCCAGGGCCAGGAAGCTGGCCAACGGGATCAGAGGAACAACAATGAATGCAGTTGCTATAAGCCTGTGCACACTGAGCCCTTTGGGCAAGCACATCTGGTCCATTCTATTCCACCATTAAAGACTCCTGCCTTTGATTTGGACACAAGACAGAGCATGACTTTCATCCACGTTTCAGCATGGTTATCTCCCATAATGACGGGCTGCCAGATGTTGGTGTCCTAGTGAAGTTGCCCCGATGTCTTAAAAATGTTTTATTGCACATTCTAGACAAGAGGGAGACTGTGGCTACAGAAACAAGAAATGCATCAAATGACAGAAGGTACCAGGGATGTTCCCAAGAACTGAACAATGGCATCTCGTGGACTGTGTCAATACTGGCTACTTTCATTCATTCATTGTTTCATTAAAAAAATTGTGTATGCATGTATGTGCACGTACGTGTATGTGTGCATGCATGCACGTGTGTGTGTGTGTGTAAGGCACAGCAAGGTGACTTTTTTCTGCCCTGAATATCTCTCAGTTTGCCGGTTTCCTTGGGGCCACAAGACTTTAAGTAGACGGAGAAGGGCAAGCTGGTTTAAAGGAAGCTTGAGGCACAGCGGTTTGTCATTTGGGCTGAAGACAGATTCAGGGTTTACTGAAGTCTCTTCCAGTGCAGTTTGCGGTAATGAGGATGGAGCGGTGAGCCTAGAGAGGCTGAAGGAGAAGTTTTAAAAAGAGACACTGAGAGGAGCACAGCTGCAATAGGGGATGAAAATTTGGGAGAAGAGGGTATGTTTAAGAATATTTTTAAGGGGCTTTAGTGGTTTGTGGCATAACACTCTCTTCCATATGCCCAAGAAACCTCCACTAAAACCCATGTATATTACCCCATTACAAGGACATAAACAAGGGGATAGAGACTAACGCTGACTCAGGGACTCAGGAAAGACTCCACTCAAGAAGCAGCATTCAGACTTGATCTTGAAGGATGGGTGGGAATTTTCTAGAAAGAAAAAGATGGGTAGGAGAGTGAGTCTCAAAAGCAAGCCCAAGACAGACACTGGTGACTAATGTTTCACTTGTTTGAGGGGAAGTGAGAAAAATAAGGGCAAGGTAGTAAGTTTTTCGAAAAGCTAGATTTATGCAGTTTAAAGGAACTTGGGTTTGAGACGATGTACTTTGTACCTTTGGAGTATGGCAGTTTTTCTTTCTCTTGTGAACTTCAAGGTGATAATAAATAGTATTATTATAATTTATAGTCTCTCTTCCTTGGCTTAATAAAAACAACACACATTTCCCACATTTAAAAAAACATACTGGAAGCCAGTCATGATGACCTCGTGGTTAAAGTTTGGTGCATTCTGCTTCGGCGGCCCAGGTTCGGTTCCCTGGTGTGGAACCACACCACTCGTCTGTCAGTAGCCATGCTGTGCTGGTGGCTCACATAGAAGAACTTGAAGGACCCACAACTAGAATATACAACTATGTACTGGGGCTTTGGGGAGGAAAAAAAAAGGCAAAATAAAAAATATTCTAAAAAAAAATGTACTGGTCTTTGAAATTCTATGACCTGAGAAGTGTGGGTGGTGCATTCCAAGCTGAGGGAATAGATGATGCAAATCCTGCTGGGACAGGCCTGGGTGCACATGGAGAACTGGGAGGAATCCAGCATGTGGCAGAGGATGGGGACAGAGCAGCGGTTTAGGGTTAGATGGGGGAGAGTCTTTCACAAGGAACTCAAACTTTATCCTTCAGGAAGTAGGAGCCAGAAGGTGTTTTATAAGTGGAAGAGAGAGCTGATCATGTTTGTTTTGCTGGAAGATCAACTTGAGCTCCAGTAAAGCAGATAGATTGGAGAAAAAAAGAGATGAGACAAAAAGACCAGTGATATAATATTTTGTGGATAAGATGAGGGTGTTAATTATGACCAGTAGCAGTGGGATGAGGAAACAGAAGACTCTAGAGACTATTCTAAAACAGCATTGGCCTCAAAGACATTCAGTGGAAGGCTGTAAACAATGCTTTAGGGCACCATCAACTAACAGAAACAACCATTTTTTTCAAGTATGTCTGAGGATGTCTTGAAGCTGAGTTGTAAAGACTACAAATAGCCTATCAATTGTTTAGGCTCATGAATCCCAGTGCCTGAACCAACTTGAACAGTTAAGAGCACTGGGGTTACCACAAGTCCATTCCACCTAAGAAAGTATGCCTTTGGGTCCATTGGCCAGGACTTTAACCTGGCATTTTTGAGAATAAGAAATGACATATTCAAAAGACTTTGGGGGCCAGGTAATTTAAGGGAGCAGAATGGATTTACAAGTGTGATGATAAACTGCAACTGACACTTGGCCTCAGTGAGAGGGCTGTAATAGGGAATGGTGGAGACTGTGGCAAATTGGAGCTAATGTGCTCTACCTAAAAGGGCAGCTGCTAGTCTGCACCAGCCTATTGTTGTAATGTGGGAAAGAGGCCAGATCTTCTGATTTTTTTTTAACAAAGCTGGGAATCTGGGTTTTTACTGTCAGCGAATTCAAGTTTAAAAAACAACTACAACACTATAGGAGTCAAAATCCATTTTGTTTGTAAACTGAATTTGTCCATGACCTCCAATCAGAGACCTTTGGTCTGGGGACTAGACGGCTATTAAGCTAATATATATTCACACCAACACCTCACCCAAGAAGGAAAAACGTGAGGCCATTTAGTGATATACATAAGATTTGAGTTGTCTGTAGGAAGAAAGAAAAGGATACGAAATTTTTTTTTTAAAAGATTGGCACCTGAGCAAACAACTGTTGCCAATCTTTTTTTTTTTTTTTTTTTTACTGCTTTTTCTCCCCAAATTCCTCCAGTACATAGTTGTATTTTTCAGTTGTGCGTCCTTCTAGTTATGGCATGTGGGACGCCACCTCAGCATGGCCTGACGAGCCGTGCCATGTCCGCGCCCAGGATCCAAACTGGCGAAACCCTGGGCCTCAGAAGCAGAGCACGCGAACTTAACCTCTCGGCCGTGGGGCTGGCCCCTGAAATATTTTTTGATGAACAGTAATCCTGATTCTCCACGTCTGTTTCCAGAGGAGGTAACAGTGTATTCTGGAAACTATACTTGTCACCTCCAAGCAATGCTACAGCTATTCTCACATTTACTTTTCACAACTGCTTTAAATGAAGGAAGAACAATGTTATTATCCTCATTTGACTGAAGATGGAGTGAGGTCTACAGTTCCCCTAAAATCACTGAGTGTGGTGGCAGCAGAGCTGAGTCAGAACCCTGCCTACTGTCACCACCTTTTGCATCAGTCTACGCAGCCACCTGTGATGGGCTCCTTGGTTTATAGGGACAACCAGGTTTACCCCCTCACAGAACAGAAAGTCTCTCTCTACAGTTGATGGTCTCTGAAAGCGGTGGAGAACATCGGTGCAGGTAGTCATGGTGGGTGAGAGGGTTCAGGAAGCACCAGGGGCTCACCTGGGATGCTCACGGTCCCACGCTTGGCTGTTGCCCCAACAGAGGTAGGAACCGCAAATAGTAATCTAAGTGTGAAGAGCGACCTCTCCGGTCTGCGCCACCCCCAGGATCCACAAGGGGGACTGACTTTCCTCAACTCTCTCCACCTGCAGAACATCAAACAGGAGGATTTTGTTCTTTTTGTCTTCGTTGCTGTTTTCAAAAGACTTGGGGTGGGGCTGGATTTAGGACTGCTGGATGGTTTCCCAGGTTCCTAACTGGAGTGATTTATCTCGAAAGTTGTTTTTTGGGTCTGTTTCAAAACTTGCATTCACCTTTGCAGACTGACATGAAAACGTACTCAGTATTTGAAAAAATAGACATGCACGCAAGCAATGATTTTGAGATGTACACTTGAGGAAACTTGTATAAAATCTGAGAAGTGAATGAGAACAAGGGGGCAAAATATTATAGTAGTTTAGAGTGGAGATGCTGGAGCCAGGGTGCCTGGGTTTAAATCCCGGCTCTATCACTTTCTGGTAGGGTGATTGTGGAAACGGACCTCCACAAGCTTGCTAATAATTGGATCTATTTCCTAATGTTGTTGGGAGGGCTAAATGAATGATGGGGTTGGATTAACTGGGAAACAGATGATGAAGGGAGATTAGCATGAAGGCCTTTGATTGGGGGTGCTCTGTGCTGAGGAAGATAAAGAAGCAAGTTTGGACAGAGGGAGAAATTGGATTGTGATTTAGTCTCTCCCAAGACCTCAGCCAACCCCACCAGGAGCTCTGGAGCTGGTGGAACCTTTCAGAGTTGTCCCAAGTTGGGGTAGATGGACGAGGTATTTACACTCCCACATGGATCAGTCACTCGAAACAGGCTGCTCCCTGGAAGGCTACGGTATGCCTCAAGCAAGGTGGTTTTCTTTAGCCAGAGCAATTCCCTGAGGAGGCTGACCCTGGAGCGCTGTCTGCAGGCAACAGACCAGCAGCTGCGGGAGTAAGCCTTTCCCTCTGGAACAGAGATGGGGCAATTGCAAGTGTATCTGTTACAGTAGACAATTTGCCCACCAAAGCTAATTTTACATATGCACGGAAAACATAATAGAAGTGATATCGATTGATGTATGACAACTTCCAAGTATTTAGGTCACTTCCTTATTTTCAAAGCACAAACAAAAATAAATACATAATCAGAGAATAACAGAACCGTAGAAGCTGGGAGGCATTTTAAGGTTTATCTCTTCTAATTGCTTTATTTACAGATGAAGCAAATTGAAGAACAGAGGTTTAATGACTGCCCTAGGTCACGGCAGAGTCCAGATTTAAATTCAGGTCATCGGACTTCAAGTTCAGTGTCCCTCCCACCGTATCACAATAAAGCACATTGTACCAGGAATGGCAAATAGATTCCATCTTTGATGCCAGCTCTAATGGATGGGTAATGGCTGCCTAGATGAATATGTTGAGAAGGAGAATCAAATTAGAGCTTTAATAGAGAACTCTTACTAGAGTCTGACTCTAGGTTTTAGAACTTCCTTGGCCTAGAGATGGTCAGAAAAATGACAAGCAAGTTAAAAACAAGATTTATAGAGAAAAGTAGACTATTGTCTTAGAAGGGAAAATGCCAGATTTGGTCAATTTATAGCTGGGGGGTATCTCACTGGATTTCTTGTTTTTCCAGAGAAGATAGTTCCTGGAGTTATATTTCCTCTTTTCTTGTTTGCACAGTGAGGGTATTGGACCACAAAATCGTGGAGGCTTCTTTCTGCTGGCCCTTGAATGCATCCAGAAAGCTCTGTTGATGAGATGAATGATCTGGGTTTTTCCCCGGGGCCACTGAGAAAGCTGTGGACATTTCCTTCCAGAGCAGCTTGAGTGACTGCATGAAGGTGGGCTAGGGTACACATCCTGGTTCCTCACAGTGACAAGAAGATAGGGCTCCAGAGTCAAAGCTGATGGGACTAAAACTTAAAAAAAATTATATTGTGGCAAAATATACATAACACAAAATTAGCATTTCAACCATTTTTAAGTGTACAATTAAGTGGCATTACATTCACAATGTTGCTCAACCATCCCTTAGTATCTGTCTCAAGATCTGTTTCATCATCCCATGCTAAAACTCTGTACCCATTAAACACTAACTCCCCAACCCCTGGTAACCTCTATTCTACTTTCTGTCTCTATGAATTTGCCTAAGTACCCCAGTTAAGTGGAATCATATAATATTTGTCCTTTTGTGTCTGGCTTATTTTACTTAGGATAACGTTCTCAAGGTTCATCCATGTCATAGCATGTGTCAGAACTTCATTCCTTTTTCAGGCTGAATACTATTCCCATTGTATGTATATACCACATTTTGTTTATCCTATTTTGTTTGGCTATTGTGAATAGTGTTGCTATGAGCATTGGTGTGGGAATAATATTTTTTACATCCAATTCATGCCTGAAAACTTAGAATCATGAAATAATTGGAGATCACTTATTGTTCACGTTATAGATGAGGAAACAAAGGCCCAGAAAACCCAACCTCTCACCAGGGACAGCCTTACCAGGAGGTACCAATACCATGAGATCTAAAACTTGGATTCACCATTTGGCGGAATCATGGTAAAATGAATGCACTATTCTTTACAATCTCTGTTCAGTTTACTTGTGGCAGATGGGAGAGGTATGATTTTAAAAACATATGACTTACTTTAATAGATATCCAGTACTTGTCAAACCAAGTGGTCAACCTATCATTTTATAACAAACTATCCTAAATTTAGCAGCACACTATTTCGTTACACTCACAAATTCCTCAGGTCTGGAATTTAGACAGAATATGGTGGGGGTCACCTGTCTGTGTTCCACAATCACTTGGGCCTCTGCTGGGGAGACTTACATAGCTGGGAGCAACTTGAACAGCTGGGCATCAGCATCTTCTGGAGATGTCTTTATTCATTTCTGATGCTGAGCTGGAATGCCTCAAAAGCTGGCTCAGCCTGGACTGTTGATTATTGTATCTGCTCTTGACCTCTCCATGGGTCTTCGGCTTCCCCACGACATGGTGGAATCAGGGTAATCACACTTCTTAGGTAGCAGTTCAAGGCTTTAACAATGCGTATTGCAGTCAACAAGGCAGAAACAACAGGACCTTTTGTGACTTAGCCTCGGGAGTCACGCCGCACCACTTTCACTGCACTCTGTTGGCCAAAGAAGTCACAAGCCTGCTCGCTTTCAAGGTAAGGGACACAAACCCCACTTTTCATGAAAAAAGCGTCAAAGGATGTGTGATTTAAAACCATTGCACCTAGTGAATATTGCCGCCTTCAGAGCGGGTACGACCTGAATATCATCTCCTTAAAGTGGTTCCATTGGGATCCCATGTAACTATCCCGCTGCTGCCGTCCTTGCTTACAGCTTTCCAGGATGACTTTTGGAAACCCTTCTAGACTCTACTAAGTATCCTTTTGACGTCCTGGTGGCGGTGAGTCTTTAAAGGTGGATTTAATTTGGGGGAAGTCCAGTCACAGAGGTGGATGGATAACTGAACATCCATCAAGCATTTAGTAGACTACCTGTATGTTCTGGGCACTAGGGAGAGACACATCAATATATAATTCAATTTTTAGTTAAAAACAAAGTAACAAAGTTGAGTGTGAGCAAAAAAACCTAATCAGATTGATTGTCTTGTATGCCTAGTGATTGCACATGAAGGTACTTTGCAAAAAAAACCCACACTAAATACCACTTACATTTTGAGCAACAGTTGTGCCCCCAACCCACCCTATGTTTTTGAAGGACAGCCATCATGTGGGTAGGTAAATTCTGGTGTTTCTTAAAAATATCATCTCCCATGATTTTCTAAATGATGATTTTCAGAGAGGTAGCAAGTTAACTGGACAAGAACTATGAGTCCATGTGCTTTCTTCTACTGGATTCATCTAAATGGCGGAGCTGTGTAGCAGAAAACAGGAATATACTTTCTTCTACTCAGGAAATCACACCAGGTCAGTTTTGGTCTCGTATTGACTGTCCAGGCTTCCTGAACATGGCCTTGAAGCTTTCGTGTTTTAGATATGAATGTTGTCAGGGAAGGCTTAAGCGTAGAAATCCGGATTGCTACAGACTGTGGCCCTGGTGTCCTCACCTACTGTCTATTTGGAGCCTTGTCCTAGAGGGCTGTAAGGTTGCCAAGGCAACCAGCAGTCCTCTGTGAAATGCTCCCAGCCTTTCCCATGAATACACAATTTGTCTGTAGCTTACGATCTGACATTTTACATAAGCCCACAGTAGAATTTTAGCAGCGCTCAGGTTAAAGAGAGTAACTTCCACCTCACAATCTCAGTGATAGCCCAGAGGCCAGGCCAGTAGGCAGAGCACATAGGGATAGTGAAACCCACACTTCCCCACCCTAAACATGATTGCCATCTCCGGGCTTTTCAAGGGAGCCTAAACGCTCTCATATTTTGCATCTGACTTGCCCACAGATCCATCTCTGTGAGAGGCCTGTTTAATTTGGGTATCTCTTCAATTACACCAACTAGGACCCTTATCTCTTTCTCTCTTTCAAAGGCCATAGAAAGATCCAACTAATGTTCTGGGTATTAGTCCTAAATGAAATAGAGATCACAGAAAACGAATACCTGGATGAGTCAGGACGTGTGGTTTTCTAAGATGGCAATCTGACCAGCCTATTAGTCTGAGTCCTTGACCTGTCAAAGTGCTGCTAGAAAAAGGTGTATTGTGATAAGGGCATTGGGCTAAGAATTAGCGTCCTGGTCTTTCCTTACTGCAGGACATTCTTGTCCAAATCTCAGACCCATCATCACTAAGATGGGAATCATAACACTGACTTTGCAAGGTTGCGATAAAAGTCTTTCATAATATTTGATGCATTCCACAGGTATTTTTAAAACCTTTAAGACTGTTCATTTTAGGGACAGTATTAACCAAATTTTCCAAGTAAAAAACAAAACAAAAACCCCGAAAATTATTTTTACAACTTAAAACTTTAAAAGAACAAGATGGTTGTGATTCTCATAGGTCTTGAACAAGCTGCCATCCTCTAAATAGCAGAATCAGAAACTTAAATACAGAGACTGATTCATAGGAATTAATAATATCTGAGGTTTACTTACCATGTAGGGCAGCCCAGGAGCTGGCTCAGACTTTATCCTGCAATAAGTAAATCAGGTTACACACACCTTTAGGTATTGGACACAGAGCACAGAGCAGGACATCTGGGCAAAGCAGACTGGTTAAACAATCTGACAAGGCAGTTTATTTTGAGTCAGGTGAACCTATAACATGGTCTGGAAGATCTCAAGCAAACTATTTTCTTTATTTAGAAAAAAAAACCCTTTGAGTAATAAGACCAATAAAACGAGTCTGCTTGAATCCATTTGAGAAGCACAAATATCTCCTTAAGCCAAAAGAATCATATCTGCCCCATGAATATAGAAGGAAAAATTTAAAAATTTTTAAATTAAATTCACTTATTACGCAATGTCCTCACGTATAGTCTTCCTGGCAGGTGAAGTGAGGTGAAAAGATCATTTGACCTTAGAGACATGAGTTCAAGTTTGGGCTCCAACTGTGCTTAGCTGTATGTACTTTGGCAAACTACTTAACTTTTCAAGGCTTTAGATCCTCTTAAACCCATAAAATAGCTTTAAGTGTGAAGTGGTTACATGAGACAGTGTTGGTAAGGATTCTAGACCTCAATTTACCACTAACAAATTTCATGACCTGAGGCCAGCCCTTTAGACTTTTGGTACTTCAGTTTCTTAATCTGTAAAATGGGGTAATAACATCTACCCTACCCATATTGTACAAGGATGTTGTTAAATATAATTAAGTAGTAGACATGACAGTCCTCTGAGGCTCAAGGGAGAATTAATGCTGAAGTTATAATCTATCTATATCTGTATATTTAAAATGCATTTCTTATAGATACCATATAGTTGGATTTTGCTATTTTATCCCTATGTTTTTATTGGAGTTCTAAGGCCATTTACATTTAGTGTAATTATCAATATGGTTGAGTTTAAAGTTATCATCTTAATATTTGTTTTATATTTGTTCCATCTGTTCTTTGTTTGTTTGTTTTCCTTCTTCTGGATTAATTTAGTGTATTTTTACTCTTTTATCTCCTTTATTGGTAATTATATCTACTCAGGTTTTCTTTTGTTTTTAGTGGTTGTTCTAGGGTTTGCAATAATACTATACCACTTTGTGTATAATGAAAGAAACTTACAATAATGTACCTGCATTTTCCCTTTCCTGTCCTTTGGATTTGTTTTTTGTTTTTTGCTAACATCTGTTGCCAATCTTCCTTTTTTTTTTTCTTCCCAAAGTCCCGGTACCTAGTTGTAGCTCCTAGTTGTAAGTCATTCAAGTTCTTCTATGTGGGATGCCACAGCAGCTTGGCTTGATGAGCAGTGTGTAGGTCCACACCCAGGATCCAAATTGGCAAACCTTGGATGGCTGGAGTAGAGTGTGCAGACTTAAGCGCTCAGCCATGGGCCAGCCCCCTCTCCTTTGGATTATTATGGTAAAACATTTTATTTCTACATATGTTATAAACCTAACTGTACATTATTATTTTTGTTTTAAGCAATTATCTTTTAATGAAAAATTTAAAACTAGAAAAAAGTCTTTTATACTTTCTTACATGTCTACGATTTCTGGCACTCTTTTTTTCTGTCTATAGATCTAAGTTTTCATCTGGTACCATTTTCCTTTAGCCTAAAGGACATCTTTTAACATTTATTGCAGTTTAAGCTTTCTGTCAAATTCTCTCAGCTTTTGCTTGTCTGAATGTGTTTTAATTTTGCCTCATTTTTGAATGATGTTTTCTATGGATATAGAATTCAAAGTTGACAGGTTTTTTCTTTCAGTGCCTTAAAGACATCATTCCATTGTCTTCTGACTTACATTGTTTATGATGAGAAATCTGTCAAATTCTTAATGTCTGTTCCTCTGCATTTAACATGTCTTTTTCTCTGGCTTTTATACTTTTTTCTTTATCACGTATTTTCAGTATTTAATTATGATGTGCCTTGACCTGATTTTTTTTTATGTGTCCTGCTTGAAGTTTATTGAGCTCCTTATATCTGTAGGTTTATATTTTGTATTAAATTTGGAAATATTTCAGCCACTACTTCTTCAAATATTTTTCACATCCCTTTTTTCTGGGACTCTAATTACAAGTACATTAGACTTCTTGATATTGTCACACAAGTAACTGAGGTTGTGTTCATTTCTTTCCCAGCATTTATTTTTTTTCTCCATGCTCCTGTTTGGATAGTTTCTATTGCTATGTCTTCAAGTTAACCAATTTTTTCTTTTATTTAGTCTAATCTGCTATTAAGCCCATTCAGTGAATTTTTCATTTAAAATATTGTATATTTTTACCTCTAGAAGTTATAGCTATTTACTTTTAAATATATCTTCTATTTCTCTCCTTGTGATACTAATGTTTTCTTTAATTCTGTTATAATAACTATCTTAATGTCCTTGTCTGGTAACTCCATCATTCCTGTTATTTCTGAGTCCTGATTATATTGACTTATTTTTCTCCCGGTTATTAGTCAGATTTTCCTATGTCTAGTAAGTTTTGATTGGATATTGTTTTTCTTGAGAGTTTGGATTTTGTTGTCTTTTTAAAAATAGTGCTGATTTTTTTTTTTTTTGACAGGCAGTAAGTTATTTGCTTGATCCTTTTGCATCATGCATTTAAAATTTGCTAGGACAAGTCTGGAGGAGCCTTTATTTTAGACTAGTTAGTAACTGAAGCTTGATAGTTAACCCTTACTACTAAGATTTGACCCTTCGGAAGCCTCTGTTTAATGCTCTGAGTGTTCAGTGAGGGCTTTCTGCTCTAACTGGTCAGAACTCAAACATCTCCTAGCCCTGCTGAACTCTGAGAATTCTTCTGTTCATAGTTCTCTCATAGGTATTCTTTGTCCAGTGTTGTGGAGGTTCACTCTGGGCATCCACAGTTTAGTAATCAGCCAAAGATTCAAGGGAATCCTATGCAGATTTATGAAGCCCACAGTCTCCTCTCTGGTACTCCATCCTGAAAATTGTTCCGGATGCCTCGACCGCTCCAAACTCTGATCTCCATCTCCTCAACTCAGCAAGACCACCTTGCTCTGCTTGAGTTCTCCCACCTCATCCTGCACACCAGAAAACGCCACCAGGCAGAAAGTCTGGGTGACTACAGGGTGCAGTCATTTATTTCTCTCCCCTCAGACATTACATTCTTTCCTAGTTTTCTAGTTGTATATGGAAATTCCAGTACTAATTACTCCTTCATGGCCAGAAAATGAAATCTTCTAAGCAGCCGTCTAAAGTTAAAGCCTGCTTTTGTGTACCAGATCCCATCTTTTTCACCGACTGAAGGATATCTTTTTGGCAGTTCTTCCCTGTCTTTCACACATGATCAAATTTTTGTTCTCTGCTGGATAATTCCAGCACAAACATGCAGGACCTTCTCCCATATCAAAAACAACAACAAAACATAAACAAAGCAAAAAAAAACTTCTTTAACCCCCACTTCCCCTGCCAGCTATTACCACATTAAGTTGCTCCCCTTTGGAGCAAAACTCCTTGAAATAGCTTTCTATAGATGCTGCATCTAATTCCTGTCCTTCTATTCTCTCTCAGACCCATTCCAATCAGACTTTCACCCCCTCCACATCAACTTCTTTCATCAAAGTCAATATTAACTACCACATTGCTAAATCCAATAGTCAATGTTTAGTCCTCATCTTACACTGGATCCCAGATTTATAAGCAGTATTTGTCCCAATAGATCACTTCCTCCTCCTTGATATATTATCTCTACTTGACTTCCAGAATACTGCACTCTCTTGGTTTCTTTTTCCCACCTCATTCATCACTTCTTTTTTAAAAGCAAAATTGTTTCATTGAGGTATAATTGACATATAAGATTATATTAGTTTCAAGTGTGCAACATAATGATTCAATATTTGTATATATTGCAAAGTGATCACCACAATAAGTCTACTTAACATCCATCACTGTCCATAGCTACAAAACTCATCACTCCTTTTTAATCTCCTTTGTAGTTTCCTCCTCCTCTCCCCAACTTCTTAACTCTGCAGCGCCCAAGGGTCTTGGCTCTCCTTTATTCCCTATATATGCTCATTTCTTTGGTGATCTCATCCAATCCTATGGCTTTAAATACCACGTATAAATTTTTTTCTCCAGCTCAGACCTCTCTCCTAAATGACAGACTTGAATATATCCACTAGGATGTCTGAGAAATTTCAGTTAACATGTTTTGCACTGCTCACACCCTTAGCATTTCACATCTCAGCTAGTGGCAATTCCATATTCCAATTGCTGGCCCAAAAACCTTCTTGACTCCTTTGTCTCACGCATCTCACACATCCATCAGGAAACTTCTCACTACTTTCCCTGTTACCACTCTACTTCGTGCTAGCACCGTCTCGCCTGGATCACTGCTATATCCTCCTAATAGGAATCCCTGCATCAACCCTTTAGTCTACTATCAACACAGTTTACGTTTATTTTCAACATAAATTAGATCACGTCACTTCTCAGTTCAACATTCTCCAGTGGCTCCCCATTTCACACAGGAAAAGCTAAAGTCCTTACGATAGTCTCTAAGGTCCTATGCAATCAGTTCCCATTACCTCTCGAACTTCAACCCTTGCCATTAATAGCCTCCTCACCCCTTCTCTCCAGTCACACTGGTCTCCTTGCTGTTCCTAGAACATGCCCCTCCTTGCTACCGTGTACATTCCATGCAGCAGGGATCTTTGTATATTTTGTTCTTTCTTGTATCCTAAACTCACACAACAGAGCCTGGCATAATAGTAGACTCTTCAATAAATATTCATTGAATGAATGTATGGATGGATGAATGCATAATTACCAGGCATCACCTGAAAATAGCAAAGGAGGGTGAATTTTCTCATCTCTTTGACTCCAGAGCAGGGGTGTGTAAACTGCAGCCTGCAAGTTGAAATTGAACCCATCACCTGCTTTTGTAAATAAAGGTTTATTGTAACCATGCCCAAGACCATTTGTTTGCATACTGTCTGTGGCTACGTTCCCATATACTGTAGCAGCAGAATTGAGTAGTTGCTACCGAGAAAATGTGGTCCACAAAGGCTAAAGTACTTACCATCTGGTTCTTTATGGAAAACGTTTACTGATCCCTGATCTAGAGGGTGCATGTTGAAAGGGAGAATTCAGCTATTCCTTGTTGCTCACACAAAAATCCAGCCACCAAACCCAAAGAATAAAACACATTCAGATTTAGGTAGGTGAGCCAGTCACTCAGTATCATACAAAGATGCAACAACCTCACTTTTGGGGGATAGTCAGCCTAGGAATGCTCCTATCCCATGCACGGGTGGTATTCTGTCTGTGGAGGTGGCAAAAAGTAGCCATGTTTGCCCACACACTTCACCAACGGGAAGATAAGGGAAGTTAGGTCTATTTTTTCACAACTACATAAATTAATCTCTCAAGAGTTGAGAATTTCCTGTAACTGCCTATTCTTAATCATGTTGCCACAGAAGAGTCATTCGTATCATATGCTTTGACTAAGTGACATGTTTCATTTCCTTAAATAGAGTCAGCTCTCATCCGTCTTGAAGACAGGGCTTCTCGGAACCCTGACTGGCACAGTGGGTAAGCTGGGGGCTCAGCAGGTGCTTCTCCAGGATGCTGAAACCTGGGCTTGAAAGAGGAGAAGGGTGGGCTATAGGATCTCCCCTGAAATGAGCCCATGGAGAGCAAGTGGACCCTGGCTGGAGGGCTTCCCCAGGAAGTTGTCACAGCACTCAGGATGACTCAGGGTTGGGGCTGCTCTGGGCCTGTCCCAGCCTCCTTGGGAACTCCCTGGACTTGGAAGGACTCTGCATAAAAGAGCCGACTGAGAGCCATGCAAAGTTTAGATTTACACCCATGGTAATGGCTAGAATCAGACCAACCTCCTGAGCACCTGGTGACCCTACACCCATCAAATGTGGCACTTTGCTGCATTTGCCTTAGCCACTGGAGAAAAACATTCCTACTTCTCCAGTCCCCAAGCAGAACTCTCTGGTTACATCTTCCACGGGCTGGGGTCCTCCCTTAAGAAGAAGGGAATAAAGTTCTGTAACGTGAAGAAGAGAAGGCTGAGGACGATCACTCAGTCAAATGGTGCTCAAAAGATGACGCCCAACCATCACTTTGTAAAACCAAACAAAACTCACTAGACTTCAACGCAAGGCGAGGACCTTAACTAAGAGGTAAGTTCCACCTGATAGCCACTGAAAATACCGGATTCAAAACTAATTTGAGGAACATTCAAAAGTACTTGCACACCAGAGAAAAAAGACAAACCTTGAGTGATAGTCAACTACAGCAACAGATTTCTGAGTTCAGGTTCCTCTGGGTGGTTATGGAGTCATTCCCTGGAGAATGTTAAGACCAGGATGGTTCTGCTGGACTTTGGTGTAAACTTACCTGAATCCAGACAGCTGGGTTGGGTAAACCTCTAAACTTCCCTCTGACTCTATGATTCCATGAATGATTAGAATAAAAGGAAATTCAAGGAGGAAGAAGAGGCAGAGGACGGTGGTGATCTCCTGTCCTGGCTACCCATCACGCTGCCCTGGCACTCACATCTCTCCACAGTACAAATCAAGACAGGGCTTCTCACGGTGAATGTTGCATTTGTTATTAATAGCAGTACTTGCGAGGAGAACTGCTCATTTTCTAAAGAAATGCTGGGAAACAGGAGAAGCTTCAGCAGAACATTTCAAAAGCACTTTGGACTCAACCCTTGCTAGGTGCATGTCTCTTTTCCTCAGCTTGGATGACAGGAGACGAGTGGGGGAAAACAACTCAGTGAACGACTCTTTCTTTGATGCATTACCTGGAAGTCAAGAATGGAACAATCCTGGAGGCTCTGATCTGACAACTTTTCAGACTCCCCCATGAGATAATAAGGATTCACAACAATGTACTAACTGACACACAGAAATGTTATTTTGTTGCAAGCTTGGACTTAACGTGTTCAGTAACAGAGTTAACAACCTTTGCAGAGGAAGTCACTAAGCACTGTGGGGGAGGAAGTAGAAGAGACCTACAAGGAATACCCAGAGAGACACACCGATACTTCTATTCTTAAAGAAGGTGTTGAAGTGCCAGTTGCCTTTGACCTCAGGAAAATTATCCAGGCATGAAGTCACAAAGAGCTAAGGCAGGAAAACCAGGGTCCCCAGGTGATTACTGGAATGTACCCTGTTGCCTTCTATGCCACAAGAGCGGGGCTGCTACAGCCTCTGCTGTCTGTGGGGATGCCTCCCTCCTGCTGGGAAGGTCACTTGCTCCCAGAGGAGACCACCATAGTGTTCGATAGGAGCATGTTGTAAGGAACTCTGGCCTCTCCTAAAGATTTCTCTCCGTGCAGCGCCACCCTGCTCCTCTGCCCCCACAGGTACATCTCCTCCAGCCCAGGTGCCAGAACCTTCTCTGGGGAGATCCAGCCCCTTCTCTAAGCCCATGGGAGTCCCAGTCTCTGTGCCTTTGGAATCTGGCACACTCTGCCGCTTGGGGCTGTGGCCACCTATTGGTGTGCCCCTGTTGGGCTTCCGCTGGCTTCGAGGAGGCTGGGAATAAGCTCATGTTCTGTGAGAGGAGCGGGAGGAGGATGGGCCCATGGAGTGCCTACTCCAAACCAGTCTCTCCACCAACAACCAGTGTTGCTGGTTTCATCTGATATTTACCTCATTACCATAAGTACTGCCTTCTGAAAGCCTCATTGTGTAGTCTCACATGAGGAATGTACCCTCCTCTAATTAATGGGAATTGTACCTACTGTGCCCATTTAATTTCAAAATACCACTCCTCTCCTTCCAATTATTGGAGAGATCCTCTGGCTGAGCCATCTGGACGGATGGCTCCCACCCCAAATCATTTGTGCCCTGGTAATGAGGTGAGCATGAGGGCACGAGCTCTCTGTTTATCCCACCACACAGGACTTTCTGTTTGTGTCTGGTATGTCCTGTCAGCACCCTGGTGTGCCTTGTGTCCTGCTCTGACCTACAGGACGCCTAACTGCCTGGCTTCCGACTGTTCTCCTGGGTCTGGCCCCTCTTGGCTCCCCCTGAGGTTTCTCCCACGTAAGGCTGTCACGTCTGCCAATCTCCTCAAGATCAAGCTGGCAAACAGTGCAATGTGGTGCAGTCCCCAGATGTGTGTGAGGGCAAGGAAAGGCCAGCAGTCACCTCGAACCAGAGAGAACCCTCTCACTCCTCATTGAGGATGGAACACAATTATCCCTTCCCAAACTCAGAAGAAGTGACTGGAATCTTGCGACCTTTGAGCTGGAAGAAATCTTTGACTTATGCACGAAGAGACCAAAGCCCACGGCTCAGGTCAAAGAGCTGAACTTGGCCTCTTGACTCTTAACCCATACTCACTCTTTCCCCTGCATTAAGCTGCCTCAAGCTGTTCATTTCTAGTCAATTAATCTCTTCATTCTAAACTCTTCAGGTTCACAGGGTACCCCAAAACTACAGACGGGAGAAAATCTCCCAACTGGTGCTCTGGAAGGAGATGGAGTCCGAGAGAGGTGAGGCAGGGTTTCTTCTCTCCAAGTAGCAACCAGAGAAGAGCTTTTCTCCTAGAATCGTCATCTCTGAGCCCGTCCACAGCTCCTGCAGCGCCTCACACCTACTGGCCCAACCTGCAGGCCTGGGAGCCTCTCCCAGGTATTGGCTGCTGTCCCAGCAGAAGGTAAGCTGGGTGAGAAGACTACTTCAGTATTAAGGACTCTTTCTTAGTGATATCTCATGCCTGTTTCCTGGAGAATGACCTGCATGCCCTTGGGTTTCTACAGATTTTTTAGTTCCTATTCCTTGTCTGACATGTGACTTATGACCTTTCATTAACCTGGCTATGTGTCTCCTGGACCCCTGATGGCCCAGCCGACAGCACCTTTGATCCACTGACCCCTCTGATCTTCTGTATGTCTCTGGCCTCGCTCTGGATACTCATGCTGTGACTACTAGCTTCTGGGTCCTTCTCCAGGCCCGCTCCTCCCCTGTGCCTCCATCTATCACAGCTCTCCCTGCCCTGCCAAGTTCCTGAGACCTAGTTGATCTTGATACAGATTTAAACCAGCCTGACCTCAAACACATCGGCCTGAGAAACTTGTTGTTATGTTGGCTAGGGTTACACCACTTCACGGTGCCACGGAGCCAGTTTGCATAAAACTGGACTTGGGAAATGCAAACTTTCTAAACAAACACACTGGGAGGTGCTTAAGTTTTTTACAAAAAGACTGGAAACGTTAAAAACTTCGACGTGGAAGGGACACTAAAAATACTTCAGTTCAGCATTTCCCAAAGTGAGTTCTAGGGAAAACAGAGAGGAACATAGGTCCCATGTATTATTCAATGAAAAAGAATTCTGTGGTCAAATAAATTTGGAAAACACTACATATGATAGGCCTTTCATGGGGACTAAAAATATACGTTAGCAAATTAAAGGCTCTGGAAAGGCCTCCGTCAAAGAAATCTCTTAAGCTTTGTTGAAGTCAACACATCCCAAGTTAATCTAAACAAAGAACTCTTCTCTTCTTTGATGCATATTAATTCTGCAGATCTAATGATTCTCGGAATACGTGCCAGGACGCGTGGCTGAAGGAAGGCCAAGCCTTCCTTTCGCAGAGGAGGAGAGGCAGACCTAATGAGGTTTCAGAAGCTTGCTCAAGGTCACACACTCAGTCCCAGAGAGAACTGTGTCCGGAACAGACTTCCAAATTCCCGCTCCAGGGCGCTTCCCACTAAACCCTGTTGATTCCTTTTTATAAATGGATTCCTCTGGGAATGCCTCAAAACGTCAAGCATTCTCAATGCTCTTGAAATTAAATTCAAGGAACACAATTGTGTCCACACAATGTTTCTGGAATACACATTTTGCATGAAGTGAGAAGAAAACTTGCTTTTTTGTGTGCGTGTGTGAGGAGGATGGGCCCTGAGCTAACATCTGTGCCAATCTTCCTTTATTTTATATGTGGGATGCTGCCACAGCGTGGCTTGATGAGTAGTGTGCATGTCCATGCCCGGAATCTGAAGCTGTGAACCCCAGGCCGCTCAGGCGGAGCCCTCGAACTTAACCACTAGGCCACCAGACCGGCTCCAAAAACTTGCTTTTTCATCTGAGGTAATGAATGGGGACTGGATTAATTTTTTTCACTCAGCATAGGCACTGGATGACATCAGCGGTTGTAAATCATTTAAACCAGCAGGCAACTGTCTCCATAATTTCCATTTACAGGCTCCTGAGGCAGGATTGGCCAAGCGACTCTTTGAGATCCTTTTTGGATTTATTGGTAAGCGATAATACAAATATGTGAAGTGGGACATCAAAGTAATGTTTCTTCGTTCTGAATTTTCTTTTTTCTTATTCCAAATCTACCCTCATAAATGCAAATTAAAACAATGAGATACCATTTCACATCTATTGGAATGGCTAACAACAATGACAAAATGCCAAGGATGAGGAGCAACTAATTAGAGCCCTCACGCATTGCTGATGGGAACGCAAATGCTGCAGCCATCTTCCAAAGCAGTTTGGGAGTGTCTTACAGAGAAAAACACTCACTTACCATATGACTCAGACGTTCCCCTCCTAAGTATTACCCAAGAGAAACAAAAACTTAGGTTCACACAAAAATCTGTACACAAATATTTATAGAAGCTTTATTCATAATTGCCAAACACTGGAAACTATCCAAATGTCCATCAACAGGTGATGTATGAACAAATGGTAAATACATACAATGGAATACACGTCAGTAATAAAAAGGAATGAAATTTTGATACACCCAACAACTTCTTGAGGGTGTTGTGCTGAGTGAAAAAAGCTAATCTCAAAAGGTCACTTATTGGGCCCAGCCCGGTGGCATAGGGGTTAATTTTGCGCACTCCACGTTGTCGCCCGGGATTTGCGGGTTCGGATCCTGGGTGTGAACCTACACACCACTCATCAAGCCATGCTATGGGGGCGTCCCATATACAAAGCAGAGGAAGACTGGCATGGGTATTAGCTCAGGGACCGTCTTCCTCACACACACACACACACACACACACACACAAAAGGCCACATATTTTTTGGCTCAATTTATATAACATTTTTGAGATGATAAAATTATAGAGATGGAGAACAGATTAGTGGTTGCTGCTAGTGAGGAATGGTGGGAAGGGGCAGGAGTAGGGAGGGGGTAACTGTACAGGGGCGGCAATGGGGAGATGTTTTTAGTGAAGGGATCATTCTGTTTATTGGTTGAGGTGGTGGTTACACGAATCTGTGCACGTGATAAAGTGGCAAACCTGATATCAATTTCCTGCTTCTGACCTTATGCCATAGTTACGTAAGATGTGACGGTTGGAGGAAACTGGCCAGACGGAATAGTGGACCACTTGGTATTATCTTTGCAACTTCCTGTGACTCCACAATTATTTCAAAATGGAAAGTTTATACCCATATGTATATACACACATGCATGTGTGCACACACACGTATGATATCCACAATAACATGGATGAATCTCAAATACATTACGCTAAGTGAAAGAAGCTAGGCACCAAAGGCTGCATTCTGATTGATTTCATTTATATGACATTCTGGAAAAGGTAAACTTTAGGGGTGGAGAACAGATTAGTGGTCTCCAGGGTCGACATGTGAGGCAGCCCACTAGACTTGGGAATGACAGAGGTGTTCCGTACCCTGATTGTTGTGGGGTCACGTGAATCTATACCTGTGTTAAACTCGTGGAGCCATGCATCAAAAAAAGAGTGAATTTTACTGTATGTAAACTTAAAAATAAACTTTAAAAAATAGATTGTCAGTAAAACACAGAAAACCTTACTTCTATCCCAAGAAAATATTGTGATTACTTTTGCATAAATTACGCAGTTGGTTTTCACAATTTAAATGCCCATAGCGATACTATCCAAAAGGGAAAAAATTTCCGGAGATTGCGTGATTAAGTAAAAGATTATCTTTACATTTAATCTCTTCAGTATTTTAGATTTTAGCAATACAAATGAGAAGCTTTGATGGTATTTTGGATTATTGACCAGCCAGCTAAAATTACAGCCTGGTGGGTACTAAAGCTTGAATTATTATACCGTGAAATTAAAGTCTGAACAGAGTATGGGAAAGCTAACTTGAAACCAAAATAGGGTTTTGGCAAGGGGGAAAAAAACGCTCAGGAGTTAATTGCATAACTTGAATTCATTCCCTGCTTCCTTGAACATGTTCTCAGTTCGCTCTCACAGCGGCTCAGGTGTACATTCCCGATTTAGCAGTTGATTTTTCAGACTCATTTGGAGTGTTGGAATGCACCCTGTTTGTTCTCCACCTCACCCCACCTGTGAGTCTCTTTTGGCAGGTTTATTTATTCACTCCTTAACTTCTGTTGCATGCTTTCTCATCTGAGTATGTCAACAATAGGATAAGACTGGAATGTACAACACGGTAAACTGAAACCAATGGGTAACTCACAGGCTGACAACTTTGTATTTCAAGTCACCACTCTTGTGCTCAGTATTTTCTTTATGGTATTTTTGGCTTGGTTCCACACCGGAAAGTTTAAACTCTGAAGTTGTAGATGTACTGCTTTTAAGAAAAATCAGCTAATCTTTTTTTTTTTTTTTTGAGGAAGATTAGCCCTGAGCTAACATCCACCACCAATCCTCCTCTTTTTGCTGAGGAAGATTGGCCTTGAGCTAACATCTGTGCCCATATTCCTCTATTTTCTATGTGGGATGCCACTGCAGCATGGCTTGATGAGCGGTGTGTCAGTCCATTCCAGGATCTGAACCTGCGAACCCCAGGCTACCAAAGTGGAGGGTGTGAACTTATATGCTACGCCACGGGGCTGGCCCCCAAAATCAGCTAATCTTTTGATGTCCGTTTATTTGTTCCACCATCTTTTCCTAGTTGTCAAGAGAAGCAACTTCATAAGGCAAGATTTCATTCTCAGCATCATTACATATAAACATTAAAAGCTGAAATTCCAGCTTGCGCCTGGTGTTTAATCATCAATAAAAATGGAATCTCATGTCTGGCCGTGCCATCTCCCACCACTGGGAAGGTGCTGCTTCCCGCTTTCCTTGTGTCTATCACAGCATGAGGACTGAGCTTCCCTTTACATTCAAAAAATGGAGCTTTCTCCCTCTGAGCTCAAAGCGCCTCAGACGACGCTGACTGGAATCATGCTATAAAATATTCATCACTCAGTTTCATCTCCTAATTCAGAGAGGCATGCCGAGTGGATTGTTTGCTATTTGTTTATATTTTTTACTTTGATTTTTATTAAAGTAATACAAGCCTGAATTTTAAAGAGTCAAATAGTTCTACAATGTTTGTAGAGACAAATAGTAACAAAGAGTAATCCCCCCACTGCCTCTTCTCCAGAAGAACCACTTTCAAGTGTCTGAGCTGATGCTTTTTGTATTGACTTCTATACCCCTAAAGAAAATGCTTGTGTTACTTTTGAAGGGTAGCAGAATGTGCCAGCTCAAAATATGACTGTAGGAGTTCAGGACATGCTACCCTAAAATATGCTGCGTTAGTATATTGATTATTTTGAGCTCTAGGCAAATGCAGGGAGAAGCTTTCTCTGGACTCCCTTATCTGCCTAAAGACAGATCCTCCAAGAGGAACATAGTTGTCATAAATCCCCTCCTGGGAGTTTCATCAACCAGGGAGAATTGACTCTTGTCACGGGACAGGAGACTAGAAGTTGACACCACATCCAGACACACTTTGTCACTAATTACCACACCTCCCATCTATTCTTCCAAGGGCCCATTCATTGTTCCTAAAAATCATGTCCTCTCCCCTAAGAGGCCCACACCCCCACTGCCCTTTCCCTGTGAAGATGGTATTTAAGCCTGAATTCTAAGTCACTTCTTGGAGTTACTCATTCTTCCCTGGGCATCTCCCACGTATACATGAAGTACACATGTTAATAAATTTCTGTTTGTTTTTCTTTTGTTAATCTGTCTTTTATTACAGGGGTCTCAGCTAAGAACTCAGAAGAGTAGAGGGAAAATTATTTTTTCTCCCCTACAGTTTCCTTGATTTTTCCTTTTTAGGCATTGTCTATAGACTTAGACTTTCAAGTTAAGGAGCCGGCTCTCTCTCCTCCGGTTACCCCCTCAAAATACACACGCCTGTCCCATTCCCTTACCCTTCCCGACAGTCATATCATAATTTTTGTTAGATCTTTATTTGGTGTTTATATCATTATGACCATGTACATGCTACTTTAAACTAAACCATGTAGCAAATTATAATGACTTTTCCTATCCTGAACAACTTCTCTGCTTCCCTGGATAATAATTTTATTGTTATTATTATTATTAATACAGATCACTAATTGAAACACAAACTCTCCTTCAATTACATAAACTTCCTCTCAACACACTCAGAGCATCACATATTTTATCAGCTTAATCTTCTTGAAGAAATGTCTCCCAGGTTCTCTGACATGCTCCAGTCTGGATTGTTTTTTTCTCAACAACTGAAGTAGAACTGTCACCCTGGGATTTCCCTTCACCATCTTGCTGAGGATTCCCTTCACTTCGCTCTTGCATTGGACCTCCTGTATCCTGTAACTTGTGTCTTCTTTCTTGGTTTACACCCTTGTTTTGGTGAAGCATATCCTTCAGCATCTTTCTGATAGATAAAGGCATATGGAAAATACAATTTTGGAAATATTGCCTTTCTAAAATATCTTTATGTGATCCTCATACATAACCGATGTTTTGCCTACATACAGAATTCTAAGATAGGAGTCATTTTTCTTCAAAGTTTTGAAAGCATTGCTTTACTGTCTTCTAATCTCTGGTATTTTTGTTGAGAAAACTGAGGACATTTTTATTTGATCCCTTGTATCCTTTAATCTTCCAAGATCTTCTCTTTATCCCAGGAGTTCTAAAGCTTCACAATGACATGCCTTGGTGTGTGTCTGTTTTTACCCGCTGTGTGTTAGTCTAGAAACTTATATCATTCTGATCTGGAAAACTGTTTTGAATTATATTGTTAATGATTTCTTCCTTTCCATTTTCTCTATTCACTTTTGGGGAGAATTCTTCAACTTTATCTTCCAAATTATTGTTTTAAAATTTTTGTTATCTTTCTAAATGTTTAAAGCTCCTTTTTCTTCAAAATTTCCATTTTTATATCATGCCGTTGCTGTTTCAAGGTTGAAATATCTGTTCTTATATCTCCAAAGATACTATTGATAGGTTTTTCTTTAAAAGCTTCTTTTCTTTGAACAGCTGTGTTTCTTTCATGTTGCTTTTTTATGTTGGTTTGTCTTGGTCTGGATCTTTCATATTAGCGTTTTCCTCCCATATCTGGTAATCCTTGAGTACATATTCATAACAGTCAATAGGAACTCTGTACGTGGCTGGGGCTTTTCAACAGTGAATTTCACCCTAGGGTGGCTGAGCTGTTTCATCAGGAGACTTGTAATCAGTGTCTTTAAGACTTTCTTCTTGGCCTGGCCATTTTCCTAAGATGACTCTTCCAGTAGGACAGTGGCATAGCTGCCAGCATTTGGGGAGCCGACGAGGATGGGGAGCACTGGGGTCTCAGATCCAATAAGAACACATATGCTTCATCTCCTTATTTCTACAATAGCACCCACATCCATCTCTGCCTACTGCCTCCCAACCCAGAGGCCTTCTGTTTTCTGTATGCAGAGAATAATCTAATATTCTATGAGTGTGGAGGGGGTCATCTGTTTGACAGAACAAATTGGAAAATGTGATCTGGGGATTAAATTACTCCTTAAAAAGCTTTCAACAAATCCTCCTTATTTAGACCCCTCCCTTGACCTCCACTTCTAGAGGCACTTAGTGTTACCAATTCAAGGCCTTTTTAGGGCATCTGTGGAGAAATCAGCTTTCCTCGCTGCTGACTTAGGATTCAACTTCCTTGTGTCTGCTAAGTCAGTTAGCTCTCATTTATTTGCTTTCCAGAAGCCAAAAGTTTGCTGTGGTTTTCTCCTCTCCTGTTCTCCCTATGCCATTAAAAATCTCCTTTAGTGTAGTTTCAGAGAGATTTCAGGAGAGAGGGATATTAGAGGCATGTTCAGCCTACTATCCTTGTCTGGAAATCACCATGCACTTTTGACAGCAACGTGTGACCTATTAATCATATGAAGCTCTCTCTGCTCTTTATGGAAGGTGTTGCTGATCAGGGTTAGGGCTATCTCTCAGGTGCACCTCCCAACACTATGGGGACGCCAGCAGGTCCCCTTTCAGGTAGGGCCTGAAAGCTCACCATGGAGGACATGGGACCCTGCTTCTCCAGGTACCCACCCGCCTTCCCTTGCCTGGGTGGGCAGTGAGGGGTGAATGTGTGTCCATGTGTTTGTCTGTGTACGTCTGCTTACGGGAGCCATGCTCATCTCAAGCAAGTGGAAAGGAAATGTTTACTTAAGGTGATGAAACAGCTGAGGAAACCTTCAAAATTGTCCATTTATGCCCCCTAATATTACAAGAAGAAATGAAGACCCAGAGTAGAATCATGACATGTTGGAGGCCTATTCCCAGGAGGGACTCAAAGACAATTTACTTTGCCATAAAAGTATTTACACCCCCCAAAATCACATAGCTAATTAATGGCAGAGTTGAGATGAGCACTTCCAATCTTTGGCTTTCCCATTATGCCCTCTCCCACTGCCCCCATTGTACAGATGGGACAACAGGTCCATAATGACTACAGGCTTTGCCTGTAGTTGTGCAACTAATGTTAGTTGCTTAAGAAAAGAAATAACACAGAAATAACAAAAATAATACAGAGCCCTGATGTAGAAAAAAATATCCTGTTGATGCTAGAATGTAAACTGAATCCAATTAAAAACTTTAAAAGTGGAGCAATGACAGCATCATAGCAGAGTGAGTTCCCTTTGTCTCTCCCCTGTAAGTTACAACTAGTCAGACATCCACTGACCAACAGAGGATTCCCTACACAGCACAACAGGACACATAAGAGATCCAGGCATCTATACAGCTGAAGGCAGGTAGACTAGACCCCTGGGAGGTAGTGGAACTAGGGGAGCAACCCTTCTGCCCCTCCCCTAGCAGCTGGTGATTCATGGCACAGATCCCGACTTGTCCACACGCCTGTAAGAAAATAGGCTTGCTCAACTGGCAGAGAGTCTGGATCAGGTTTCTCCCTGTCTCCCAGAAGAGCCAGTGTGTGCACCCCCTCCCCCAGCTGTGGCAGTGGCCAGCTCCTTCCCACAGTGGGGATAGTATACAAAACTCAGATTTTCCCAGCTGGGATGGGACGCTCTGACCAGAGTTCTAAAAACACAAACTAGCTAGCACTAGAGATGAGAGGCTGCACAGCAAGCAACAACAGAAACCTTGACCCACTTAGTCCCTTCTCTCCTCTAGTGGTGGCAGGTGGAACCTGTAAACAGAAGCTTCAGGAACCACAGCAGAACTGGGGACCCAGTCCCCAGTGGCTACATCCCCAACATCAGCTCTACCAGCAGTGGGGGCTGTACACAATTCCCTGGATCCCCAGGCTGCCAGGAGTGGCAGCAACACCCATGAGCACAGCACCTCAGGCTACAGTACAACAAGCACCCCCAGATAACCCAGGAACAGCAGAGCAGGTGGTACATGGGAAAGCAGCATCAGAACCCCTAAAGAGCCAGTGGAAGAACACAAAACCCAGGTGACTCTGGTAGTAGCCTGGCAACCCCAGTGGCAACACTTGAGAATAAAGTGAAGGCACCAGAAAACACAGAGGCACAAGCAGCACAAGGAGGGCACTGATGATGCTCCTGGCAGAGGCAGTGGGGAGAGGAAAGTGCAAGCTCTCAAATACAACCAGAGGCAGCACAGAACCAAAGTAACCAAAGCCAAATCCAAATACGAAAGGTGGTTATTACTACAAATGTGCCAGTAGAGGACCAATTCATCAAACACCATGAAAAGCTACAGTAACATAGCAGAACAGAAGGAGATGGACAGCTCTCCAGAAACCAAACTTGAAGTTACAGAAGATTAGAATCTTACTGGCAGAGAATTCAAAATAGCTGTCAAAAAGAAACTCAGTGAGTTACAAAGAACTCAAAAGGACAGTTCAATGAGCTCAGGAATAAAATTAATGAACAAGGGGCCAGCCCAGTGGTGCAGTGGTTAAGTTTGCACATTCCGCTTTGTTGGTCCGGGGTTCACCAGTTTGGATCCCAGGTATGGACATGGCACCACTTGACAAGCCATGCTGTGGTAGGTGTCCAACACGTAAAGTAGAGGAAGATGGTCACAGATGTTAGCTCAGGGCCAGTCTTCCTCAGCAAAAAGAGGAGGCTTGGCAGCAGTTAGCTCAGGGCTAATCTTCCTCAAAAAAAAAAAAATGAACAGAAGGAATACTTCACCAAGGAGATTGAAACTCTGAAAAAAAAAAAAAAACCCAGAAATTCTGGAGATAAAGAACACAATAAGTGAGATGAAAAATAATGTAGAAAACATTAAAGATAGAGCACAATATATGGAGGAGAGAATTAGTGAGCTTGAGGATAGAAACTTAGAAATGAGTCAGGTGGAGGAGGAGAGGGAACTAAGATTTCTAAAAAATGAAGAAATTCTTCAAGAAATATCTGACTTAATTAGGAAAAGTAACATAAGGATCACAGGTATCTAAGAAGGAGAAGAGAGGGAGAAAGGAGCAGAGAACTTATTCAAAGAAATAATAGCTGAGACCTTCCCAAACCTGGGGAGGGAGGTTCAGTTACATGTAAATGAAGCTACTAGAACTCCTAATTACATCACTGTAAAAAGACCTTCTCTGAGGCATATATTAGTAAAACTGGCAAAGTGAGTGACAAAGAAAAAATATTAAGGGCAGCAAGACAGAAGAAAATAAGTTACAAAGGAACACCCATCAGGCTTTCAGCAGATTTCTCAGCAGATACCGTGCAGGCTGGGAGAGAGTGGAATGATATATTCAAAATACTGAAAGATAAAAACTCTCAGCCAAGAATATTCTATCCAATGAAATCATCCTTCAGATATGATGGAGAAATAAAAGCTTTCTCAGACAAACAAAAGCTGAGGGAGTTCATCACCAATACACCTGCCTTATAAGAAATGTTGAAAGAAGCCCTCCTATCTGAAACTAAAAAGCAAAGTTTCACAAAAACTTGAGCAAGGAGACAAATAGAATCAGAAAATTGCAGCTCTATATCAGAACAGGTTAGTAAACACTTAATTATAACATAAAAGATGAAGGGAAAGAAAGCATAAAAAATAACTATTACTAATACCACTAGCTTACAAACTCACAACACAAAAAAGAAGAATCTGTGACAACAATAAGAGAAGGTGAAGAGAAAATGGATAGAACTTGCATAGGCTAATGGAGATAAGAGGCTATTAGGAAAAGGACTATCTCATCTATGGGATCTTTTATATAATCTTCATGGTAACCATTTAAAAAAAATCAGAGCAGAGTTACAAATCATAAATAAAGAGAAAATTGAGAAAACCATCACACAAAACCACCAAACTCAAATGGCAGCCAGAAATACAAGGGAAAAGAAATAAAACAAAAGATAAAATGGAAGTATTAAGCCCTCATATATCAATAATCACTCTAAATGTAAATGGATTGAATTAACCAATCAAAAGACACAGAGTGGCTGGATGGATTAAAAAACAAGACCCAAGAATATGCTGCCTCCAGGAAACACATCTCAGCTCTAAAGACAAACAAAAGCTCAGAGAGAAAGGATGGAAGATGATATTCCAAGCAAATGGCAAGTAAAAGAAAGCAGGTGTAGCTGTACTTATATCAGATAAAACAGACTTCAAGATAAAAAAAGCCAATGAGACAAAGATGGGCATTGCATAATGATAAAAGGGACATTCCAACAAGAAGAAATAACTCAATAATATATATGCACCTATATTATATATAGGAGATATATGTATATATATATACACACACACACACACACACACACTCCTATATAATAACACAGGAGCACCAAAGTATGTAAAGCAACTATTAATAGACCTAAAGGGAGAAATTGACAGCAACACAACAATAGTAGGGGATCTTAACATTCCACATACATCAATGGATAGATAATCCATACAGAAAGTCAACAAGGAAACAATGGCCTTAAATGAAATACTAGACCAGATGGACTTAATAGATATAAAGAGAATGTTCTGTCCAAAACCAGCAGAATACACATTCTTCTCAAGTGCACATGGAACATTATCAAAGACAGATCATATGTTGGGAAACAAAGCAAACCTCAATAAATTTAGGAAGACTGAAATCATATCAAGCATCTTTCCCAATCACAATGTTATGAAACTGGAAATCAAATACAAGAAAAAAGCTTGGAAAGTCACAAATATGTGGAGACTAACCAACATGCTACTGAACCATCAATGAAGAAATAAAATAATAAGTTAAAAAATACCTGGTGACAAATGAAAATGAAGACAAAACATACCAATTCTTATGGGATGCAGCAAAAGCAGTACTAAGAGGGCAATTTATAGCAATACGGGTCTACCTCAACAAACAAGATGAAAATCTCAAAGAAGTAATCTTAAACTATACCTTAAAAAAAAAGGAAAAGAAGAACAAAGCCAAAAGTCAGTAGAAGGAAGGAAATATTAAAGTCAGAGCAGAAATAAATGAAATAGAGACTAAAAAAAACAATGGAAAGGATCAATGAAACTATGAGCTGGTTCTTTAAGATTAAAAAAATTGATAAACCCATAGCCAGACTCACTAAGAAAAAAAGAGAGAAGACTCAAATAAATAAAATCAGAAATGAAAGAGGAGAAATTACAATGGATACTACAGAAATACAAAGGATTATAAGAGAATACTATGAAAAGCTATATGCCAACAAACTGGATAACCTAGAAGAAATGGATAAATTCTTAGACTCATACAATGTTCCAAAACTGAATCAAGAAGAAATAGAGAACCTGAATAGACCAATCACAAGTAAAGAGATTGAAATAGTAATCAAAAACCTCCCCAAAAACAAAAGTCCAGGACCAGATGCCTTCTCTGGAGAATTCTACCAAACATTCAAAGAAGATTTAATACCTATCCTTCTCAAACTATTCCAAAATATTGAAGAGGATGGGACACTTCCTAACTCATTCTATGAGGACAACTTTACCTTGAAAACAAAACCAGACAAGGACAACATAAAAAAAGGAAAACTACAGGCCAATATCACTGATGAACTTAGATGCAAAAATCCTCAACAAAATATTAGGAAATCGAATACAATACATTAAAAGGATCATACGCCATGATCAATTTATTTATTCCAAGAATGCAGGGGTGGTTCAACATCCACAAATAAATCAGTGTGATACACCACATTAACAAAATGAGGAATAAAAATCACATGATCATCTCAATAGATATAGAGAAAGCATTTCACAAGATCCAACATCCATTTACAATAAAAACCTCTCAATAAAATGGGCATAGAAGGAAAGCACCTCAACATAATAAAGGTCATATATGACAAACCCACAGCCAACATCATACTTAACAGTGAAAAACTGAAAGGCATTGCTTGAACAGGAACAAGACAAGGGTGCCCACTCTTGCCACTCTTATTCAACATAGTACTATAAGTTTGGGCCAGAGCAAGCAGGCAAGAAAAAGAAATAAAAGGGATCCAAACTGGAAAGGAAGATGTAAAATTCTCACTGTTTGTGGATTACATGATTCTATATATGGAAAACTCAAAAGAATCCACCAGAAAACTATTAGAAACAATCAACAACTACAGCAAAGTGGCAGGTACAAAATCAACACACAAAAATCAGTTGCATTTCTATGTACTAACAACAAACTAGCAGAAAGAGAAGTAAAGAATACAATCTCATTTACAATTGCAACAAAAGGAACAAGTATCTAGGAATAAATTTAACCAAGGAGGTGAAAGACCTATACACTGAAAACTGTAAGACATTATTGAAAGAAATTGAAAATGTCATAAAGAAATCAAAAGATATTCCACGCACATGGATTGGAAAAATAAACATAGGTAAAATGTCTATACTACCTAAAGCAATCTACAGATTCAATGCAATCCAAATCAGAATCCCAATGACATTCTTCAGGGAAATAGAACAAAGAATCCTAAAAGTTATATGGAACAACAAAAGACTCCGAATAGCCAAAGCAATCCTGAGAAAAAAGAACAAAGCTGGAGGTATCACAATCCCTGACTTCAAAATATACTACAAAGCTATAGTAATCAAGACAGCATGGTACTGACACAAAAATAGACACACAGATAAATGGAACAGAATTGAAAGCCCAGAAGTAAAACCATACATCTTTGGACAGCTAATCTTTGACAAAGGAGCCACAAACATACAGTGTGGAAAGGAAAGTCTCTTGAATAAACGATGTTGGGAAAACTGGACAACCATATGCAAAAGAATGAAAGTAGCCCCTTATCTTACATTGTACACAAAAATTAACTCAAAATGGATTAAAGACTTGAACATAAGTCCTAAAACCATAAAACTCTTAGAAGAGAATATGGGCAGTACATTCTTTGACATCAGTCTTAGCGGCATCTTTCTGAATACCATTTCTACTCAGGCAAGGGAAACAAAAGAAAAAATAAACAAATGGGACTACATCAGACTAAAGAGTTTCTGCAAGGAAAGAGTTTTTGCAGACTAAGAGTTTTTGCAAAGGAAACCATGAACAAGATGAAAAGACAACCCACCAACTGGGAAAAAATATTTGCAAATCACACATCTGACAAGTGGTTAGCTTCCAAAATACATAAAGAATTCATACAACTCAACAACAACAAAAAAAACAACCCGATCAAAAAATGGGCAGAGGATATGAATAGACATTTTTCCAAAGAAGACACGCAGATGGCCAACAGGCACACAAAAAGATGTTCAACATAACTAATTATTAGAGAAATGCAAATCAAAACTACAATGATATTTCACCTTACACCCATAAGAATGGCTATAATTAACAAGACAAGAAATAACAAATGTTGGAAAGGATGTGGAGAAAAAGGAACACTCACGCACTGCTGGTGGGAATGCAAACTGGTGCAGCCACTATGGAAAAAAGTATGGAGATTTCTCAAAAAGTTAAAAATAGAAATTCCATATGATTCAGCTATCCCACTACTTGGTATTTATCCAAAAAACATGAAATCCACCATTCAAAGAGATTTATGCACCCCTATGTTCATTGCAGCATTATTCACAATAGCCAAGATGTGGAAACAGCCCAAGTGCCTAACAATGGATGAATGGATAAAGAAGATGTGGTGTATATATATACAATGGAATACTATTCAGCCATAAAAAGGACAAAATTGTGCCATTTGCTACAACATGGACGGACCTTGAGGGTATTATGCTAAGGGAAATAGCCAGGTAGAGAAAGACAAACACTGTATAATTTCACTCATATATGGAACATAAAGAAACACATGAATAAGGAGAATAGATTAGTGGAGAATAGGTTAGTGATTAATAGATTAGAATAGAATTAGATTGGGGGAAGAGGGTGGGGGAGGATGAAAGGAGTAAAGGGGCACATATGTATGGTGACAGATAAAAGCTGGACTATTGGTGGTGAACACGATGCAGTCTACACAGAAAATGATATATAATAATGTACACCTGAGATTTACACAATTTTATAAGCCAACATGACCTCAGTAAAATAATTTTTAAAAAAACTTTAAAAGCTGTAAAGAAACCTTCTGACTTTGAACCAATGAAATCTTCTTTGCACCCAAGGAGAAAATGCAAGACAGTAATTCAAATAAATATGTAAAGCATCTTGGTACGCAGTTCATTATCCTTATGACATTCATTAGGGAGTTTCCAGATTTTGAGCTCTTCACTATAATTCTCCCTGATGTTAAGCTTCCCCTCCTCAATCACCGGGGGCTCCCTCCAAACCCTATCTGCTTATCTATCTCAGTAACTTGGGCTGGGCAGTGCAGAATGCTCAAGGATGCCTTCCCTTCAGCTTAGTCCAGAGTCAGTACTTAACTGCCACCTCCTTAGTTCCCTTTACTCTGGGCTCAGTTACATTCAAGAACCAAGGGTCTCCCAAACACAAGGTACACCAAGTCGTAAAAGTGTGCTGGAATTCACTGAGGCTTCCGTCACCGCCCCCCGCCCCCCGCCCCCAACCTGGATGACTCAGGCAGAGGCATTCTCAGCCAATGGGGGGACGGTTTTTTATTTACAGTGAAATTAATCCCAAGAAGGAGGCAGATGCTCCTTTGGTGCCATAGGCCAGGGATTTTATTTTTCAAGGAGTAGAGTCAAACTCATATTAACAGGAAGAACATGAATTCTTCGCCTAAGACTAGAATGTTGGAAGAAAATTCTTGCATGTGTTGGTAAAGCATGTTTCCCCTAAGATGAATTCAGGAGGAAGCCAGCCTCAGCCATTGTGGGTGGAAAGAAGACAAACTATAGTCAAAGATTCTGTTGTATGGGTCTGGGGCACCCTTATGCTTACATGACCTGCAGAAGTCTATGCAAAGGGAAATTCTCACTAAGATCTGGCCAAAGCCTGAGGTAGAGGAGGATGCAAGTTGCAAGGAGACCATGGGTAGGAAACAACTTTACTTTGTGCAGAGGAGCTTTCCAGGGAGGGAGGGGTGTGGATGCTGGTTTGGGAAAGGCCTAAAGAGGAGAACATAGTAGAGGAAAGGGGTGGAAGGACAGATGTGAGAGTTAAGGAAAGAAGGACTATCCACAAGGGCACCCTCTTCCAACATGGAATCCCAGAGTGGAGCAAGGATATGAGATTGCTCCCGCCCCAAGTCTTCCTTACGTGAAATAATGAGATCAACATCAAGGTGCAATATGGGTTCAATCACAGCATGTGAATGCCCATGAAGAGGGCAGGGTCCCTTCCTGATCAGTTGACAGGGCACCAGCTGCTACCAGGTAGAGAGGACAATAGACAACTTCTCAAGTCTGACAGTCACACGACCAATTCACCTAATCCCCCACCCACCCACTCCCACCCAGGAAGAGGGTTTAGGAGGAAAAATATCTTGGAAGTAGAGGAGGAAAACTCTGTTCCTTTTCCCTCACCAAAGATTCCATCCTCTAGTTCAGAAGCCCTGTTAGACATCCTGGTGACTCTACTTGGTCCTGAATTCACAGCAGAAGCCCTGCTTTCTGAGGTGTGGGGGTAAGGCTGGAGGCATCCTGGCTAGCAAGGCAGAGTCTTGCATTCGGATTTATGCTCCTGTCTCTACTATCTAGAGTCCTTTTCCATATGTTCTTTCATTTGGTTATCATCAAACATGAATTTGTTAAGTATTCTAGCAGGAGACCCACTGCTCGGTGCAGAAGAGCAAAGCTTCCGGTGTTGGCCCCCCTGTAGGGTCAGAATTATTAGTCACCAGATGAGTAACCCAGAATACATCCTCCCACCAGTGGCTGCAGATCCAAGACAAGTCCTTGGGGAAGACCTGAATTCAGGAATCAAGCAGCAATTTCATATATCTCAGGAAAGCTGGGAAGATCAGGGCTGAGGGAAAAGTTTTCGGTTTGGCAGTGAGAAGGCCACTGGTAATCTGTAAACTGATTTAGTGAAGGGCTAAAGATCTGAGTGGATTAACAGGGGATAGAGAATATCCTTTCAAGAAGTTAGAGGTAAAGGGGAGAATAAAATTAAGATGCTTGTTTGATGGGGTTGGCAGGGAGTGGGGAAGGACAGATCAAGGAAAGCTAAGCAACAGAGCCTTTACTTACTGTGTATCTTTATTGCACAGTATAGAACACAAGACAAAATATACCGTCTGTTGAGATCATATGTACTATTGTTATGTGAGTCATGACAAGCATTTTTTAAAACCATTCTCGAGATATAATTGGCATACCATAAACTGTAGAGATATAAACCATCTAATTTTATAAGTTTTGGACATATGTATATACCCATGAAACCATCACCAAAATCAAGATAATAAATACATCCATCTCCCCCAAAATTTCCTCCTAAATCTTTGTAATTCTTTCTCCCAGCAATCACTCTCCACCCCAGGCAACCACTGATCTGCTTTCTGTCATTGTACATTCGTTTTTGTTTCCTAGAATATTTATATGAATGAATCATACAGTATATATACTTTTTTGTCTGGCTTCTTCCACTAAGAATAATTATTCTGAGATTCATCCATGTCATTGCAAATATCAATAATTCATTCCTTTTTATTGCTGAGTAGTATTTCACTGTATGGATATACCACAGTTTGTTTATCCATTCACATGTTGATGAGTGTTTTGAGTTTCCAGTTTGGAGCTATCCCAGATAAAGCTGCTAGGAACATGAGAACACAAGTCCATACAAGACTTTGTGTGGATACATGCTTTCATTTCTCTTGGATAAATACCTAGGTCATATGGTAGGTGTATGCTTAACTTTTTAATAAACTGATCATATGGTAGGTGTATGCTTAACTTTTTAATAAACTGCCAGACTATTTTCCAAATTGGCTGTAACATTTTACATTTCCACCAACAGTGTATGAAAGTTCCAGTTGCTCTATGTCTTTGTTAGCACCTAATATGATCAGCCTTTTTAGTTGTAGCCATTGTAACAGATGTGCAGTGCTATCTCATTGTGATTTTAATTTGCATTTCTATTGGTGACTGCTAATGGTGAGCATCTTTTCAGCATGGGCTTATTTGCCATCCATATATCTTCTTTGTTTGGGTATCTTTTCAGATCTTTTACCCACTTTTTTTTAACTGGATTATTTGTTTCTTGATGATTAACTTTAGGGCTTAAAACTTATGTACTCTGGATACAATTAGTTTATAAGATAAGTGATTTGCAAATATCTTCTCTCAGTAGCTTATTTTTTCATTCTTTTAACCGTGTCTTTTGAAGAGAATAAGTTTTACATTTTGGTGAAGTCCAATTTATCAATTTGTTCTTTCATGTGTTGTGCTTTTGGTATAATACATAAGAAACATTTACAGAACCCAAAGTCACTTTATCTTATATTTACTTCTAGAAGTTTTATAGTTTTAGGTTTGACACTTATAGCTATCATCCGTTTTGAATTAATTTTTGTATATGGTATGAGGTGGTGGTCCAAATTCATTCATTTGCATGAAGATATCAAGTTGTCTAAGCACTATTTGTTGAAAAGATTATCTTTTCTCTACCGAATTGTCTTTGCATCTTTGCCAAAAAATCCGTTGTCCATATATGTGTGAGTCTATTTCTGTTCTCTCTATTCTGTTCCATTGATCTATTTGTCTATCTTTGTGCCAATACAACATTGTCATGATTAATGTAGCTTTATAATAAATTTTGAAATCAGCTTCAACTTTCTTCTTTTTCAAACTTATTCTGGCTCTACCAGCCCTTTGCATTTCCATATGAATTTTTGAAGCTATTTTTTAATTTACACAAAAAATCTGCTGTGATTTTTTTATCAGAATTGTGTTGAATTGATAGATCAATCTGGAGATTTGACATCTTAACTTGGGTCTCTGGACTCATGAACACAGTGTATCATTTCATTTAGGTCTTCCTTAATTCCTCTCAGCAAAATTCTGTAGTTTTCACTATACAGGTCTCTCACATCTTTTTTCTGATGTATTCCTAAGTATTTATTTTTGATGATATTGCTAGTATGCTATTATTTCAATTTCAGTTGTTCATTGCTGGTCTATAGAAATACAACTAACTTTTGTATATTGATCATATATCCTACAAAACTCATTTATTAGGTCTAGTAGCTTTTGCAGATTCCATCGGATTTTCTACGTGGATGATCGTGTTATCTGCGAATAACGACAGTTTTACTTCTTCCTTTCCAATCTGGATGCCTCTTATTTCTTTTTCTTGCCTTACTGCACTAACTAGGAACCTCTAGTGCAATGGTAATAGAATAGAATAGAAATGGCAAGAACAGACATCCTTGACTTGTTCATGATCTTAGGAGAAAAGCATTCAGTCTTTTGCCATTAAGTATGATGTTAGCTGTAGGATTTTCATAATTGCCCTTTATCTGGTTAAGGAAGTTTCTTTCTGCTTATAGTGAGCTGAGAGTTTTTATAAGGAAAGGATGATGGATTGTATCAAATCCTTTTTCTATATCTATTGAGATGATCATATGATTTTTCTTTTTTAGTTTATTAACATGACGACTTATATTCATTAATTTTCAAATGTTAAACTAACCTTGAATTCCTGGAATAAACCCCACTTGGTCACAATGTGTTATGCTTTTTATATATATTGTTGGATTGACTGGTTTGTAGTTTTCTTTTTTTGTATTGTCTTTGATTTTGGTATCAGGGCAATTCCAGCCACAAGGAATGAGTTGAGAAGTATTTCTACCTTTCCAGTTTTCTGGAAGAGTTTAGATAGAATTTGGTATTATTTCTTCCTTAAATGTTTCATAGAATTAATCAGTAAAGCCGTCTGGACTTGGAATTCTCTTTGTGGGAAGCTTTTTAACTACAAATTCCATCTTGTGACAATCAAAACCATCTCCAGACATTGCCCAATATCCTCTGGGAGTTGGGGGAGAATAGCTGCAGTGGAGAGCCACTGTTTTAATATCTGTAGAATCTGTAGTGATCAATTCTCAATCCTGACGTTGGTAATTTGTGTTGTCTCTCTTTTTTTCCTGATCAATCTGTCTAGAGATTGATAAATTTTGTTGGTCTTCTCCAGAAGGGAAGAAGAAAGGAGGGAGCGAGGGAGAAAGGGAGGTTGTTTCAGCTGCTGACTTGGCAGAACATTTGCTTCAATTCAATTTCATCCCAACTGGTGCCAATTCTGAACTTTAGCCTCCTCTAGGATTTCCTCAAGTTTGGTTCAGACCGTACATGTCAGACAGACGAGCTCCAGGTGTATTTGAACATGGTTTACATGTGGTCTGTCGACAGCTCTACAATGATTTACTTTTTGCCTGGAAACACTCCTCAGGCCGCTTGTAGGCAATATGTAAATTAACTTTGTTTTGCTACTGTGAGTGATTTTGGTCTTAACTACAGTCCTGTGTTGCGTAACAATGGGGATACATGCTGAGAAATGTGAAATGCAAGCATTGTGCAAACATCATAGAGTGCACTTACACAAACCTAGATGGTATAGCTACCACACACATAGGCTCTATTGTACTAATCTTATGGGACCACTGTCATATCCGTGGTCCATAGTTGACAGAAACATCATTATGTGGTGTGTGACTGTATTTCCTTCCTCTCTTCCTACCCGTCTATCCTTCCTCCCACAGAAATGAAGAGGGACCGGTGGGTAGAAAGGGGTGGGGCCACAGATTTCTAGGGGAGTTCTGTAGAATGGCCCGCTTGTACCTGGTCCTGGTTCTGGCACTGAGTAGATTCCCCCTCCTCTCTTTTCATGATCCCTGGCCTTCTAACTCCCCTGCCAAACTTCTTATTCTCCCACCCAGGCTTTCCACAGTCCCCCCAGAGTCAGACCTAGGTCATATAAGACACATTCCAATTCCTGCCCTTGAAGAATTTACACTCTAGCAAAGGAGACAGACAGGAAAACAAAACAATTGTGATAGAAAGTGCTAAGTACTACTGTGGGCAGAGTAGGAGCCAAAGGAGGGAACCCAACCCAGCTGGCTCTTTTGAGTCTCAACTCAAACATCACCTTCTCTGAGGAGCCCTCTCTGATCACCCTAATTCACATGACCTTCCAATCACTCTCCATCACCAGCTGTTTATTTCATTCATAGAATTTATCATGATAGGTAATTATCTGTGGGTTTGATTGCTAATTAGTTTATTCTCAATCTCTTTCCATGAGAATGTAAATTTTCTGTGAAGGTTAATTTTATGTGTCAACTTGGCTAGACCATGGTACCTAGATGTTTGCTCAAACACCGTCTAGACATCACTGTCAGGGTATTTTTTAGATGCGATCAACATTTAAATTAGTAGACTTTGAGTAAAGCAGATTATCCTCCATGATGTGGGTGGGCCTCATCCAATCAGTTGAAGGCCTTAAGAACAAAGACTGGGATTTTCCCAAGAAGAAAGAAATCTTCCCAAGACCAGGACATAGAAACTCTACTGAGTTTCCAGCCTGCTGCCCTGTGGAATTCAGATTCAAAGCTGCAACATCAACTCTTACCTGAATTTCCAGCCTGCTGACCTGTCTTACAGATTTGGGATTTGCACACCCCCATAAAAGCACGAGCCAATTCCTTAAGGTAAATGTCAATCTCTCTCTCTTTACACACACATACACACACACATCCTATTGGTTCTGTTTCTCTGGAGAACTCTAATACACTCCCTAAGAGAATGGACTGGACAGTGATAGACTAGACAGTGTGGCCCCCAAACTCTTTGTTACAGATCTACTATGAGATAAATACAGAAGTTGAGAGTAAAAATTTACAAACTTTTATAGTGATTTGAAATTCCTATGACATCCAAGTGCATGTTTATTGTGTTTTCCAAAAGCACTGGTTTCCAGTGGATTGAAAACCAACAAGCCTGGTTCTCTACAACAAAGAGCTTGAGATGCACTGAGTTAGACCACAGGCTCGCCTGTCTCATTCACTACTGTATTCCCGGCGCCTACCATCAGGGTCTGGGCAGTCCAGTAGATAACACCTGCTCCCGTCTTCGTTTAGAAGCCATTGAGAGAGACAGACATACCATCACAGGCAGTTTTGCCTTCAGCTTCTAAAGGACTGAGAATCACTTTTGGGAAATGGAGGCTGCAGGACTGTGTCGGTGTTTAATGGGAGATGAGGAGGGGGGAGGAAGAAGTGGAGGACATCTAAAGATCCCCCCTTTTCACGCCTGCAGGAAAGAATGGTGACGCCCTTCCCAGGAAGCAGGAGTGGGTTTGGAAGTTCAGATAATGGATTCCTATTTGGCTTTACTGAGTGACAACGGGCCATCCAAGGGGGAAGTTGAAATACAGGCCCAGATAAGTCAGAGCTGTGCAGTTGGGCATTGTTGACAAGGAAGGGTAACTGAAATTGGGGTTCACCCAGGAGAGAAGGCCCAGGATGGATCCTTGGGGGAAGGCCTGCAGTGTGAACATCATCCACATGTAGACCTTAGTCCAGATAAAGACCTAAGACACCCCACACACGCCTAAGAAAAAGAGAATTCCAAGAAGTCACTGTGAATTACCCTAAGGTAATTCAACACCCATACCCATACCCTAAGGTAGTCATCAACAGGTCTGCGCGTCTGTTAGGATAGAATTTTCTAAAGCAGGAAAAAAATACTTGAGTGACTATCAAACCAGGACCCAAATCAATAGATTTTCTTTACTTCTTATTAAAAAGATTTTCTGCTGCTCCAACTTTCTAGGAAATTATATATCTGTTCTTCTTCTTGGCTGCCCAGCATCTAAACTTTTACATTTCAGGAATCCCCCACCTTACTGAGGCAAAGCTTGCCTTGCACGATAGAGGAAGAAAATGCCAGAGACTCACCTCCCCAGATGCCCTTGCACCTCAGGCAATGACCCTGGCTCTGCCCATCGAAGGTCCCAGCCCAGGCTTTCGACTGGAAGCTACTGATGTAAAGACGCAGGGCCAAGGCTGCATCCATTTTGATGCTGGGTGGTGGAAGCTGCACAAGTTCTAGAAACATCTCCAGGCGGCACTGTGGGTAGCCTCTAGTCCCACCGCTGTAGCTTTAGAGGTTCTGGGATACGATTTTGGCAGTTGTTCCCATACAAGCCTAATTCTCCAGCCCTCCTGGTGATTCTGTCAAGGACCCATTTTCCCTTTTCATATAGTCCTTTGCTTCTTAAACAGGCCAGAGTCAGTTTTGTTACTTAAAACTAAAATCCCCAAATGAAGTATTCTACCTACATTCTTCCTAGCACTGTGTACAAGAGAATCTTAATTTTACTTTAGATTATACCCTGACTTTACAACAAAACGGTGAACACACTAGAGTGCTTTTACAGTAATATTCCATTCTGTAGAAACATCAGCAGGGAGTCCAGGCTTCTGAAGCACAAATCTTTACGGGGGAGAGGGGAGGCAGAGGAATAGACATGAAAAAGAATTTGAAGTGCACCAGATCTTTCCTGGCAGTCGGAAGAGGCATGATATCTACTGCGCACAGGATTCCTAAAACTCAAGGAGTGCCAGACACGAGGAGGAGCCCATCTCTGAGCCGGGACCAGAGCAGGTGGCTTCCCAGAGGCCAGCAGGGAAGAGGAGGCTCCAGTTTCTCCCTCCATCTCCCTCATCCATCCTCCTCCAGGGTCCCAGGATGGCACATTATCCATCAATATATACAGAGGGATGGGGCCTTTGCTGGCCCCTGCCAGGACCCCCGGAAACAAGGCAGAGAGCAAGTTGGATTCGAAAGGCTTAGCCCTAAACAGGGCTGTTCCCCAGCTGTGAACTGGCACCTGTGATTGGGCAATGCTGGGGTTGTTTGGTGCCTCGGTTTCCTCACTCATAAATTGGGGGGAGGGGTGTGAATTAAGTCAGTGGTTCTCCATCCTAGAGCAAGCACTGGTGCTAACCTTTGGAGTAGTTTTCGCTTTTCACAGGTCCATGTGGGAATGAGAAAACATCCCCCCAAAATAGAGTGAGTTTTTCATAAAGCTAATTTATTTCTGTTAAAGCACGCAGTTATATTTTGTGATAATTCACTTTACGTGTAACATCACGGGGATGGTAGTGAATAATGGGTGTTTTCAGTTAGTTTATTTTAGTACCTAAAAGTTGGCAACTCTATACAGGTCTTCCAAATCCTCTTTTGGAATTTTATCAGTCTGTGAAATCCAAAATCTGGAAATCAATAGACTAACTAAACTCTAAGCTCCCTCCTGCTCTAACCTTCTTTGTGTCTGCAGATCTGACTCAGTGGAAGGACCAGGAGAATATCTCAATAGTCGAGAGTCAGATTTTAGTTTAACATTAAAAATTGAGCAGAATACTCAGGCCGTAATATATTCTTATAGCATTCACTGAATTTAATTGACATCCTTGACTCCTACCTACAATCTCCCATAAGCGGATCCCAGCAAAGATTAAATGCCTCTGTGTGGCCACTGGTAAATAGTTAACTTTGACTTCAGCTAGCCGCCTACATTCTTTCAGAAAACCTTGAGTGAAGGACATTATTCTAACCTTTTACCTAGATGGCCGTCAGCATTTGTCCCACTCCTGACTCTTCCCTCTGCTTCCCACCCATGCCTCACTGCCAGATCTGGGCGCATAGTCAGCACCTGTCACCTGGCTCCATTTCAGAAATAGCCGGGGGGTGACTTCAACTGGCGGGGCCCTAAGCAGATGAGTTTGTGCTTTGAGAGCAGTGGCTCATTTCAAAGTCTCAGTTTTTGAGTTGCTTAGCATGTTTATTTCCATTCTCCATGTAAGGACCTGTTGGGGACAGAAAGATGACAAGAATCTTAATCGATGCTGATAGTTAAATATCACATTTACAACATGAAGCTTTACTAATTAAAAAAAATGTTCTGGGGCTGGCCCGGTGGCATAGTGGTCAAGTTCATATACTCTGCTTTGGCAGCCCGGGGTTCGCAGGTTCAGATCCTTGGCACAGACTTAGCATCGCTCGTCAAGCCACATTGTGGCGGTGTCCCACATAAAAAAAATAGAGGAAGATTGGCACAGATGTTAGCTCAGCAACAATCTTCCTCAAGCAAGAAGAGGAGGATTGGCAACAGATGTTAACTCAGGGCCAGTCTTCATCACACACACACACACACACAAATTGCTCTATTGTTAGTTTCTCGTTTTTGCCTGAGTATCCCAATTTCCACTCAAGGTATGAGAAGATCCAAGCTCATTCTGAGTACTGCTCTAAACTAGGTTATTTGTTTTCCTAAAACTGTGTCCCTTTCATTCAGAGTAGTTATCTCAATCTGTAATGGGATGTAATGACACATGTTTATTTGTGTGATCATTTGAAGAATAGCCATCATTCCCTCTGCGTGCAAAATACTAAGCTATCCAGGATCAGGTAGGATGTTATTGACCATGGTATGCCCAGCACTCTCTGCCCAGTACATAGCAGGCACTCAATAAACACTACTGGTTGAATAAGCAAGATGAAATGCCCGGGAGCTTGTCTCTGCAGTTGTCAAAAAAAAACTTGTTTGTTCTCAAGAACCAACTTTCTGCTACTCTGTTCCTTCGAATCCAATAGCTTGAAGTCTACACTAAAACCCAAAAACCTGAATATTGGGCAAATCAACTGACAACTTATTCTAGATTTTTCTGAAATCCTTTACCAGATTGTCAAACTGTTAAATTAGTTCTACAACTGGCCTAAATCGGTGGCAGCAGAAGGGAATGAAATTTACGGGTTGGATTTTCTTTCTCTTCTTTCATGACAGAATTTGCCAGAAGGAAAGACCACATGGACTCCTCCAAGCTGGCTCCTTTTAGAACCATAGGCTGGAGGAGGTGCCTCCCTTGTGCTGTAAGCAGGGAGCGGCCCTGCTGCCAGGACACCGCAGGTTCTGGGAACAGGGGAAAAGGTTATTCCAGGTCAGTGAGGAGGCTGGTACCAAAATAAGTCCTGGCACTGGCTTGATCCCAGCATGGCTACGTGAGGCATACAGGATGGAAAAGTGGGTAAGAGGAACATTAGCCTGAGGACATCCAGAGAGAAGGAAGCCAGCAGAAACTGGACCAAGCAGGACACATGTGCAAACAGAAGACACCGAGGAGAATGAAGGGGAGTAGACAGTTTAGCTGGTGGTAGGAGAAGGAGAGAGAGGGAGGGAGGGAGAGAGGGAAGGAGGGAGGGGGAGAGAAAGAGAGAGAGAGGCACTGAGGCAACATTAGACTCTTAGCTTCATGAGGGAAGGGACCATATCTATTTTGTACCTGGAGATAAACAGTGTCTGGAACATGGAACTCATCCAATAAGAGTTTGTGGATTGACTGACAGACACGATGAGACAGCGCAGAGCCGGAGAGCAGGGGTGGGGGTTAGATGGGCACCTCTGAGGGGTCAGCAACCTGTTGCATCTGCAGAGCTCTGAGCAGACGATTGTCTCCATCTTATCCATATGGCCCTCATTCCAGCCTCCTATGCAGACAAGATTCCTGTCTTCCTTATTGCCCCATGATTCCTTACAATAAACCTCACCATGTATGGTATCATTTTTCTGGTTCCTAAAAGCTCAGAGAGTCCAACAGAGAAACGTGCAACAAAGAACAAAATAAAAATCCTCCATGAGCCAGAGACGATCATTGTTAACTTTTATCCCAAAAACATAGCTTTATGTTCCACCTTTTTTATACTAAACAAGTGAAATATTTCCATACCACAAATAAGCCTTTTAAAACATGATTTCAGTGGCTACATTTAGTCACTCCATTATATGGGGTATTAGGTATTATGTACTAGACATATTATTTCTGAAACATTGCTTAAGTAATATCATGCAATCCACACAAAGACCTGTACATGATAGTTTGTAGCAGCTTTATTCCTAATTGCTAAACACTAGAAACATTCCAGATGCCCATCAACAGGAAAACGGATAAACAAACTATTGGACAACCATACAACAGAATACTACTCAGCAGTAGAAAGGAACAAACCAATGATGAATGCAACATCATGGATGCATCTCAGAAACATTATGCTAAATGAAAGAAGCCAGACACAAAAGGCAACACACTGTGTGATTCCATTTATGCAACATTCACAAAAAGGCAAAACCGTAGGATAGAAAGTAGATGACAGGCTGGGGCTTGCGGGAGGGGACTGACAATGAAGGGCAACACAAGGCGACCTTTTTGGAATGATGGAGAATGTTTTGATTGTGGTGGTGTTTACATGACAGTATACATTTGGCATAACTCATCCAGCTGTATACCTAATAAAAGTAAATTTTATTGTGTGTAAATGATACCCCCAATAAATCTGACCCCTACCAAAGCAATAATGTCAGATAGAAAGTCCCTTTCACAGATCTTGTTTTGAATATCTGTGGCTGTACCCTTTAGACAAATTTCCAGAGGCGGAATCACTGGATCAAAGTGTATACACATTTTAAAGACACAGATACATTTTTCACCCAGCCTGTTTTGGAGACAATGCTTAAAGGAGCAACTGTAAGACTTTTAGGAACACTGACACACAGAAGACAGCATGCACAGTGTTTTGCAGAAGTCGGGGGACCAGTACAGTTGCTGCCTTTATATCCCCCTCTGACAAAGCATGGGTGACCATAGGACCACTCTACTGCCTTTCATCCAAATTGTCAGGAATACCTTGGTCCACTGACTCCCAACCCTCCATCCCTAAAGCCAGAGCTCAGCACCACCCAGTGTTGTCCAGTTGACCTTCCTGCAATTGTGGGAATTTATTATCTATGCTGTCCCATACACAAGCCATCCTGGGCTCCTGGGTACTAGAAATGCAGCTAGTGCAAATGAGGAACTGAATTTAAATTTTTCTTTAAGTGTTAAGTTTAGTTAATTAAAAATTAAATTTAAATAGCTGCTCAAGGACCGGCCGGTGGTGTAGTGGTTAAGTTCATGCACTCTGCTTCGGTGGCCCAGGGCTCGCGGGCTTGGAACCCTGGGTGCGGACCTACACACCGCTTGTTAAGACACACTATGGTGGTGTCCCACATACAAAAAATAGAGGAAGACTGGCACGGATGTTAGCTCAGGGACAATCTTCCTCACAAAAATAAAAAATAAAAACAAAAAAATAAATAGCCACATGAGGCTAGTGGCTACCATATTGGACAGCACAACTCTAGAAGTCTGGTCCTTGACTGTCGGAGAAGTGGAAGGGTCAGTAGCTTGGCATCCAACGTCCAGTCAGCCCGACTGTGGGGCCCACTTGGACTGTACAGCCCAGGCCTGATTACTGGGTTGTCTGCCTTGCACTCCCATATCAGGACATGGGTCCTATCTTGCTCCTAGTTCTGGAGTACCTCGCTTGATTCTCTACCCTTGCTCCTGGACCCCAGCCTCACTCCCCACAGCCCACCAGCACCTGGAATCCTGCACCAGCTCCACTCACCTGGCATCCACCCTGGCTCCCTCAGCCTGTCTGCCTGCCTGCCTGTCTGGGCTCATCTTTTTAGCTGCTAGGATTTGCCTCGCTGGAATCCTAGAGCATCCACAGTCAGTGTTGGAAGAAGAATCTTTGTCTTTTTTTTATTATCTCTTTCTCTCTTTTTTAAATCTTTTATTCCAAGCCTCAACCCTTATCTTTGAGAATTGACCTTGCCCTTGGGATCTCCTCCTACACATCGATGCCACCTAAGCCCAGGGTGTTGGAGGGCTGAGTGGGGAGAGAGGAGGCATGGGGAGAGACAGCAGCTACAGACACAACGCTCTCCTTCATTCCGACCAAAGCCAGGCTTTGCTGAGTGCTAGGGCTCAGCAATGGAAATATGCATGGATGCCTGGAAGATCTGGTTTAAAAGGCACACCTTATTCATGTTCAGCTTGAAGCCCCCACAGGCACTTCCCCACCTAGCTCCCAGCATGCCTCCACACAACAGGGCCCATCATGCCCCACCCCCTGGGACACGTCAGAATCCTAAAGAGAGAGAGAAACAGAGAGAGAGAGAGGTAGGGAGAGGCCCCCTTTCCTGCCCACCCAAGGTCAACGCCCACCTTCCAGCTTCAGTTTCCTGGTAGAGAAAGTGGTCTACCCCAGATAACACTGAAAAAGCCCACCCTCCTCAGGGAAGACTGGCCCCCAGCCCACACGCTGTGACCTTACCTCACACCCTCTCCAGGACAAGGCACTAGAACACAACGGTCACCTCACATCCCGAGGAAAACTGGGACACGCGTGGGGTTGGGGATGGGGATGGGATATGAATGGGGACTGCTTGCTCACACTGCCTCAGTCTCCCGCCCTGTAGCTGTGGACTATGGCATTCTGGTTTGGCTCTTTCATTGTCAACTGAATCCAAGGCCAGTGAGAATTTGGACAGGAGACCCCTTATTCCTCTGTGTCAAGGACATTTAAGTTCTTTGATGGGCAGAAGCCTATCTGGGGCAGGGAAGGTGATGTGGGCTTTGTTCTAAAGGGGCACAGTCTCCAAAAATGACAAGACCTTGTCAACAATCGTAGAGAGAGCTCATTTATTGCTAATATGGCTAATATGGCAAAAAGACCTTAGAGGAAGCAATAGGAAGAACATATTTGGGGCACGGTGATCAGAAGGAGATACAGAGGGACACTTACGTATGGTCATTTCCCACCAACCAGCGTGCTGCCTCTGCCCTGAGGACACACAATTAGACCACAGCCATGCCTCTCCTGTTGTGTAAAGAAGAGTGAATTGATAATAACGGGGGAAAAAAGAGGGCCATAGCCTAGAAAACCTAGTGCTTTGTTAAAAGGGCTTTCTAAATTATGGCCACAAAAGTATTTTCTGAGTCTGTCATCTGCTACAACCTTGTCCCACAGCAACTCAACATTTAGTATTAGACCTTTGAAGGTAAAACAATTAGCTGAAATGTGATTAAATATATATATATATATATATATGGTATTTTATATACATACTCTCCTGACTTTCATTGCTGTCTAAAGACATTTAATATTCAAATTGTATTTATTTTACTAGTAAAATGTGGCATCTTCCGTTTAGCTACACAATATGTAATAAAATGGGATTGGAGAACAGGAGGCTCTGAATGAGTTCATCTTCTGGTGACAGGACCCAACATGTTCATCAGACACAGGCCACAGGTCAGGGAAATGGAGGGCTGGAAGAGATCTTACAAAAAGGAAACCAATCTTCCATAAGCCTGAAGCAAAAAATTGATTGTTAATGCAGAACTTTCTCGGATGTTGTTCAGTCTTCCTCTGATGATTCAGAATATTTGTGAGGTCCCCTGTGGGTGCCACGGAGACACCGGAGAGCACCAGCTGAGGACTGCAGAGTCATGCTGAGTCCATATTGATTAACTCCAGAAACTGTTCATATTGGTCTCCGTCCCACAGAGGTGGAATGTATACTGTGCACAATATTCAGTTCCGTGAGCTGAAAATTTCAGTTGAAATTTTAGAGATTAGTAACAGGACATCCCATCAGCCTTAGGAAGCAGATGGTTAAGACTGTCTTTATGATCATTCACTGCCATTTATTACACCTCGCACAGAGGTGTTAAGATCTGGTGGGCAGTTTGGACTTGAAATAACTCACACAGTTTTTAAAAGGTCTGAGTGATTTAAGCGATTTAACCCATCAAGAGAGCTTCAATCCTTCCCAGCTTCCAACAATCCCCAAATCTCTTGCAGAGCCCGACTGAGTTCTGCCACGCCATTTCCACAGTTCCCTGGACACCCCATCCGGGTTGTCCGCATGCACCTCCAGCTCATATGCCTCAACACGGGCCTCTTATCTCCCTCAAAAGCACTGGTGCAATTCCCTAAGCTGGGAAACTCGGAGTCCTCCCTCCTCTTTGTCCCCTATCATCCCCAGCTAAGTGGTCCCCAAGCCTGTAGATGCTGAGTCAGAAATACCACTCAGGTGCTACTCCCAATTCTGTTTCAGGCTTCCTCTTACTCACCCAGCTGACTACCACAATCCAGCCTGATAATATCAATTCTCACCCATGCAAATTTGAGCAGTTCCATGATGGCTGAAACAGGGGACAAGAAAAGATTCTTTATAACCACCAAAGAGGTGCAAATGTAGTGACCTCTTTCCTTGTCCACAGAGCCCCGTAATACTAGATCCCGCTTATTGAGCATTTGCACTAGGAGTCAGATTCTGCACCAGACGCTTCCTACATTATCTCATTGAATCCTCACTACAGCTCTATGAGGATAGTGGTGTTACTACATTTCATAGGAAACCAGATTCTGTAGCAAACTGAGCCTCAGAGAGGCTGTGACTTGCCCAAGGCCCAAAGCCTAGACTCTTAGCTACTGCACTGGCAAAGCAATGGCTCCAGAATGTGTCTTTCTACATCCAAGAGTGGTGGTGTGGACTCTGCTCAAGGCCAGGTGTCCCTGGAGAACTTGTTACAGTTTAGGGGTGGTTGTGGGAAGAAGGATGCTGGCTGGGTAGGAAAACAGGGAGTTGTTTTCACTTGAAATGGAATTCTGATTGGTTGAATGCAGTTTCTTTCCAACTTGGGCTTGATCTCTTGATTACCAAGTGCGTTCTAAGTGCCCTCAAAGTCCACCTACAAAGTAGAAACCTCCAGGGTGCTGGTGATCCAGCCAGTTGACCGATGATTAAGTGCAGGTTGGCAGTGGGGGTAGCCTGGGCTGCGGCTTCCATGAGACCCTAGAGACTGGGCATTCAGTGATAAAAACGACTTTAGATTGTTTAGGTAGGAACCCATCCAAAAAGATACACACCATCTTGTTTCTCTGCATCATCTGCAAAGGGCCCTCCATTGATCTGGCCCAACAGTGGACCCAAGGGTAGGTCTGGGGCAGCCCCTAGCCACATATGTGCCAACTTCCCCTCTCTCCAGAGGCCCATGTTGCAGTTTAATCATGGTCTGGATCTATTCTGGGCAACATTCATTTCCCGTGGTGGAAATTAGGTTCTGACAGTGTTCATTTCACATTTAATCTCTTCATTCCAATTACAATCAGTCCCTTCGACTCAACGATGACACTTCCTCTGGGTTAAATGGATGGTTCTGCCAAAACCCAGAGCCCCTTCAGGAAGTGCCCCCTCCTCCTTCTGCCCCTCCTCAGGAGGCAGGAAAGCATCGGGTTTGTTGCTGACTCTTGCGCCTTACTGTCACTCCAAAAAGGATGTGCAGGGAAGCAGCATTCTACATACTACTTGCTAGCGAGGGGGACACCTAGTGATGAAATACAACCATGAGAGGTTAAGAACATTCTTTTTTTAAAAAACTGCCATATAGAGGTATGATTGACATATAAACATCGTGTATGTTTAAGGTGTACAACTTGACGTTTTGATAAGTATATACATTGTGAAATGATCACCAAAATCAAGCTAACGAATATATCTATTGTCTCCACTTAGCTACCATTTTCTTTTTGGGTTTTTGAGGGGTTTGTGTGTGTGTGTATGTGTGTGTGTGGTGAGAAGACTTACTTTAAGATCTCCTGTCTTAGCAAATTTCAAGTATACAAAACAGTATTGTTAGCTATAGTCACCATTCTGCACATTAGATTTCAAGAACCCACTCATCTTGCAAAAGTGAACCTTTGTACCCTTTGAAGTTAAGAATATTTTTTTGAGTCTTCATTTTTCTTCATTCAGTTTTCAGGGTTTGCAATTGTATCATTTAAGATGGAAGGCTACATGAACCTGGGGGTTACTGTAAATATTCAATAAGAACAAGATTACCTTTTGACCTTGTTCCCAACACAGACATAGATGAAAAGAAATTAATCTTGTTAATTTGCTGTTTTCTTATTCTACCCGATGGGTGATTCAAGGGTCACAAGGATTTATGAGCTCGTTTTGCAGAAGAAAAAGAATGCCTTCAAGGAAGTTAGATTACCAGATAGCCATCCCTCAGCTGCCCTTGACCCTGAAGTCAGATTGCCCAAGGGTTTATCTGAAGTGAAAGAAACACAGATTTCCCCTTTGTTTCTCTAAAACTCCTCCTTCCGACCCCCTTAGATCTATAAAAGCTCCTGCTTTCTTCTTTTGTTAAGGCAGATTTGAGAGAGCCTATCCATCCTTCTGCCTTCTCATTTTGGCCAACACAAATAAAGTTTTCTTCATCTCGAAGCACCGATGTCTCAGTGGTTGGCTTATTGTGCCTTGGGCATCCGAACTTGAGATTAAGAGGTTCAGTATCATACAGATCAGAGCCTCTGTTTTTTTCAATCTGGCGTTTCCAGGTAAATTAGTGTTGGTCACCCTTTTGACTGCATTGGGCCTACGAGTGCATATTTAAAAACCAAACAAAGACCCTTACTTTCAAAGTTCTTTGTCATCACCCTCAAAAAGTATTTTCAAGTCTCTCATAATTCAGAGGGCAGGTTAGCATTTGACAAAATAGAGGCAACAGGAGGTAGGGGAAAGAGCCTTGGTCAGCATTTGGGGGACAGGATTCTGGTCCCTGCTCTGCCCCATCAGCCAAAGCCCATCAAGGGCAAGTCATTGAACTCTCTCAGTCTCAGTTTCTTTAGCTGTCAAATGAAGATGTTGAACTACAGGACCTTTAAGGGTCCTTCTAGCTCTAAAATTATGTAAGTGTATGAGATATAATCATGCAATTGATTATTATTTATACCTCTTGGGCGTTAGAGGCTGAAGGTGGAAGAAATTAGAATCTGTCCTTGGTGACCTTTCTGGTACATGAGCACTGGCATGTGGGGCACAGGGGAATTGGCAAAGGGTCCTCCAACCCTATTGTGCCAGCCCACCTATGAATTATTCATGTTTTACACACAAGCTAGAAAGAAGAGGGTGGTATTTGCTGGTTTGACCTCTGACAGGAGATAAGCTGGGAAGAAGAATGTTGTTTGCTAGACAGGGTTCATCACGGGCTTTTCAGATGGGAAGGGACTTTACAGATTATCTAGTCTACACCCACTCACTCCCAGACAAACAAACCAACACTCAGATTGACAAAAGTGATTGGATCAAGATTACACAGCTAGTTAGCTGCAGAGTCAGAACAGTCCACAGAGAGGAAAGAAACTCATGTTATTTATAACCTAACACATGCAATGGTAGAGAGTTTGGTTTTCACATCAATGTTCACAAAAGCCACATAATACAACACAAAACTGTGACAAATGTTGAAAGTCATTGCTATATGTGTGCATTAGTCACAAGCAGACCCCCCAGAAGTTCTTGAGAGAGCAGAGGAGAGAGATGGTCCCCAGGAAAGGAGAGAGATAACTCTTAGGAGGCTATTTGTTTCTTGGATACAGAGTCTGATCAAGAAAGAAGGCCCCATCCTCCAGAATCTTGGGCCAAGTAACTAAACGTTTCATTTCAAACATTTCTAGTATTCTTATTGAACATGAAGAATTAGTATACCACTGAATTTTCTCCCCAAGTTTTGGCACACTGAAAATAGGTCAACTTTACCAGCCTCATCCCTTTTTACTCTCCTCTTCCCAACCCCCCTCCAACCATGCTGCCGACCTCCTTACTAGTCCTTGAAACTGCAGATCACCCTCCTGCCTCAGCACCCACACACATGCTGCTCCTCTGTTTGGAATGACTGTCTCCCAGAATCTACCTGATTCATTTCCCAGTCAAGTTTCCACTCAGATATCATCTTTGCTGGAGGCCTTCCCTGACCTCTTATAATTTAGGAGACAGTCTGACTCCTGGTCCTCTTCACTCTGTTCTATTTGTTCCTTAGTTCTCTCACCTTCCAATGCTCTGTACTGTTTATCTGTCTCCCTTCTCATGTGTAAGCTGCAGGAGAGCAAGGGCTTTCATCTGTTCTGTTCTCTGTGCTGTCCTGAGGCCCAAGAACAGCATCTCTAGCACACAGTTGGTGCTGACAAAATATTTTTTGTGTATGCAAGCTCTTACTCGCTCCCTGCCTGCCTCTGCCTTCAAATTGTTACCTCTTTCCCAGACCTGAGAGAGTCCCACCTCCCAAGTGGAAGTGGGTCATCCTCAAAGCTGAGAGGAGAGGAGAGTCTCCAGCCTCCTCTTTTTCATTTGAGGACCAGAAAGGTTAAGGAAACTGTCCAAAGTCACAGAGCCAGGACTTGAACTTGGATCTTTTGTTGACTTCCAACCCAGGGGTCTTTCTGCAGTTCCCCTGTTTGTCTGGGGAATATCTCCTGCCTCCATCTGCATCTGGCTCCCTCTGCTGGCAGGTACCAGACCTCTTCACAGCTCATCTGAGCAATGCTGAATCCCGACTCTGCTACTAATTAGACTTGCGGTCTTGGCCAAGTTATTTAACCTTTCTCTGCCTTGGGCTTCTCACTTCTCAAGAGGAAGGATAATATTTGCCCTAGAAGATGTTCCTCAGGATTAACCAAGATGGTGAAAGCACAGCTTCTCCCACAGGATGGGCTCAGTGCCTGGTTGCTCGTTTCCTTTGGCTGGCTTATGAGGAGGAACTTCCTTTACAAAAACATTACATTTCTCAAGGTCTCCTCTGTGGCTTTCATCCCCAAGGCTAAACTCCTAACAGACACGGAAGAAATTCTTAGGGAGTGAACGCAGATGTTAAAGGGGCAGGTGGCAGGGAGAAAGCCCTCTGCCCATGGGGCCATCTTGCTGTCAGGGCTGGCTCATAGGTTCTAGCTCTTGGGCCTGGCACCCTGTTAAAATTGACAATGAAGCCTCCAGGGGGACAGGTAAGGCAACACGGGGCATTTTCTGTTCTTCTCAGGGGCCAGCTCATTGGCAAAATGTCTCAGTTTCAAAAGTCATCCTAACAGGGAAGGAACGATGATTTCCTCAGAGACCATCATGATGAATATTCCCCAAAGTCTGCTCTTCAGTATGAAAAAAAAAAAAAGTAGGGTGTTCTGTGATCTAAACACAGTTCACAAAACACTGGGTTTAAGAGTTATCCAACTGCATTTATGCAGGACTTTTCAGAGCCTTTACTATGCTTAAGTGCATTGTGGCTCTCCTAGAGGAATGGAGGTGTACACACACTAAAACATTTTCCCAACTTACTTGTACCCCTTTTTTCCCCCCACGCAGCTCTTGCAACTAGTGGTTTCTATAGATCACATTTTGGGGGAAAATTCAGCTGTAGACAAACTTCCTTATGTTGAAGCTAAAAAGCTGAGCCTGGACAGATTAGATGGTGTAATCAAGATCAGACGACAAGTTAGTGGTAGAACCAGGGCTAGAATCCAACATCCAGGTGTGTTTTCTATGCTGTTCCATCTACACAGCACTAAGGTTGATGGAGGCCTTCAAGTCAAACCAGCTTTACTGAGCGATCCTGCTATTTTCACTCAAGGAAATCAACTGGCACGGAGTGTAATGAAAGAGACAGACTTTCTAGAGACAAAGAATAAAAGTGTGCATGTGAGTGTGTGTGTGTGTGTTTTGTGAGAGTAATAGCAACAGCATTGAAAGATGTCTTCCCACCCAAAGTAGGTGAATAGTCCTCAGAAGCCCCAAGTACAAGGATTTCTCTCCCTAGGCCTCTCCTGCCCTCACAGGTTCCTGGGAACAATTCATGTAACTGAGTCTGCCTCAGTGGTGGGCAGCATCTCCTGACCCCCCCATGGCCCCCAAAGATGTTGTAATCAATGTGACTTCCTCCGGCAAAAGGGACTTTGCAGATGTGATTACCTTAAGGATTTTGAGATGGGGAGATTGTCCTGCATTATCCGGGTGGACCCTATATGTAATCACAAGTATCCTTATAAGAGGAAGGCAGAGTGAGATTAGACTACAGAAGAGGAGAAGGCACTGCGACAATAATGAAGACAGAGGAAGGGGCCATATGTCAAGGAATAAAAGTGACCACTAGAAACTGAAAAAGGCAAGAAAACAGATTCTACCTGGAGCCTCCAGAAGGATCCCGACCCTTCCACACCCTGACATTAGCCCAGTGGAACTGATTTCAGACTTCTGACTCCAGAACCATAAGAGAATAGATTTGTGTTGTTTTAAGCCACTAAATTTGTGGTGACTCGTTACCATAGCAATAGAAAATTAATACATCCAGGTTGATGAGAACATCCCAGCTCACTCTGAGAAGGTTGTGCCACCCAGATAAGTTGTGACAGGTTCAAGTGTTCAGCTTAGTCACGCCACACTGCTGGCAGCCACCCAGAGATCTCCTCTGGGCATTGCCCTCTGACACAGCTTGATATATAAGAGTTGAGCTTCCCTGTTCAAAGAACATCCGGGCTCCTGGTGGTTTCACCAATTTGTCCCTGTTGCAAGAAGTAGGCAGAGACTGATCTGTGATATTATGCCTTACCTGTGTGGCCTTCAGTGATAGTTTTCCTTGGCAGCATTGCAACTTAGCCATTGAGCAAAATGCTAGTCAAGAAGTTGGGTCTGCCTGGGAACGGGATGTGTTTGTTTATAAAATATTTCAACATTTCCAGGGTGCATTTTCTCTCATGCGTTCTGACACTGTTATCACTCCTGCATAGCCTGCACTGATACTTCGTAATATAACATCTCACCATCAAATCTGAGGCCCGGGAAATTATTTCACCTGAGACCATCAAAACACACCTCGAGTCAGAATGAATTTCTTCTAAGACAAGGCAGCCACAGAAAGTGTCTCTGGCTTAGCTGCTATTCTGTTCATTGAAGATAGGATATTAGGCAGCATTTAATTAGGATACTTGGGCAAAAATCCAGCTGTGATACCATTGCTGTATGCTTCTCCGTTTTCTTGTGACTTCCTGAAGTGAGTGCTAGAGGGGAGGATGTGGCACCTGGGGCGACCATCTGTGACGCAGCTCAGCAAACACAGAGCTAAAGTAGAGGTTGAGTCAACCAAGCATCAGACAGGTCAATGATGCTAACAGAACTGGTGTGAAGCCAAGTCTGAAAAGTCACACTGACCCTCTAGATTTGATCACATTGCCGGAGGTGAAACAAGGACCAAGAGCAAATCAGCCGGGAGGAGATGTCACAGCAGCAGCTCTCAGGAGACTGCATCTCAGCCTTTTCCCTGCTTCTCCTTCAGGATGGACAAATCCATTAAGCTGTACAGGCTAGACAGATATAAGGGACTCACCTCCCACAGGCCTCCAGGTCTGGGACCAGGTGCCCACTTTCAGAATGAGGGTGTTGAGTTGCACAATTTAAACCCCTTAACTCAATAGCCCATGACTTGGATTCTGAAGCACTGGAATGCTCTTTCTGTCAAACACACCTGCAGGAGTCTCATGAGAAATTCTTATAGTCACTAAGGGGCAATTAATAGAGATTACAGAGCCAGACTGCCTGGGTTTGATTCCCATCTCTACCATTTACTAGCTCCGTGACCATGGCAAGCTACTTAAACACCTTGACCTCAGTTTCCCCATCTGTGAAAGGAGGATAGAAAGTGGTACCCATCTCAAAAGACTGTGGTGAACACTGGATGAGTTACTATGTGTCAAGGCTCCAACAGCTCCTGGAATCAACTTTCAGTAAAGGTTAGCTATTATTTTATTATCAAAGATGAGCAAAGGGGTAACCTCATAAAAGGTCATTCACTAAATGACCAATTTTTAAAATTAATAGGTTCTGTAGTCTTTAAGTTATGGCCAGAATAGGCTACTGCTGTAATGAACCATCCCTAAGTTTCATTGGTTTAGCACAATAGAAGTTTATTTCTTGCTCAGGTCAAGTCTAAAGCATGTGTCCCTAATTGGCAGCCAGCTCTCCTCCAAGGGACCCCCTTTTGGAACCAAGCTTCCTTCCATCTTGTGGCTCCACATCTTCAACACATGGCTCCAAGCTTGCCCTGGGGCTTGTCTCTATTTCAGCCAGCCAAAGGGGGACATGGAAGGCATGGCAGGGGATGTTTCATGGGCCAAGACTACAGGTGGGACACATCAAGTGACCACAAGCCTTTGGCCAGAACCCAGCCTACGGCCATACCTAACAGCAAAGGATGCTGGGAAGTTAGCAGCTAGCATTCTCTGCCACCCATCATCAAAGATTTACATGAGAGGATTACACTGCCTTCAAAAACTTTGCCCCCACATCTGAATTTGGTTTTGGCTTCTGGTTTAGTTTTAATTTCTCCCTAGCCATGGCCCACTCAAAATTCAGTATATTCCTGAGGTTTCCGGATTTAGGATATACTCTGGGGAATGAAAATTCCTTATGTATTTCTAATTACAAGTGTTGACTGTTTCTCAAGTGTTCAAGATTTTATAAATGACAAGTTGGGATACATCATTTATATATCTCCCAATGACATATTTTCAGCTTAATCCATTGCCTTTTGATATTCCCTGATTCACAGATTTGTTAAAATGTTTCAGCAAATGAATAGTTGGCTTATATTTTATGCAAATACTTTGCACATACATTTATGCTTATATTTTATGCAAAAATAAAAGACTCCCAGAATCTACAATGTGAAACACACAGGAAATTGACATTTAATGAGCAGGTTACAAAACAGCTGGTGTGAAACAGCCACTTCTAAATTAGAACCAAATTATGAAATTATAACTGAAACTATTGAACAGACTCAAAAGCTGTTGGCACTATCAAAAGCACAACTTCCTGTTGACTTTATAAACTGCTATATTTATTATGTTTTTATAAATGCCTAAATTTTTTTAAATGCTGACTTTTTGTTTCTAACAGGCAGCAATAGGGATTTATAGAGTTGGTATTGGTCTGAGAGAGATTCACTGTGAATAGGTAAAACTGGTCCAAGTGGGGATGCCCTAAGGAATTAATACAAAAGACTATATGACTACTGCCTCAAATTTAATATATCTACTCCATAATTACAAAAATGTGAATGAAGAATAAAAAGTAAATGGTAAAATAAGTTTTTAAAAGTTAAAATATGGATAGAATAAAAAATAAAGAAGGAAGCAGGAAAAATTATATAATATACTAAAATTTGGCTACTAATGGCTAGAAATTACCAATGGTTGCTAGAGTATTTAAGAAATTGTAAAAAGAACCCTAAACCTGCTGTCCGGAAAAAAGTTTGTCAAACAAAAATTGATATTCTAGCAGAAAAGCTTCCATATAAAATCCTGAAATTGGGGTTCCTGGTGATAAAATATGCTTTATTGGGTCCTAAATATATTTATTCTGAAGAAAACTATATTACCCTCTGATTGTTAGCTTTCAAGAAATTGAACTTCACTTCATTACTGCTAGACACAACTGAGAAAACTGAAAAACAGTCAATTAAATCTTCCCAGAAAGCTGTTTGCTATTAAAGTCATTCCTATTCAACGAATGCCAAATTTGGTAAATCAGCCAATGTGGCACAATCAATGAGTTGATCATTAGGCAAGATTTATTTCCACAAAATCAAATTTTGGCAATTCGGCTTTCATTGAATTTACCTAACATCAGTCAACATCCACTCCATCCTTTCACAAATGAGAGATACCTGATTATAGTGGGGCATCACTGGCAAAAGACTGATCATTTTTGGTATGAACTGACCATAATTTACAAACATTTGACCCCCTTTCAGCCCTGAGCTTTCGTGCGTTAACCTCTAACGCCTCCTTCACATGTGGGAGCTGAACTGCCATGAACAGGGCTGAAAAGGAGCCCCACGGGTCACCCTGATTAGAAGAAGCATGCAGCCTTTTGAGTGTTTTATAGTTTTAATTACAACTTAGTGATTTAGTTGTAATTTAGAAGTAGCTGTTTCACACCACCCATTTTGTAGCCTGCTCATCAAATATCAATTTCTTGTGTGTCTCACATTGTAGATTCTGGGAGTCTTTTTTTTCTTTTTGCATAAAATATAAGCATAAATATATATGCAAAGCTATACATATATTAGCTTCCTACCCATGTTAGTTTTTTAGGACTGCCGTAATGAATTACCACAAATAGGGTAGGACAACAGAAATTTATTCTCTCCTAGTTCTGGAGGGCAGAAGTCCAGAATCAAGGGGTCAGCAGGACCATGCTGCCTCTGTTCCATGCCCTTCTCTCAGCTTCTGGTGTTGCTAGCAGGTCTTGGTGTTGCTGGCTTGCAGCTGCATGGCTCCAATCTCCGCCTCCAACACGCTGTCACATGTCATCCTCTCTGTGTCTTCACATCACTTTCTTACAAGGACAACAGTCACACTGGATTAAGGGCCCACCTGTATGACCTCACCTTAACTAATTACACTTGCAATGACTCTATTTCCAAATAACGTTAGGACTGGGGGTTAGGATTTCAACACATCCTTTTGGAGCACATGAGTCAACCCATAACACTGCTTCTGCCCTCATTTTCCAGATATTTATGGTTAATGACAGTCAATTTAGGCAATTCTCTCTCATGTCCCTTGTCACTTTTCTTTTTCTAATTTATTTGAAAAATATCTTTAAATAATGAATTGTACATACCAACATGCTTGACTAATACAAAAGTAGTTTTGGTTGAATCAAGCTTTGTAAAATCTCTTCCTGAAAACCTAGCTAAGATAGAGTATGTCATTCCTCCCTTTTCTAGTCTTCTTACTTTTCTGCAATAGCTTGCCTTGCCTCGGCAATCTGACAATCATACTTTCTAGAAAAAAATTCCAATTAATGTAATTTTATTCTTTTTCAATAAAATTGGTACAGAGGTACTCAAATGCAATACAGCTGTAAGGTTTCCTAAGGCTTATCAAGCAAATAAACTCACAAATAAGAAAATCGCCTTTGTCAAGCTTTCCAATTTGGGGACTGGAAAATTTGCCACCAACTGAGGGAGGTAAAAAGCAAGAGGCTGGTGAAAACTTGGGCAGGAGGGCATGTAGGAGGAAACTGACCTCTCAAGAGAAGGTCAGGGTGTGAGGGTGGAAGCAGGAATGAGCCAGAGGAACACCTCATCTGCCTTCCTGTGGGTGCCACACCACTGACAGGAAGGACACCACGATTTTATAATAATTTAGTTCTTCACAGAAATATGTCCCTCCCTCCTTTTCTTCCTGGTAACTAAATGTCTGAAGAAGGAACTTGAAACCAAGACTAGAAAAGGAAATAGCACAAGAGTTGGCATCAACAAACAAAAGCCCATTAGCTGAGATGAAGCCAGCAAGGATGGCAAAGCCAGGCCAGGAAATGTGCATAATGATGGTGCCAGGTTCCACTTCTGACCTGCCACAAGAGCTGGGGCCTGGCCAGAGGGTCTGAGTCCATTTTCACAGGACAGGCTGGGTCTCAAGAGGATACAGAACAAAGAAAAATTCAAGATATGGCATGAGAGACGAGAGTTTTCTCTCAAAGAGGAGATTGGAGGAAAGAAACCTAAGTGATAGAAGAGAAAAGAGAAGGGGGAGACAGAGATCTGTGACATGGGACAGCCCCTCTGCGACCCTGACATGGAAGCTGTATCTGCAACAGATAAAAAGGGAACAGCAACCAAGGGTTTTGAGGATCAAGATAATCCCAGCCAATATCTCCTGAGCATTAGCTAGGTACCAGGCACTGCATCAGACACTTGGGATATAAATGGGAACAGAGGTGGTAATCTGCTCTGAAGGAGTTTACTGTTAGACTTGCAAACAAACAATGAACACCACAAGATAATCACTATATTGAAGGTATGACTGAAGGGCAGTGGGAGAGGCATGCCAAGCATCTCCTCGGGGCCTCTCAGAGGGCACATCTGAGCTGAGTCTTTATGGAAGAGAAAGCATTTGCTAGAGGGACAGAGAGAGGAGGGATGTCCTCAGCAGAGAGCGTGATGACCAGGTCAGTGTTGCTGGAGCACAGCTAGAGACATTAAGAGCAGCCCAGCAGGGACCTCTAGGAAGGCCCTGGGCACCGTGGAAGGACTTAAGGCTATGTCCTAGAGCCAGTGGGGAGCCAGTGGCAAATTCTGGTGATGAAAGCAACATTATCTGATTTGCGGACAGAAAGATCTTTCTGGACCTGTTTTGGAGGCTGGTGTAGAGGGAGAGAGAAAGAAGGTAGGAAGGCTTGAAATAAGGCCATTGCCTTATTGGAGTAGGACTGGGGGTTGGGGGTTCGTTAGAGGGCAGGGGTGAATATATTTAAGAAAAATAATCAACAGTGCTTGGGAAGCAGGGAAAAGAAAGCCCCTGCACCAAGGCTCTTACTGCCGTTTGGGCAGCTGCATGCAGTGTTGCAATTCCAGCATGGGAACACTGGAGCATATTTACACATGTTGAGGAAGACGGTGGGTCCAGTCCTGAAGAGATGAGTGCGACTGATCTGCCTAAGGACATCCAGGCGGAGGAATACATCTGGTGGTCAGGAGAAAGGTTTCTCGAGAAAGAAAGAGAGAGAGATTTTAGCATAATGAGCACATAGGTAACAAATGAAGACCTGGTTGTGATGGAAATCACTCAAGCTGACTAGGAAGAGTAAGAAAAGTACCTAGGTCGCAGGGGAAATAACTTGGGACATTTATATTCAAAGGATAGACAGAGGTGAAAAGAAAAATCCATGCAAGAGATTGAGAAGGGGCTAAAAATAACAGGAAGACCAGAAAGGAGGGGAAAAGTTAGCCTCTGAGAGAAGGAGGGACTCCCTATTAAGAGAGATGGGGAGAAGGAGATAAGAATGAATATAATGTATGCATGTGGGTGGGTAGAGAGCAGAAGGGTGTGAGAGTTCATGTTCATGTTTTCTTTGTGGAGTAAGACACCAAGACATGTCCAGGGGAAAGGGTGTAAGAGCATGCGGAGGCTGTGTTGAGGCTGAAATACCAACTGTGGAGATAAGGAACATGTGCATGAGCACTACTGAGCAGTCTTGAGGGTGCAGTTGGGGTTGGATGTCTTAAAGGCACCGAGTCATGCTGATTTGTGATTTATCAGCCTTACTCCGGACCCTGGTTTAAAGGAAGGAAGATGTAAAGCTGAATTTACTCTGTGTTTGTTGGTCTGCCAAAGAAAAAGGGCTAGGACATTGAGAGAGCTGGTAAGAGTGGTTGAAATTATGTACTTTAGAGTCTGGGCTGGAAGGAAAAAGAAAGGATGATAAGAAGGGGCTCACTGTGCCTAGAGGATGTGGAGGAGACAAGGATTAGTGGTCAGGATAGGATGAGCAGTGGTGCTTTCCTTCACAGCATTTGCTTCAGATTAATTAACAGTTAATTAAGTCATTATTTGATTGTTGTTCTCCTGCAGGAGATGTAGGCTCTAGATGAGGAGACCACGTCTATTTGGTTCATCACTGTATCCCAGTGACATCCTACTACGTGTAGTACATGCTAATTAAATTTTTGTTGAATGTTTAATGAGAGAGCTGGAAGGTCTAGGAAAGACTGGATTATGGTCAGAGAGGCATTTGGACCCTCTCACAGGTGGAATATTTCCAAGGGATAATGAGATCCAAGGTGGAGCAGCTGCATTTGGTGGCTAAAGTAGAGTGGAGACAGAGAACCATGGAGGTAAAGGGCTCAACTTGCAGACACATTGCAGCCCCTAGGTTACATTTATGTGAGCACGTCTATGGTGATCTGGAAGCAGAACTGCAGAGCTAGGGGAGGTGGTCAATTCCTCATGGCCTTGGGATATGCAAGCCAAGGGAAACAGGAGAAAGAGCAATTCGACAGGAAGTGGTCTCCTCAGACAAGGGCAAGGAGCGGAGGAGTCTATTTATGATGCGACAGGGCAGAAAGGAGAATGTTGATGGGAAAATCAACAGGGCCCTCGTGACTTCATCTGAGGAAGCACAGAGCAGAGGGGAGAAGGGAGAACAAAGGGGTGGAGGTGGTTGAAAATGAAGGGGATGAGAGGTCAAAATTAACAGGTCTCACGTTTCTAACGAGAACTTTATGAAGAACATATTTGGGTGCTAAGATGGATGCAGGCCCGGGGGGGTGGGGGGGCGGTGCGGAGGGGGGTTGTTGAGGGGACGGGGGTGAAGGATGCTCCAGGCGCTGCTTGCATCTGGTTCTGGGCTGCAGAGAGTGCCTGTAAAATGGGGAGTGAGCATTGAGAGAGGTCAGTCAGGCAAAATAGTCATCATGGAGAAAAACACTCTGTCCATGGGCACATCTCAATTTTAGGCAGAAATTAACTGTGAAAATCAGTTATGATGCAACTGCTCCATTTCATCTTCTCAAAATTCCCCGCAAATACTCTTCCTTCTGCATGAGTGTTCTGCGTCAGATCTGCCTTTGCTAGTAGCACTTAAATAGTTAAATTTATGGTCCAACTGGTCAATCATTGCAAACTTTTTTTGGGTTAAAAGGCTGTGCACAGCATTATTTTTAAAAAGCCTGTGACCCAATTGGTTCTAATCATTTTATTCTAATGATTATTCTTTAATTCCAAAGATTAGATTATTTTGATTATTCGTAGATTGACTATATTTTTTCTATTTATCTATTTTATTTACTTTTTACTAAAGAATCAGCTTTTGGATTTGGCACCACCTTTTTCCATTTTCTAATTCATTAATTTCTGCTTTTTATCTGTGTTTCATTTCTTCCTTATGCATTTCTTTGGCTTATTTTGTTGCTCTTCATTTTTTAATTTTTAGAGTTGGATATTTAATTCACTTCTTTCTTTCTTTCTTTTTGGATTGATTTTAGTTGGACTGATTTAAGACTATAAATTTTCTCATGAGATCTACTTTATCTGTATTCAAAAGATATCATTATTGCTGTTCTCTAGAAATGTTACAATTTTGATTTCTTTATCATCTTTATACAAAAAGTATTTAATAAAGTGGTTTAAAAATTTTTTAATACAAAATTCTAACCGTACACAAAAGTACAGAGAATAGTATAAGAAATTCCCATGTACCCATCACCTAGCTTCAACAATTATCAATACGTGACCAATCTTGGTTTATCTTACCCCAAATCCCAGACATCTTATCATTTTCTCTGTAAATATTTCAAAATGTAAACAGAGAGATTTTTAATTTCCTAGTGGAAGGGACATTTTGTTTCCGGCTTTATTATTAATGTCTGATTTTATTGCATGATGAGTACTGAGTATTTTCTGCACTATTTATCCATTTGGAACTTCTGTAATTCACAAGTGTTACATGGGCAGTTGATAAGAAGGTGCATTCTCTATTCCGAGGATACAGAGTTCAATATCCATCACTTAGATTTACTTTAGTGTCATAGATTAGAAGTAGTAATGTAGACGTCTCTGTATATTGCTCATGATTCCTACTTTATGAATGGAGCTGCTGTACACATATCCTCATTACTATTACATCTTCTTGTAATTACACCTGTTAGCATTATAAAGTGCCCTTACATAATGGTCTTTTTGTGTGAATTCCATCTTATGTTAAGATTGAGAGCTGCACTTTCTTTTTTTTTTAAAGATTGGCACCTGAGCTAACATCGAGTGCCAATCTTTTTTTTCTTCTTCTTCCTTTCCCTCTCTCCGAAGCCCCCCAGTACATAGTTGTATATTCTAGTTGTAGGTCCTTCTGGCTCTGCTATGTGGCATGCCACCTCAGAGTGGCCTGATGAGTGGTGCCATGTCCGCGCCCAGGATCCGAACCTGCAAAAGCCTGGGCCACTGAAGCGAAGCGCACACACAAAGTTAACCACTCAGCCATGGGGCCAGCCCCTCCACTTTCTTTTTATTTGTATTTATTTGTTATACCCATAACCTGTCCTAATGTTTTCAGTTTTGGTCACCCCATTCTTCTAAACACCTTAGGCCTTATCATGCAATAGCAATCTTATCAGTCAGGGTTTTTAGTTGCAAGCAACAGAACCCACTCTAGTGAGTTTAAACAGAAAATCAAAGGATATTAGGTAACTCGTGATATTCCTAGGAAAGGCAGAGAATTAGTCTAGGGGGCTGTGCAGCCAGGGACAGCACCCATTCACCCCACAGTCCTTCTCTGGGACAGGACCCTGTCACATCTGGGCGCTGACCCTGCAGCTCACACCCCTGACACTGAGCAATGGAGAACAGCAGTGGACCTCTGCCACTGCTGTTCTGAAAGTCATGTGTCTCTCCACCACCCACCGCCCCTTCCAGAAAGAGATTCCACACAGCTCACTTTTCTTATATTGCCTCTTTTTAAATAGAAGTCTGATGGACAGGACCTAGATCAGTTCCTGTGCCCTGGCTTCAAGGAAAACTGGAACACCGAATTCTGCCTTCTGCCTTCAGGAGGAAAATTCATAATCTGGAGACTTCTCCAAAATATAGGAGGCCATATTTGCCACAAATATGATAAACACCTTTTACAGCAGTATCACTGAAGTTTCAGATATAGAAATTCAACTCCTAACTAAAAAGAGAATTTATTTTTAGAATCCATAACCAGATATTCCCCTGACATCATGTTGTATGTAGTTGTTTTTTGGATATTTGAACGCATGCAGGGTCTTTTCTAAAAATGTCCCTACTTTTACCAAAAAATCATATGTAATCATGAGTTTGACCTTTGCTTTCTTGCTTCTCTTAGGATCACTTCTTCCTCCTTGTTTCTACATCCAAAGCTCTTATTCCAGGCTCACAACTTCTTACCCAGAATACTAGACCTCTTCTGACAGTTCTCTGCCTTTTCTTCTCCTTTTCCCAAGCCATCCTACACAGTGCCCATACCAAACTCTCTGGTGTTATGTTCTCGCAGCCTGGTGGCAGGGTCCAAGCTTTGCCTCATCTTCATTTGGCAGACACGTGCTGAGCGACTATGCCGTGCTAGTCAATGTGCTTGGGGCTGGGGTTCAAACATGAGTAAGATAAGGCCTAATCTTAATCTAGACAGACCATCGAACAGGAAAACACAACATAATGCAAGTCCTATAAACTGTGGCACAGAGAAAGGTGCCTACACCAGCCTGGTGGGCAGAGGCAATCTAAGGAGGCTCCTGGAAAAGGGTCCCTCTGAACAGGGTGGGGAAGGAGCACCGGGATCTACCAGGAAAGGAGGGGGATGGTAAGCACAAGCAGCTGCCTGTGCAGAGGCAGGTAGGCCTGAGGGTGCTTTGTGCTCTGAGGAAAAGCCACAATTACCTTAATTCAGGACCGTAAGCTGCCTAAGATGATGTAGCAGGAGAAGACTGGTATCTCAGAGCAAGATATGACATATTGAGGAGTTGGGACACATTTCTTAAAGCCAATGGGGAGCAACTGAAGGCTTTTTAGCATTTTAGAAAGATCATCCTAGAGGCCAGCCCCATGGCTGAGTGGTTAAGTTCACATGCTCCACTTCGGCTGCTGGGGTTCGCAGGTTTGGATCCTGGACGTGGACCTATGCATGGCTCATCAAGCCATGCTGTGGTGGCATCCCACACAGAACTAGAAGGACTTACAACTAGGATATACAACTATGTACTGGGGCTTTGGAGAGAAAAAAAAAAAGAAAGAAAGAAAGACCAACCTAGCCACATTATACAGAACGGACTAGAGGAGCTTGCTGGTGGCAGGCAAAAGGTAGAAGGCTATTGCTGAAACCCATGAGAGAAGTTATGGGGTGGCAGTGGTGGTGGCTGTGGGGATATTGACGGGGGACAGACTGGAGAGGTCTCAAGATGGGATCAAAGGCACTTAGTGACTGTGAGAGATAGAGCAGAGCAAGAGTCAGAGAAGACTCGGGATTTCTATGTTCCTTGGGTGGAGAGGTTCTAAAATGAGTCTATGAGAGGAGGTGCAAATTTGGGGAGAGCGGGTAGAGTGCTGATCGGAATGTCCCAAGTGGAGTGGTCCAGCAGGAATCTGGAAGTTAACAAAACTGTGGTGGAGGCTGAAGCCTCAGGAGTAGGGGCGATGCCCCAGGGGAGGCTGGGGAGTGAGGCTTCTCAACCCTGGGTGCCCATCACAAACACCTGGAAAGCTTGGAAGGATACTGATGCCTGGGCAGCGATTAAAGCCCCCTGGCTGGTTCTAATGGGCAGCCTGGGCTGAGAGCCACTGGTCCAGAGAGGAGGATGTCAAGCGTACAGGATGCCCCTTCTCTCCACCCTTTACCAGCCAAGTGACCGTGGGAAAGTCATTAGCCTTTCTGATCTTAAGTTTCCACCTCTAAAAAATGAAGACTGTAAAACTTCAATGAATTCTAAGTATCAAATCTCACAACATGTGTAAAGCACCCAACACCATTCCTGGTGCATACTTCAGACCAGACAAGCATCAGGATTCACTACAGGACCAAGTCTGAGGAAGGGCCTACGCTCAGCCCACATCTCCAAAGAGCGCTGGGCTTTCTGTTTAACAGGAGGGGAAACAAGGACTCTCCCCAACCCGGAATGAACAGAATGACACCCCTCTGGGTGCACACAGTCTGGTGGCTCACACAATAGTCTTTACAACTTACTGCAAGCCGTGGAGGCAGCACGAGGTCTCAGCACTGAAAGCGATATTTCAGCGGCTCTGACTCTTGGTTAAGATATGACACCCATATAGTCACTGAACAAAACATTCCTGAAGCAGCCATTGTGCGCCAGGCAGGGTATCTATTAGGCATTCCTTCTTTCTTTATCCAACATCACTGAGTGCCTACTGTGTGCCACACAGCACACTGTGTTCTGGGGAAGCAATAATAAACAAGAAAGAGATGGTTTATAACTCCGAAGGGGCAGACCTTTCTCCTTGACATCTCTCTACTCTGTCCCCTCCCCAACATCCCCACAGCCACCATCATTGCCACCCCATAATTTCTTTCATGGGTTTCAGAAATAGCCTCCTAACTCTCGCCTATATCCAGTAGCAAGCTCCTCCATGTCAGATTATTTATCAAAAAATCACACAAATGAACATCACATTACTATATGATTATACAAATACACAATATTATGGGATCATATATGAGGGGGCCTCCATCAAATAGAAAGACCAGGAGGGCTTCCCTGACAAAGTGACAAGCAAACTGAGAAAAGCAGGTGCTGGCCAAAGCGTGGGTGGGTGAGAAGAGATTTCTCCGGCCTTCCACACCTCACCAGTCAGCTGTCTCACGCCTCCACGCCCTTCTTTACGCTCCTCTCTCAGCCTCAGACATCCTGGCCGCCTGGTCCTCCAGCCAGCACTCCTCATCATCCATCCACCTCAAACCCATCTCCTCCTCAAGGTCTTTTCTGACCACATCCTGTTCTCCCAATCACCCCTCCTTCCTGTCTCCACCGTCCACCATCCACTGATCTATCATCGAACCTCTAACCCCTTAGAGCAGGAGACTGAGGTGGGCAAGTCTGTTGGGTCTGTTTACCTCTCTATCCAGCAGCTAATACAACATCGGGTGCCTTAGTCAGAGTTCCCCAGAAAAAGAGAACTAACAGGGTGTGTGTGTGTGTATGAGAGAAAGAAAGTGAGAGGGGGAGAGAGGGATTTTAAGGAATTGGCTCAGGCGATTGGAGAGGCTGGTAAGTCCACAGTCTGCAGCGGAGATCAGCAGACTCCAGCCCCATGGGAGAGCTGATGTTGCAGCTCTGGGCCAAAGGCAGTCTGGAGGCAGAACTTCCTCTTCCTCAGGGGACGTCAGTCTTTTTTCTCTCAAGGCCTTCAACTGATTGGATGAGGCCCACCCACGTTATGGAGGGTAGTCTGCTTTACACAATGTCTACTGAGTTAAATGTTAATCTCATCTAAAAGATACCTTCACAGCAACAGCTAGACTGCTTTTGACCAAATATCCAGGTACCGTGGCATCACCAAGTTGACACATGAGATTAACCATGCCACCACGTAAAAACAAGTGCTTGGCAAATATTTGTGGAATGAACTGATGAAATCTGCTAACGTTACTTTTATCTTCTCCTTTCTCTTCCTTTTCCTTCCTCCTTCATCTGCTCCTCTTTTAATGCCTTTCCCAACTCCTCCCCCTTTCTCCCACTTCCTTTCTATCCTTTATCTATATCTTTCCCCCACTGGTTCCTCCCAGGTTTGCTGGGGGGGTCCCATCAACTATGGAGCTCCACAAGGAGTCCGGGGGAGCAGAAAAGCCCCTGACTGTCACCACGTTGATCCCTGAGAGCCTCCCACCTGGCATGAAAAGAAACACAAGGGAAAGGAACTCATCAAGGACGAACTACGTCAATGCAGAGCCAGGATGAGCACCCAGGTCTCCTGGCAACCAGAGCTCTTTCCACTAACTGTGCCAAACCCGCAGGTGGGGACCGGCTGAGGAGTCACAAAGGCCCCTGGAGGAGAACCCCCCTCCCCACAGACCGCACTCCAGAGAAACCACGGTACCTGGACCCCTGCGCCGCCCTACAGGGAGTCAAAGAGTTCCAGGCCTCTGGAGTCAGAATCCAGGTGTCTCCTCCTCAGGGGGCAGCATGAGACCCACGGTGTCTTCGGTCGCCTCTGCATCAGGTTTCTGACGTGGAGCGATACCGTGCTCGGCTCCACTTCACAGGACTTCATCTTGACCCGCCCACTCCTGCGCAAACATAAGCCTCCGCCAAACTACCTTTCTTCCTTCTCCCTCCCTCCTTTCAATACACGTTTATCGAATACTTTCTCTGTGCCAGATGTTAGGGACACAAAGATAAATAATAAGCCAAGGTCCTGGTCTCGGAGAGCTCCCACGCCAGTGGGGACAGACTCGAGTGGCTGTCGCATGTGCCTTCTTGCCTAGACTGCATCCGTGACTGGTCTCCCCGGCAGCCCTCTGGACGGGCTGGCTCCCTGCTCACGGACAGCTTTGTCCACCTCTTCCAATTTATGCTTTAAAATACTGAGACCGGAGAGGGGAGGTGCTCTGGCAAGACACCGCGGGTCTCCCAACAGCAAGTTCAAGGCCGAATCCTGTTTCTTTTCATTAAAGCCAGCTGCTCAAGGGGGGTGAGCCCCCGTCTTAGGAGTCGTTGAACAGTTCCAACCACTAGAGGGCACCAAACAACCCTCCATCGGTCCACATGGCCCCACATCCTGCAGAGACTGCACGCCAGGTCACTGTGCTCCCAGGGCCACAAAACTAAAGCATTTTATCTTTCTCAAAGTGAGCCTGGCCCACCAGGCAAGCTTGAAACTGACTGCACAGACTTTACTCTTGAGCTAATAATAAGGTTAAGAGGTGAGGGAGTCAAGCTGTCTTTATACGAAGGAAAGAGGCTACGGATTACCTTATTAATTAGCATATCAGAACCAATGACATAAAAGATTTTTAGAACCTATGCTCATTACCTATCCATCTGCCAAACTCTCATGTCGCTAGATAACCAAACACAACCTTGCATTATTGGCAAGCCATTGTATAGCAGTGGCATCAAATAAATGCCAGACCATGGACCCATGCATCAGAGTCACCTAAAAGGTAGGTCTTCCTTTCTCCCCCTCCCTCCTCTCTTCCTTCCTTGATATGTACTTGAGGACCACACCCACTTATTCTTTTTAATGTCTGGAATGGACGCAGGAATGTGTGTTGTCGAAAGCCTTCTGATGTGTAAAAGAGTTTGGAAGCCACTGCTATAAATGGGAGCATCCGCGGAGAGCAAGAGTGAGAGAGAGAATTGAACTCAAAGGTAACTCGCACCTTTGGGGCTACCAGAGGGAGAACAAGTCTGCAAGGTCGCTGGGCGTCCTGAGCATTGTCCCCCTGCTTTGTCAAGCAGCAGCTGCATTTGGTCGTTGGAAAGTGGTGTGAGTCTCTCGGCTGAGGACCCTCTCCCATGACTTGAATCTCAGTGGGATCAAGGCTATCACAAGGCAGGGTATCCTGCTGGAAAGGACACTGGTTTGGGATTAGACCAGCCTCAGTTTGTATCCAGCTCTACCAGCTAATGGTTATGTGCCCCCATTCAAGTGTCCATGAATTCCCCAAGCCTCAGTTTTCTTATGTGCAAAATAAACATAATATTCATCTTGTTGTAGGGAGTAAATGAGCAAAGATCTGCAAAGCGCTTAGTGCCTGGAGGAGTGCAATGCCTGGGAGGTCAGGGATGCTGTCCATGGGTGGACTAGTATTATTATCAGCCTATGAGAAAGGACAGCAGGACAGCCCCGCCCCTGCTTCCTGCAAGGACCAGGCGCCTGGGCTGTCTGCAAATCTGTATTACAAGATACACTTCATCAACTCCAGCTGGTGGTTTACAGGGAGGACTGTCTTTCTAGCACGCAGTCAAAATTTGTCAGCTGAGAAGCACACATGTCCTCACAGTCCAGTCAGGGGTAGAGAGCCTCAGCGTCCGTTTCTACCAGTCTTCAGAAACTTGCCGAGTCTGAGGATGACCTCCATGTTCAATCCCAATGGCCCATGGAGTCCTATAAACATTTCCCGGACCTCTCCTACGAGGGACCCTGCTGAGTGTCTCCTCCTCCTTGAAGCATCTGTACCTTCGCTCCTAGGAATCGCAGGAGCCCCCCAAGCTGGCCTGCTTCCCTCTGATCACTCCCTCCTGGTTGTTCTTTATCCACACCATGCTCATCAGCATCCCTCAGGATTCTGTCCTCGGCCCCCTGCCCTTCTCCTTTAAGCTCCTCTTAAGTGATTTCATCCATGGTCAGGGTCTGTCGGTCCCTGCAGGGCGATGCTGTCTTTTCTACCTCTGACCTTTAGTTTCATATCTCAGGCGTCTTCTGGGCAGCCACTTATGGGGTATTCATATGAATTTTAAAACTGATATGTCCAAAATTAAATAAATCATCTTGTCCTGAACCTCCTGCTCCCATATACATACCCCCTACCAAATGACCTTATCTTCCTCCTTGTTGCTAATCAATTAATCAGGTCACCATCTAGTCAATTCCCAACCAGAAATCCAGCAATCATCTTCCTATTCCTCTCCCACCACGTTTAATCCTTCCCCAAACCCTGCTGATTTTCTCTCTCGAACACGTTCAGCCCATCTCTAACCCTTATGCAGGACCTCAGCATCTTTCCCTGAACCACAGTGACACAAAGAATTTAAACTCCTTGGTGCCATGTCTGCCCCCACCGATGACAGCATTTCCACTCATTCTCTACCACACAGCTCACAATTTACAATCTCGTAAGATAACATTGTGGCCCTCTCAAACCAGAAAGCCATTTTATGCCCCATGCCCTTCCTTGTGTCAATCCCTTTACTGAGGACACCCATCCCACCTGTCATCACTCAGCTCCCTCTTACTCACGGTGGTGGGTTGAGTGGTGGTCCCCTAAAAGACACGTCCATCCGATCCTGTGAATGTGACCTTATTTGGAAAAAGAGTCTTTGCACATGTAATTAAGTTAAGGATCTCACGATGTGATCATCCTGGATTCTCCAGGTGGGCTCTAAATCCAATGACATGTCCTTTTAAGAAGAGAAGAGACACACAGACAGCCATATGAAGACAGAGGCAGAGATTGGAGGGATGCTGCCACAAACCAAGGAACACCTGGGGCCGCCAAAAGCTGGAAAAGACAAAGAAGGAAATCTCCCTAGAGCCTTCAGAGGGAGCACAGCCCTGCTGACACCTTGATTTTAAACCTCCAGCCTCCAAAACTGTGAGACAATAAATTTCCATTGTTTTAAGCTACCAAGTTTGAGGTAATTTGCTATGGCAGCTCTAGGAAACTAACACACTCACCCTTCAGGACTCAGTTCATACATCATCTCCCCCAGGAAGTCCTCCCTGAGTTCCTCCTACCATGACCCCCCCCCCCCCCCCGTCCTGCCAGCTTATATCAGAATCCCTTCCTGTGTCTGACTCGCTTGATAAATTCCTGAAAGGCAGCAACTAGGTTCCGGTCCCCATTGTAATATGAGGGTCCAGCATGTTCCAGGAAGATAGCAGGTACTCAACCAGATCAGTGCATGAGAATCCCAGTCCCTGTGCAGCTCCTATGGTCCAGGCCTTATGCCCAGAACTTCACAAATGTTACCTCGGTGAGTCATCTCAATAAGCCAGGAGGTCGGGACCATCATCTTTGCTTCATAGATGCAGAAGCTGAGGCGCAGCACCTGGCCCCAGAACAATCTGTAAGTAGAGTTGGAATTTATATCCAGATCTCTTTGAATCACAGGTCCTAGTGAGCATGAGCATGGCATTTTCAAAAGGCCAGTGGCCAACGAGAAGAAGAGGGATGTTGGAGCAGAGTGGAGAAAAGATTGGGTCTTGATTAGCTGGTTTTGAGACAGAACCATGTGTGTGCGTGTGTATGCACATGTGTGTGTGTGTGAATGGTAAGGAGGGCCATAGGTTAGTACATTAAAGATGAGCTAACTCATAATGCAGCATAGATATATTACAGCAGCTTCAATTCTGAGGCCTGGGAGCAAGGGGTCCTGTGACACAAGAGGGAGAAGAAAGGACGCAGAGGGAGAAGGAAGAAGAGGAGGAGAGGGATAGCTCTGCTACGCTGGGACACAGAACATGTTCTTCCTTCATCCTCTCCATCACTTCCTCTTGTCCGTGCCTCTGCCCCTTCCGGTGGCCTTGTGCTCAAGCATCAGTGCACAGATGCTGTCTCAGCTGCCACGGTGACACTTCACCAGGTACAGGAGGCTAAATAATGGCCCCCAAAGACATCCATGTCCTATCTCCTAGGACCTATGAATGTTTCCTTATATGGCAAAAAGGGACTCTGCAGATTTAAATTAAGGATCTTGAGAGAGGGAGGTTATCTTGGATTATCCAGGTGGGCCCTAAAGGCAACCTTAAGTAACCTTATAAGAGAGAGGAAGAGGGAGATTTGACACAGAGGAGAAGGCAGAGTGACGGCAGAGGCAGGGACTGGAGTAATGCGAACATGAACCAAGGAATGCTGGCAGTCAGGAAGCTGAGAGGCAAGGAACAGACGCTCCTCTGGACCCTGCAGAGGGAGCGCAGCCCTGCTGACACCTTGATTTCTGCCCAGTGCTACTGATTCCAGACCTCTAACCTCCAGACTAGGAGAGAATAAATTCCTGTTATTTTAAGCCATTAATTTTATGGTAATTGGTTACAGCAGCCACAGGAAACTAATATATCAGGTCTTCCAAAATTACCTCCGTCTCAGTCAAACTTGTTTTCTTAACAGCCTTCTTTAATTTGGTGTTAGAGAGGGACAAAATCTGGTTATATCAACTCACCCTAACGACAGTCCCTTAATACTCTCAGAGGCAATGGAGTTTTTAAAGGAGGGTACTTACAACGCCTAAAATTCATGTCTAACCGGTAAGATTAACGTAAAGAAATGAAGTAACAGAAACTGCAAGCAGTGGGGTGCAAATTTAGGGAGGTGGACCAACAAACAGGCAAATTAGGGATGGAGGTCTGCCATCAAGGGCTGTCCCCTTAGTCAGGTCCTTCTTTTCACACATGGGAACTTAAAGATTCTCCAAAAGCTCTACGTTTGTTCTCAGTGGCTCCAATGCTGCCCCGTGCAGTGCCTGCCACGCTGTAAATGCTGAATCTGCTGGTGAGTGAATGAAGATGGCAGAGAGGGAGGGGAGGAGCAGCAAGGCCACCTGCAGGCACACGGAGGGGGGGTCTGTCAGACGTCTGCCACTTGATTACTGTCCATAAATGGAACCTGTTATTAACATTCATGTAATTTACATTTCTCCTCAACCTGAAGCTTTTCCCCAAGTACTATGTTATTTATTGCATTTTACAATAATTTCTTATTGTCAGGAACACATATCTTGAGTTTTCTGTGCAAATTCACCCCATAAAGCAGATGAAGTCTTTCTGCTGTAGAAAGACCTCCCTCAACACTCCAAGGCAAAGCTCCTCACTGATAACTTCTGGATGGTTGCTCAAGTTAGCACAGAGCAAAAAGCTGACATTATCAGCCCCAAAAGAAAAGCCAGTTGCCCAGAATAATCAAAGCCCACAATGGACACCATTGACAGCATCTGCAATATACTGTCTAAGTGATGTGAGCATCAAAACCTGGAAAGCAAGACCTACACCTATCCTGCAAGCTCCCTACAAGTGTTCTTTTTCAATAGTTATATTTACACTTCCTTTTCTTTTTTTTTTTTTTTTTTGGTGAGAAAGATTCACCCTAAGCTAACATCCGTTGTCAATCTTCCTCTTTTTGCCTGAGGAAGATCGTCACTGAGCTAACATCTGTGCCAGTCTTGCTCTATGTTGTATGTGGGACACCGGCACAGCATGGCTTGATGAGCAGTGTGCAGATCCATGCCTGGGATCCAAACCCATGAGCCCTGGGCCGCCGAAGCAGAGCGTGTAAACTTAATCTCTATGCCACCGGGCCAGCCCATTCTCTAGTTCTTTTAAGAGTGCCAAAATGAATGGTAAAATATGACCACACGGGGCCCTATGAGAGATGAGCCTGTAGAATGAGCTCCAGCACTGATGACAAAATAATCCTCTAACCCCTCCTTGTTTTCCTTCGTTAGACAAAACTATGTTGAGCAGCTGCTACATTCAAATTCTGGAGAGACATGCAGGAAATAACCATTGCATACAGAGGGAGATAGTACCTAAGGGAAGTAGTGCAAATACGCTATAGAATATTGGAACTAGCCATGCTACAAAGCCCCCTTGTTCCTGGGAAGTCTTTGAATCCATGAGTTAATTAGTTCCACTCAGGACAGCTTGAAAGTCCTCTCAGCCTTTGCTCTCCCACTGTCAGTCTGGGGTGGCCATCCCTACCTGGGATTTGCCCATCAGGTGGCCATCAGCTGTTAACCACCAATGCTGGCCTCCAACTTCAGCCAGAGCAGTGCTTCTCAAACTCTGAAGTGCATTCAAATCAACTGGGACCTTGTTAAATGCAGATTCTGATTCCATTAGGCCAGGAGAGGAGGCTGAGGTTCTGCTTTTCTAATGAACCCCCCAGGTAATGATGATGATGCTGGTCTGAGGACCACATCTGAGCAGAAACAAAACCAGTCTCTGGAGGCATACGCTTCTAGCGTCATGGGTGTAAGCTTTCAAGCCCTTCCGTAAGGGAGGAGAGGCTGAACCATCTGGATCATTGGTGGATGGGGGTGCTGATTAGCAGTGTGGTTTCAGAGCTGCTACCTGGCTCACAAAAACGGACAGGTACTAAATCTAAAAATAGAGTTAGAAAGCACAGAGGGAAGCAGCTTCAGAGCCAAGAACAAAGGAGATAAAGACAAAAGTCTTGGGATATCACTCTATTAGGGATACAGGTTTCCCAAGTCTTTGGACTCCTTTCAGGTTTGGGATTCACATAAAAGCAGACACCTTCAGTGCATGTCCTCCCGGTTGGAGAGACTGCAGTCATCCCCTCCCCGCTTCCTCTGGCTGCACAGGCACCACCTCCTGCCACGTACTTCCTGTTGCCGTCCTTGTTGAGTTGAGAATACTATTGGTGATCAGAGGGAGCAGAGGAATGAGGGGTGCTGAGTAAGGAAAAGTTCAGAGAAGCTGCTAGAGTGGGCATTAGAGTGACTGCTCTGTTGAGGCCACTGTACCAGGGCCATCAATACAACTATCTTCTTCTTTATGAGAAGACAAGCCCATGGGCCACGTGCCTTTCGCCTTGATATTCCCAGCCTCTGCTCACATCAGTGCTCACAACATGCTGTTGCCACTGGACTTGGGAGAAGTAGGAGCACGTGGAAGGAGGCTTGAGGACACAGCAATGCCCCTAAGAACCATCACACCAGCCCAAGGCAGCAGGCTTCCTATAGAAGGTTTGGCCATCCCAAATCATGGTGTCCCTGACTGGACTCTCCTTCACAGTAACAGAGGAGTAAACTGAAGCAGCCGGCCCTGGAGGTCACACAGCAAATCACAAATACTCAGTGATGGCAGCTTGCTGTGTGCCACTGGGCATTTGCAGATCTCTTAGTTGCTCCTCAGATTCTTCCATGTAAAATGGCATGTTGGACTTGATGCTCCTTTAGGCTCCTTTCCGAGGAATCATTGCGCCATCCCACATCCTGTGATGCTACTGACTACGGGGTAGAGCCCGGAGTTTGGGTCCCTTCAGGCCTTGTCTTCCTGGTACCTCAGAAGCATAGACGGCTCAGCCACGGTTGTGTTTTCTCCGCTCTCTGACAAGTCTCCTCACATTTCCTCACTTGATAAAATCCCCAGGCCTATTAATGAATCTATGAGGTCTGCCCTGTGTCCTGGAGATGGGAGGCGGTGGGAGGACTTGAAATCAACCAGGACACATTGTCTTAGAGCAATGTGGCTGAAATTTCTGAATACCCCCTACGTTCTTTTTTTCCTTCCATTCATTTCCCCTTCCCCAGACCCATAAATCCTTAGTTTCTAGAATTAGAAAGAAACACAAAAGAATCCATCTTTCAGTGTTTGGAAGCTACATGTCAAAACTATGTAGCTAAAAAAGTATTAGTAAAAACAACAATATGAACAACAACAATAAACATATTCTGCTTGTGATTGCTGTATTCTCTAACAAAGGTCTTTAGACAGCAGGAGTCAAGCAGACTAATATTTAATTAGCATTGCCTAATTTCTAAGTACTCTTAGTTCCTAGCTTGGCTTTGATTTTGATGCTAATGTTTGATCACTCAAAATGACTATGATGTTGCAAAGCTTCTGCATTCAGCTTCACACACATCAGGAAGACACAACTGGCCAGCAAGCACTAGGTGATGTCACCTGTGAGGGGGGCGTCTAAAGGCTCCCATTCATTTCGCCTAATTTTGGTCAATTTAACAAACCCCAGGTGAAATCACTGTGGCTTTTTCAGGGAGAGTGAAGTTTTCTTAGGGATGAGAAAAAATGTGAAATGAATGAAAATATCCTTCAACAGCACAAACCCCACAAAACACTACTATAGGAGAACTGCAGAAGAGATTTCCAAGCCAAATAAAAACTCTAATTGAGTAGGTAAGGCTTCTTTTAGGTGTCTTGCCTGCATTTACTTACTTCATTCCAGTGGCCACCTTGTGACTCAGGAGATACAGTAATTATCTCCGTTTTACAGAAGAGGAAACTGAGGCACAGCAGATTCAATGACCAGCCCTCAGTCTCACCCAGCTGGTAGGTGGTGGAGTGGGCAGCTGAACACTGTTTGGCTCCAGTGATCACCGCTCTTCATGACTCTGCTCTCATTTTGGTGGAAACTAGGTCAAGATTAGGGAACACTTTAACACCTGCCTGGGTAGGAGGATTCAAGGGAAGGTATGAGGGTCCCAGCGCCCCACTTTCTGGCAGTGTGATTCCAGCCTTCAGGCCGGGAAGGGAGAAAGGAAACACATCCTTTCCCTCAGCTGAAGGGGAAGAGGCGTTCCCAGCCGTTCACGGAGGGCTGCAGCCGCCCGGAGGACAGGGCGAGGATGCGCGCCCCTCCACCCCATCTCCACCCACCCACCCACCTTCACTTGGGTCCCCCAACCACACGCGGGTACTTGCAGCCCTGGGCAAGCCCTGGAGCTCAGCTCTGCGAGCAAAGGGGAAATTAAACCGTTTGCACAGAATGAAATTTGGCCCGTGGAAGGTGCCTGCAGCTGGCGGTTAACACCAAGCAGTAAGAGGATCAACTCCTAGTCCGCTGGCTTAAAAAAGGGGGTGGGGGCGAGAAGTGTGCGCGCAGCCTTTTACCCATTCACGTTAGTTAATTTGGATGATAAGGGTTCGTGTTTAATCCCTTTGTGTGCCAGTGAATATATGAAATCGACAACCCCTGAGAGGGCACCCGCGGCTGGCAAAGCAACCTGCGGGAGGGTGCGGGTCGTGTCCAATCTGGCGTGAAGTAGAAGTCGTGAGGAGACTGAAAGCAAGACAGAGAGGGACACCCTAGGGGTGCGTAGTGCAGACCGAGTCCCACACCTCCCAGGCCGTGGCAGGTGGACCGCTGGCTTTCCCAAGGCCCGGCACCTCAGGCCCCCAGCCCACACCCGCCCCTCTGCGCCCTAGGAGCTCCCCAGGTCCCACCAGAGAGCAGGGCTCCACCCTAGCCATCTCTGCCAAGGACTAAGGACACCCAAAGTGAGAGCCCGGGTCCTGCCATGGTCCAGCCGAGTCGAGAGTATTTAGGCGAGGTGGGAGCAGAAAAGGAGGGAAAGATACCTAAGGAGAGGCCTCGGTTGTTGTCAGATGGAACAGATTAGAAAAAGGTGAGAGCTCGGAGGCTCTTGAGCAGGTCATAAAACACAAACCATTTTTATAGTTTCCATCTGCAAGAAAGCTCACCCCCCCACACACACACACACCCCGCAAGCCTGGAGCCCCCAGAGTGCGGGTTCGAAGGCAGCAAAAGTGAGCGAGCCCTGTCGGTGGGGGAGGAGGTCCCTGGCCGCTGGTCCAGGCTGCCTGCGGAGGCGCAGGCGGCGGCGAGAGTTCCCAGCCGCCGCAGCCCCCCTCCTTCCCCTCGAGCCCGTCCAGCAAATTTCCTCCCTCGTTCCTGTTCGTGCCTTCCCTCCCTCCTCCTCCCCCGATATATTCGCTCTCTAAAACCATAAAAAAGAGATCAACTTCCCTAACTTCACGGAGCCCTTTTCAGTGACAAATATTGATGCCCAAAGTGTCTGCGCTCTCCCGCCCCCAAACGTTAAGAAAAGGCGCCCGCGAAAGGGGGACATAAAAAGTTAACAATGCTGTGAAAATATGTTTGCAGAAAATAGACAATCGTTGGATTAAACGTATTCAAGTATGAAATAATGCCTTTTTGTGTCAAAACTTGGGCGATGGGCGGGTACAAAAGTTCCCTGTGGCAGCTACTTGCTCCCTTTGTGAGCCGTGCGCTTTGGCGTCTCCACTTGGGCGCATTACTCAGAGCCCTCTAAGCGCGATTGTTTCTCCCTTTCTAATGACATTTACCGGATCAAAACATGCTGTTAATTCGATCAGAAGGCTTCACCCTCCCTGACAAAGCCACAATAATTTCTCCTGAAGTTTGTTAAATTGACCAAAATTAGGCAAATGAATAGGGGTCTGTAGGCGCCCCCTCTCGCAGGTGACGTCGCATAATGCTCGCCTGGGCCAGCTGCATTCCCCCTTTTCTTCTTGGCCCACTCTTCTCCGTGTTGCCCCCCAATCCTCCCACCACCCCCCTCACTCTCACACACACACACACACACACACACACACACACACACACACGCACGCACGCCTGCCTGTCTCTCCTCCCCCACCCTCTGGCATTATTAAAATTTAGCCCAATGAAACTATTCATACTTTTCAATGGACATTTTCGTATAGGATAATAGGCTACAAATTGAGCCTCTTCCCCCCGCGAGGAGCGAGCCCGAGGGGGGAGAAAAGAAAGCAAGCGACGTGGCCAGGGAGAAGGGGGAGCGCCGCGTGCCGAAGAGCTGCGGGAGGGGCGAGGCGAGGCGGGAGCCTCGTGTGCCAGCCGCAGCCCCACACCTGCCGGGATGTCCGGACAAATAAAGCGGTGTAAACAAAAAGGGGGGAGATGGACGTGTCACCAAGTCGTGTGAGAAAAGCCTGGGAACAAACGGGGCGCCTCCGTCTCCAAGAGCTCTCCCTTGAACCCGGCGGAACAGCCTATTAAAGGCTTACTTAATTACTTTAATGACTCTGGACAGGCTTTAAAACGCACTCGGCGCTGGGACTGTGGGCTTGCTGGGATTTGTAAACAGGCAATCGTGTGAGACTCAGCGGTGGGACTAAAGGAGGCGACGCTGTTTTGTGAGGGTCCTCGCCCCCCGGTGCCCGCGGCCGCTGCGCCCCTGCGCTCCGCGCCTGCGGCTGCTGCAGGCGCTCGCACACCCGCCGGCCCCAGTTTACCGCCTCCTTTTCCCGCCGCGGCTGTTGCCATGCAAATGTTAGTCCCCCGCCGATCACGTGTCCTTTGAAGGGCCACGTGGATTAACAAAGCTGATCTGCCCCCAGCTCGCCCCCCTCGGCTGCTAAATTTTTTTTCTTAACTTCTTTAAAAGTGATCTTGAATGCATACATCCCCCAAACGCAGCTCCCCTAATCCTATGGAATAATTCAACTCGTGAATGCACTTGGAGTCCTAGATGACCGCTTTATAAGGCAGCCTCTCAGAGTGGGGAGGCCGCAGTCTACCTGGGACCCTCGAGGAGGCACACGGGCCGTAAAGTGGACGGGTGCCTCGCGCCACTGCCTCTCCGGTGGGCGCGTACTGACCAGGATGTCAGACAAGCTCAAGGAACGCAAAGTGAGTTGGCTGAGCCCAGACGGTTCTTGCGCCCTGACGGTGGGGGCGTCTGGCTCCCTGAGCCGCCACCTGGCTGGACCGACGGCAGGGACGTGGCCACACGGGATTTCTCGTGCAGAGGAATCCTGAGGGGTTTGGGAAGACAATGAGGATAGAGAGAAGACTCCTCGACCAGGAGAAGCCCACGCTCGGAGACTGGTGGCCACCTCCCCAGCGCCCTGGCGCTCAGCTTGGCGGGGTGGCTCAGCGGGCAGGGAGGCTGGAAGGGGAGCGCGCCCGCGCGGTCGTGAGAGGGCTGAGCTCATTTGACCCAAGTGGGGAGGGGCGTTGGGAGCTGGGAAGACAGTTGACACGCAGGTACAGCCATGCTTTTGACGACTCCCTGGGCAAAGTCAATCCTAAACATACAAACTTTTGTTCGCAGAGAACGCCCGTTTCCCACAAAGTGATAGAAAAGCGCAGAAGGGACCGGATTAACCGCTGCTTGAACGAGCTGGGCAAGACAGTGCCCATGGCCCTGGCGAAGCAGGTAAAGTCGGTGGCCAGAATAGTGTGCCAGGCGCTGAGGACTCTCCGCTGCCACTCCTGGCGAGATGCCGGGAGTCTGGGGATGGAGAGGGCCTTACATGTGGGCCTCCCTCCCCGGGGGCCTGAGCGCTGAGTGAGCCCCAGGCGGCCCTGGCGCAGACCCTCAGCAGCGCCCTGCTCGCTGGTGCTCTCCAGATAAAACCGTGCACCCAGCCTGGGGGTGGCCTGAGCCCGCTGGGCCGCTTAGAGGCGCCCTTCCTCCTTTTGCAGAGTTCCGGGAAGCTGGAGAAGGCGGAGATCCTCGAGATGACCGTCCAGTACCTGAGAGCCCTGCACTCCGCTGATTTTCCCCGGGGAAGGGAAAAAGGTGGGCGCGGGGTGGGCAAAGAGGAACCTGGGTAGGGAGCGAGCGCCACACAGAGCCCTGGGGACCGGGAGTGGGAGTGAAGGGGCGCTTGCGGCAGGTCTCCTCTCTGGACGCTGCTGGAGCGGGGGCCGGCCAGGGTCCCCCGAAAGCTAAGGGGGGCTGGAGAACAGGTTTCTGAGGAGAGTGGTTCCGTAGCCTCCTTTCAGGTCAGGCGAGCCTGACCCCACCCCTCCCTAAGGAAAGGGAGGTCGCTTGCTTGGGCTTTTCCAGTCTCCAGATTAGGCAGAGGGGAGAGCGCGCCTCAGGTGGGAACTTTGGCCGGAAAACGTGATGGGAGGTACCTGGCACCCGCTTGGTCTCCCAGTAGGAAGGGGTCACTCAAGGTTTTTCCTTTCTGCGGTTTTTCTCCCGCCTCCAGCAGAACTGCTAGCAGAGTTTGCCAACTACTTCCACTACGGCTACCACGAGTGCATGAAGAACCTAGTGCATTACCTCACCACTGTGGAGCGGATGGAGACCAAGGACACCAAGTACGCGCGCATCCTCGCCTTCTTGCAGTCCAAGGCCCGCTTGGGCGCCGAGCCCGCCTTCCAGCCCCTGGGTTCGCACCCGGAGCCGGATTTCTCCTATCAGCTGCACCCGGCAGCGCCCGAGTTTGCGGGCCACAGCCCCGGTGAGGCCTCCGTGTTCCCGCAGGGCGCGGCTCCCGGGCCCTTCTCCTGGCCGCACGGCGCGGCCCGCAGCCCGGCGCTTCCCTACCTGCCCAGCGCGCCCGTGCCGCTCCCGAGCCCGGCGCAGCAGCACAGCCCCTTCCTGGCGCCGGTGCAGGGCCTGGACCGGCACTACCTCAACCTGATCGGCCACGCCCACCCCAACGCCCTCAACCTGCACGCGCCCCAGCACCCCCCGGTGCTCTGACGCCGACGCGCCCGCCAGATGGCTCTGCGCTTCGCGCGCTGCTTAGGAGAAATACTCTATATTGTACAGGTGTAAATACTGTGCCAACAAAAACCTGGGTGGGAGAAGGCCAAGAGCGAATTAGTCTTGTGAAGGATATCCCCTTGGCAATAAACGTTTCTATTAAAGAGACATTTCTTTGTTACCTCTTGCTCCTCCACAACCTATCCTTTCCCAGGTGCTGAGGTCGCGAGGCTGATAGGAGCCAAGGTGACAGCCCTCGGTAATTTGGGGAGGTGGCGCTCCAGGATCTGGGGGAGGGGAAAGGCTAAAAGGCGGCGTCGTTTGAGGGCAGGATTAGAGGCTCCCCCGGGGCTCCAGACCAGCATCCGCCTCGCGCGCATCTTGGGCGTTTGCCTCGGAAAAAGGCAGACGCGAGGAACAGGGCCTTTGGCTCTCAGAAAATGAAATCGAAGAACCCACCCCAAACTGGCGCGGGCGGACTTTCGCCAGCCTGGAGCCTAGGCGCCCTGCCTGCCCCGAGGCGGGCCCCGGGGCGCGCGCACCACGTGCCCGTCACTCTGGCGCGCGGCGAGACCCGAGCCGGCCGGACGCGTGACTGGGTCTCCGGTCTCGTTAAGTCTCTGTAAAAAATATGTAGAGGAAGTAAGTTCTGATTATGGCTTAAAAACATCCTACGAAGCTTTATTTTATCTTCGGATGACATCTACTCGGCGCCCGAGGGGTCAGGGAAGCTGGCTGTGCCTTTGCGCACAAATCCGCTCAGCTTCGGGGGCGCCCGGCAACCACGTGAGAGGCCGGCCCTGGCCGGGGTGGGAGATGGGCTCCCTGGGGGATTGTTCCCTCCGCCGAGCCCCACCAGCCGGCTCTGGCGCGGGGTGGAGAGCTCGGTTCTCGGATCAGGTTCTCTGGCCTGGTGAGAAACGCCTCTCCCTTTCCCCGAGGGGCGACTTTAACCTTCTCGCTCCACCCAGAACATAGTCAGGAACATAGTGGGGTCTGGGGGAGACTTGGCTAGTGATCTTTAGGGGATTATGGTTTTCAATTCTAGTCGGATCTGCGCCTTACCCACAAAACAGCGATTCCTTTAAAACAGCAAACTAAAATCCTGTTTTCTATGACCCAAACAGCCAAATGAGCCTCACTATTGTCTTACGTAAACAGGTAAATGAACAAGATATCCAATCGGCTAAAGTTGTGTTTGTGGGGATTTAAATTTTTTTCCTTATTTTTTTCTTTGCTCCCGTTAGCTTTGAGGCCCTTCAAATAAATAATTCGAAATTATGTAGCAGGTTTTCCTCTGTTTCCAGAGGCCATTTAGCTGAACTATGGTGATTTGTCTTCTCCCAGATTAACTGGAGGAAAATAAATTAACTTATTCCATTTCTGTGGACAGGGTTTAAGGGAGCTCTGACCTAGATTGTTTACTGAGGTCATGGAATAGGATGACCAGCAATTTGTAAACCATCAGACTTCATTATGCAGAGACAGGCAACAACCCACACACTTCATCACATTGCCCATAAAGTGAAACTTAAATGTGTGTTTTGGGGGGCAGGGGGAATCCACATACTTTAGAAAAGGTGTTGCATGTAAGGAGTTCTTGTCCTTATGTGCACTACACATCACTGCAAAACCTACGTATAAAATGTGAGAGGCAAACAAGCCTCTCCTCCCTTAGGACCCCGTACAGTTGGGGCATTAAAGTGAGTGTAAGACCAGGAGGCCTTCCGGATAGCAAATAAACACTGAGCAATACGGGATGAAAACGAATTATGCAGAAACGGGCGAATGCGTGGTGCCTATTATTGGAACACATGTCTTACACCCATTTTCATCAGTGCTGGATACAGAATATGAAGAAGGCCTTTCAGGCTTTTTTTCTCTGAGCATTAAGCCAATCTGAATTCCCTTTGGCAGTGAAGCATTAAAGATATAGTGTTACCCTGGAAATATAAATTATTAATATATTCAGCATTTTTGTCACTTCTCAACTGTTAACCAAATTAGACAAAACTTTCTTTTGCTAAGTAGATTTTCTCTTTGGGATTAGCTTTGGGAATGCACAGGGCCACCACAGTAAAAACTTTGGTCATTTACATATAATTTTGCAAACTTCCACTGGCCCATGACAGTCTTTGTACCTCAAACGTTGGTATTCCTGATTTTTTTCTTTCTCATTTAACTGTGGAGGATAAAACCCTGCTTTGGATTCACAATGACCTTAGGATAAAAGTCTCCCTCCCCTTTCTGTGTGTGTGTGTGTGTGTGTGTGAGTGTGAGTGTGTGTGTTGTCTCTTTTTCTGAAACTTTCATCCAAAGTTCCAAATCTCCAGGCTTGGCCAAAAGTCAAACTTGGAATAGTCTGACTTTAAAAAGATTAAAAATGTCACTACAAAATGGCAATGATTCAAATCAGATTGTGACTTTACTGTGTTCTTCCTGCACTTTCTCTGACAACACATCACTTCCAGCCTCCCTGTCCCAAACCCCCACCACTCCAGCCTCTGTCTGAGTCTCTTATGCCCTGTCCCTCCACTCTTTCTTTTAAGTAAGTTGTATAGTAATGGTTTCCAAGAGAGGCTCAGCCAAACCCAGAAATAACAAAAAACAAAAAACAGTGGGTTTGGCTGGAGGTGACCCATTGTGATTCCTCTGAAAGGGGCACCCTCTTGTTTCTTGGGCTTCATCCTTGAGTGGGCAAGAATAAAAATAATCATCCCCATGAAATCAAAGGTTTTCTCCAGGGGCTTGAGGAACAAAGCTGATGGCTGGTGCTTTGGGTCGGTCCCGTGGCTCTGCAGGGCTAGAACGAGGAGCTTCCAGGCACTCCGGCCGCCGCTGCCTAAAGGGTGGTAATACAGAGGTCACTTGTGCTTCCAAGCGTTATTGAGCAAACACAGCCCATGGATCAGCGGGGGCCTCCCGTCTGCGCTGCTAGATACCAGGCAAGGAAGGCAGAGGAGGAGCTATGTCAGGGCTGAAGTGACCCCACAAAGGTATGGAATTCCTAGGAACCTGGCAGTGGCTGTCTGCACAGAGTAACACACCAAGAAAAGGCAGGCAGTGTGGGGCGTGTAGTTGGAGCTCAATAAACATCTGAATGACTGCCTGCCTGCCTACAAGTGCTGAGTCTGCTGGAACTCTGCATCTCCCCCAGACCTCTTCTTTCTGGCCCTCAGGCCCCTCCCTACTTCAGCAGAGACCAGAAAGTACTTGTGCAGCCACCCAGAAATCTGTGGAGTAATCTACACACATTCGGAGGTGGTCAGATGGAAAATGACCCTGCCTTTCCCTAAAAATTTGACCTGGTGGTCTGCAAGCAGGAGACAAATGAAGGCAGATCACTCTTCTGTAGGCCCTGCTAATTCCAGACCCCAAATCCAGGACTTGAACTGAGATCTAGCCTGATGGGAGTTCTGCTCCTTTCACATGAGAAAGATCCAAAACTGGCCTGATTTTACCCTCTTTTCTGCTCCACTGGTTGTTCAGAGTGTAGCTTCTGGAGCCAGACTGCCTGGATTTGCATTCCAGCTCTGCTGCCTACGAGCTGTGTGCCTTTGGGCAAATTGCTAAGCCTCTCTGAGTCTGTTTCATCATCTATAAAATAGAGATATTACAAGTACATTTACCTGATAGGGTTGCTATGAGGATTAAGTGAATTGGTAACTTCAAGGCACTCACCACAGCACCATGGGCACCACAGTGGACCAGGCACCACAGTGAATGTTCAATAAACATTAGTTATTATAATAATTATCCATTCTTCCTTCTGTTCTCCCAAAGGGTCAGATCCTTGGGACTACCTCAAAGTGAAAAACAAAATGCCAAGGCAAATCATGAAAAAATGTAAACCCTAGCGCTTGTTCTTAAACCCCAAGGCTTGTTCTGGAACAAGTCAATGTTCTTCATTTGGGGCGAGTGGGGGTAGTGAGCTCTAGTTCCATTCCATGGTCAATCTGGGAGCCCTGAGCCCTACTCCAGTTATGACTGGTAGTCAGAGCCCCTCTAATAACTCTGCAGTGCTCTCTCTCACGCTTTCATACACAGAAATCGAGCCTGATGTTATTTTGCAACAGCTCATAAACCTGCAATCCCACCCTCTCCAATTATACATTCTAATGCCTATTAACATGCAGATCTTGGCCACTGCAAATTCTGTCTTGAAACCTGAGGTAAATAAAGAAATTCAATATTCCTTAAATACACTTTGTATGGCAGCTTTATGCTCTTCTCAGCATCTTCCCATTTTTCCTCCCCAATCAAGTATTTGATTTATTCATCACCTGTCTGCTGCACTCCTGGCTCCAGACTCAACCCCCCATGCAGGTGACAGCTCTGCTGCAGACCCCAGCTCCCTGGGTCCCGTGCCCTCACTTTCATTTCTCCTTCTCCCCAGCGTTCTGCCTGCCTGGCTCTAGATACCTGACTCTCCACGCATCCACCGCCTGGTGGCAGAATGTCTCTGCACACGTGTGTGCCCCACGTGGTGGGCTATCACTGGCTTCACACTTGTAGCCTCTCCCAGCAGTCCTCTTGCATCTTCAGCTATCTGACTGGAGTGTTTGGAAGGCGGACCCAGGCAGGCTCACCTCAGGCCCTGTCTCTTCCTGCCCACAGGAAGCAAGCAAGCGCTCCCTCCTGGGCTGGTTGGGAGATTTCTAGCTTTTCCTGTGCTTTTTAATTCTAAGATGAAGTTTAATTCTAAGGCGAAGGGTTGCAAGCCCACTCTCTGTCCATCGAAGTGACATCCTCCAATCAGTCGCAAAATTGACATTTTTATCTCCACTTGACACCTACATCTACATCTCAGATGATTCTGAGCACATCTAGGAGGAAAAAAACGCCTTTTATTTATTGGATACCCTAAAACCCCGGAACCTGGGTGCCTATATGCATGCAGCTAGGAAGGTAGATACACACATATGCCTGCGTGCACCAAGTGGTGCAGGCCCAGTAGTACAGCATGTGTGTGTGCACAGGGTCTGCTTGTGTACCCAAGTGTGCACATGGATGGACAAATGAGGCCAGAGGAAAGAGCCGCCCACTTAAGAGAACTGCTCAGTTAGAGCTGGAGGGACCCAACTATTTCTGGCTCACTTGGAAGATAAGAAGCAATCATTATGAAGGTCGGCAAACCTGCTCCATTATAATCTTTGACAATCCCCCTTCATGATGGGAAGAGCTGAAGCAAAGCAGCAGAGGGGCAGTAGGCAGCGTTATGCCCAGTGCGGCCAGGGAGACAATGGGAAAGCTACCAAACCTCAGAAGACGGGGATAGGAGACAGGAGCAGGAACTCCGGGCTGAGCTCTAAAGAGAGGGTGTGAAGAAAAAGGACTCCAAGAGAACTGGGAACCTGAGCACTTTTTGCTTTCTCTATTCCTGGCTAGCCTCATTTATTATGTTTAGCTTAAAAGCAAGAGTCAATAAAAATATATTAAAGCTTTATGAGTATGATGAAACTTTCTTAGTACACTATTTCTAGGAGCCTGTTTGCTAAGTTTGATGAAACAAGAGTAAGCCTCCTCTCTCACTTTATTACAGATATTATCAGTAGAGGTCTGTCACAAAACAAAAAAACATTTTCATTTCCACCCACTAACAACAGGACTTTATTTTTCACATAAACATGTGTCAGAATATAAATGTGTGATCTAACCCTGCTGTTCTTTCTAAACACAACCTAAGGTGAAGAATAAAATTGCTATAAAGGGCAGCCATGGAGAGAATGCACACAAGTTTGAGGACTCCAAGATACAACCTGTCTCTGTACTTTCTGGATGTATTGTGTGCCACTCATGTGGCACAGCCATAATTTCAACCAATATAGCCTCAGCAAAACTGCAGGGGAGTCTGGGGAGCCAATCCTGAGCACTTGGAGAAGCTGTTTTGGAAAAAGTCAAACTGGAGGAAGGATCATTTGCAAATTTATATTCTGGCCACAAGCCACATGCTTTTAAATTTGTAAAACTCGAAGAATCCCTGATTTCACGAACTCTTCCTATCCTGATGTACAGTGAAGAGGCAGACATGAATACAATTGAACATCATCTGAACTACATCATAGTTCAGTCAAAAAGACAATAGCAACGTGGATATTGTCAAATTAGAGCTGAGTACTAACTGTGCTGACCTTGAATAACGAGCTGACGATGGCCCAAACCTATGTGGTGAGGGGAGGCCACAGGGAAAGGCATTTCACTGCTGTTTTATTAATTTCAGAGGGAAGAAGTTGAGCTAAGAATTCCTTAGAATACAATTAAAACTGGAAAGAGAATTTCTAAAACACTGAAAGTAGGGTTGTGTTATCTGTTAACCTTGGTATGAAAAGAACATTTATCAGTGAGACAGCATTTTCAAAGCTTTTCAATTATGTATCACAGAAAGAGACATCAGGAAAGCTGAATATGCTTTGGATTGGATGATGGAGTTTAGGAAACAGTAATTCCCGAGAAGCACTAAATACTTTCTACGAGGACAGTCCTGTAGGTAATAACCAAGTGATGTGGGTAATGGGAATATCAGATGAATTTATGTTGCACCTGGTTTGGGGGCATCAGGTGTATGCTGTGGTTTGCAAGCTTCTTCCAAAAAAGGTTTGTAGCCTATTTTCCCTTCTAACTCTGGGTCAACTTTGACAAGACATGATAGACCTCATCTCCATTAAGAAAGATGGTGCAGAGCTTCAGAAGTGATCTGAATTCTTGGAGGAAAGGCAGCCACTACTACCAACATCTAGCTCCTTAAAAGCCTTCTGAAGGATCTTCCAGTCACCCTGGAGCTACAGAGAGAAAACTACTGGACAAATAAACCCTTCTTCCCCAAATACATAAATATATCAAAATATAGATGTTTCCTCCCTTCCCTCCTCCTCTTCTTTCTCCACCCACACCTCACCCCCCAATCACCAACAGTTTTTCTCTCAAAGAGTAGGATCCAGTTATCCTGAAGGTTTCTTTGGAGGCCCTTAATCTAGGCAAAGCCATGTTATACAATAGAAGAGAACCCACTTTGGTCTTATTTCCAGATCTATCCTCAGCCCCAGGTAGCCTCACAACCTGTTCCCTCTGGATTCACCTCTATCCCTTGATCAGTCTCTCTCCCTTCTCCTAAACTCCACATCCAAACAGTCATCAGGTCTGGTGGATTTTACCTCCTATCTTTTGAATCCATTCATTTCTATCTCTTCTGCCACAGCCACAGACCAGCCTGCCAATGTCCTTTTTCAGCTTCCTACCAATTCTCCCAGCCTCCATTTTTGCTTCCTCTAATTTATTTTCAATATAGCAGCCAGAGTGACTTTTTTTCTAAAACACAAATCTGAAATTCCCCTGTTCAGAATTATTCGATGCCTGTCCATTCCTCTTACGATGAAGTCCAAGTTCCTTGTCAGGGCTTCCCACTGTGGCCCCTGCATACTTCTCAGGCCTTGTTGCTTGACACTGCCCCAAACTCAAAATCAGGCACACTGACCTCTTTCATTCCTCAGGTGTACCGAGTTCTCTTTCACGCCAGGCTATCATGAATGCTATATTTCACAGGCAAAGAAAAGCTCTGAGTACCTTTTCGCTTAGGCAACTGGCAGCCAGCATACTCAGACCTGCTGACTCTTCTCTAAGGAAAAGTTGATCTTTATTCTCCTCAGGTGAAGGGACATGCATAATTGCAGCAACATTGTGCCCTTTCAGACAAATCTGTCTCTGAAATGGCTTCATAAATTCTAGGTACGGAACACTGACAAAATTATCTGAAATGTATGCTCTGGTCTATATGTTTTTTTCTGGACTTTTATAATCAAACAGTATCATTATTTGAGGCATTAAATATTATCACTAAGAGGCATGGTGAGTAAGAATATGGGTTCTGGAGCTAAACTGCTTGGGTTGGAGTCCTGGCTCTGACATTTTCTGGTTGTAGGACCTTGAACAAATTATTGAGCAGCCCTATGCTTCAGTCCCCATCAGTTAAACAGAATGCTCGTACTTAGCCCATAGGGTTAACAGAAGGAGTAAATGAGTTGATAGAGCAATGCCTGGCCGATGGTCTGTCCCCAGCAACTCAGCTATTACGACTGAGACCTGCATGAGATTGCTACATAGACGAAAACAATTTCCTTGGAAATTACTTACCTGTTTACAATATTAAATTTTTGAAAAAATCATTTATCTTGTCAATTCATTGCCTCTTTTGTCTTGAACCAGTCTTAATTTTAGTGTTTTCCTCTCTGCAACAGAGAAGACCTCAAGAAAGGAAGAATCAGCTCTTTTTTTGGGACTTGCTAGGTATCAGGTACAGGGGCAGCTCCAGAAGTTCTGAATAGAGTTAAGAGCAGCCACCTGATTGGAATAGGGCTGGGAGATTTGTCTTAAAGCTGCCAACACAGTTTGAAGTAGCCTTAGTCGAGCTGATGGAAATTAAGAGGAAGCTGAATCCCTCACAGGTACTCCTTGATGTCTCCCCCGACCTGGCACCACGTTAGGCACTTTCACACACTGTGATCCATTTCATATTACCCTCCATTGTCAGATGAGGGCTACCTCAGAGAGTTTGTCCAAAGTCACGTAACTATTTTGTGGCAGAGCTAGTATGAACCATAATATGTTGCCTTCCCAGACCAGTGCCCTTTCTTCTGTGCAACAGCTGCCAACATCAGGAACATTTTCACGTTTTCTTAGAATTCTATGATTTGGATCTAAGTTTAGGAATACTCTTCTTGTGTAAAGTTGTGGTCCTCCAGGACCTCAAAATTGGGCAGCTGGATGTCCCAATGTACAGTTTCCAAAATCCAGGTTTAAAAAAATAACATTACTTTAAAAAACTAATTACAAAAACTCACTGTGGAAAGTCGGAAAAACATAAGAAAGTATAAAGAGGATACAAAAACACCCATAATCCCACCATCCAGATATAAGCACTAACATTTTTTATATGTTTCCTTAAAACCTTTCTATGCGGGGCTGGCCCCGTGGCCGAGTGGTTAAGTTCGCGCGCTCCGCTGCAGGCGGCCCAGTGTTTCGTTGGTTCGAATCCTGGGCGCGGACATGGCACTGCTCATCAAACCACGCTGAGGCAGCGTCCCACATGCCACAACTAGAAGAACCCACAACGAAGAATATACAACTATGTACCGGGGGGCTTTGGGGAGAAAAAGGAAAAAAAATAAAATCTTTAAAAAAAAAAAAAAACCTTTCTATGCACACACTGATTTTTAAGTAATATTTAAAAAGCTAATACATTTTATGGTATAAAATGTCACCAGAACGAAAGTGGAAAGTCTCCCTCCCACCTCTGCCCTAGCCACCCAGGGCCCTCCTAGAAGCAATCACTAGCACCAGGTTTTTACGAATGCCTTAAAAGATAGTCCAGGCTTACGTAAACTTAGTAATTTTTAAATTCTCTTTTTAAAAATGGTACCATATTTTATGAGTAAACACAAACCCGTATCTCTTTTCCTCACTCTCTGGATCTGACTCACCTTCCATCTCCTTTACCACATCTCCTTCCCAGCATTCCACACTCATATTCCTTCCGGTTGTTGCAGAGGCCAGTCAAAATCATCTCCAAATCTGCCTTGCTGATAAATCCAGTGTGAGACAGATCAAGTTCTTGAAACTTTTTTCTGAGATTGTCCCATAAATACTCCACCAAAGAGATGAGGCATCAGAAACTAGATGATGTCGAGTCTCTCTGTGGTGGGGCCGCACACATTTTAGGATGTGTGAGGTTCTATCGCAGCTCTCTGTACAACATCCTTCCAGTGAATTAAGTCTCTCTAAGAATTAAGGGTCACTGGGCCTAAATAACTTGCCTATTCTGACCTCTTACAATCCCATCTTCCAAAATACTTGTCATTTCCTCAACTTGCCAAGCTCTCCCCTGCCGGTGCATATGCTTTCTCCTCTTTCCTCTAGAAATTCATCACACCACCATCCCCACCTCCTCACCTCCCTTCTTTACCTGGCAAATTCCAGCTTCCCCTTTAAGATGCAGCCATCGGCTCTTTGGGGAAGCTTTCTCTGATATCCCCTCTCCATTCCTCCCAATCTCTTAGGCACTTCACCGTTGCTCATTACACCCGTGCAAAATCCTATCGATCATGTGATGAATACCTGGTAAGCGCCTGACCAGGCCAGGGCCTGAGGCAACGGGGAGTAAGGCAAGTGACGTCCTGAGAGCACTTAGAGTCTAATGGGGAAGAAATGAGGTAAGCAATTATTAAAGTGTGATAAATGCTAAAAAGGAACAGTCAGGGTGCTGAGCAGAGGCTCCACTGGTCCAAATGAGGTGGAGAAAGTGACATTTCAGCTGATGCCTGAAGGAAGTGTGGGAATTAACCGGGCAAACTGGGGAAGAAAAGGAAGGAAGAGGGTTTCTTGTGTGAAGGCTCAGAAGCATGAAAGAGGAACTTGTAAGGAATTCATGACTGTCCAAATGGCCAGTGAACTGTTATAAGACCAGAAAGATCACTCTGGTTTCACTGTGGAGAAAGAATTGGAGACAGAGGGACTAGTGTTGGTAGCATTTACAGAGGATTTCTCAGCGAAGAGCTGAGAATATCAGTTTACTTGAATTTCATAATTCTGCATTATTTTTGATGGTTGACTTGTTTCTGAGTTTTTTTAAAAAAAGGATGCTAGATTATATTCATCTTTTTAGCACCAGAACCTAGCAGAGGTTAACACAGAGTAGGGGGCTGTAGAAATGTCTATAAAAGCTCTAAGATTAGGGTCTTTTCTCGTTAAATGGAATAGAGCAACACAAAATGGAGTCTCTTACTATTCCTATTAAAATATCCTATTAAATTAAAACAACAGCATCTTTATTAAACACCGATTTCCAAACTTGACAAGTATTACCCGCACTAGTGGAAGCAACCCAAAGACCCACTCACAGTTGAGTGGTTTGTAGGCAGCCACTGAAATTGATCTTTGTGAAGGCAATGCTTGACATGGAAATGAATAATAACGTCAGTAATGTAAGTTATATATGGATAAGAATAAAGATCTGATGTAAACATAGCCAAATTGTACTCTAAATTATGGTGACAGGGTTACAAATGTTAGAGACTAAAGATAATAAAATGCCTAATAAGAACTAAACATTTTAAAAAATTATTTTTATTGTAAAATTAAACAAAGATACCTGGTGGCACAGTAGTTAAGTTCGCACATTCTGCTTTGGCAGCCCAGGGTTCGCCAGTTCGGATCTCGGGTGTGGACACGGCACCACCTGGCAAAAAGCCATGCTGTGGCAGGCGTCCCACATATAAAGTAGAGGAATATGGGCATGGATGTTAGCTCAGGGACAGTCTTCCTCAGCAAAAAGAGGAGGTTTGGCAGCAAATAGCTCCGGGCTGATCTTCCTCAAAAAAAAAAAAACATACAGCAAACCATATGAAACAAATATTGGTTTAATGATTTATTTTAAGGTGAACACCCTTGTAACTACCACCCAGGTCAAGAAATAGAACTATTTTACCTCCATGTGGCCTCATCTCAGTCACAATCTCCTTCCCCCCAACTAAGTAAACTGCTATCCTGACTTTTATAGTCACCACTTCCTTGGATTTCAAAAAAATAGTTTTATCACCCAAATGTGCGTCCCTGGACAATACAGTTTAGTTTTTCTCTTGGTTACTTAAAAATATTGTGACATCTTTTAAATCTCTTATAATCTATAGATTGTCCCCTCCATCCCTTTCACTTTCTTACAATTTATCTGTTGGAAAGCCCAGGCTATTTGACCTGTAGAGCTTGGCAGTGGCTGGATTTTGTGGTGGTGAACTCGTGCACCTCCACACTTTCCTCTGTCTTCTATATCCTGCAGCTGGATCCACAGGCTAGATCAGACTCAGGTTTGATCCTTTTGAGAAAACTAAGCATGTTTTTAAAAAACTGGAATGAACTATGAATAGGTTTCGCATTTCACCATTAGCCCCTTCAGAGTTGTTCCCAGCTCTGCCTATCTGCTCTGCTCGCTGTTGCATCCTGCTCTCAGCTGTCAGTCATGGAGGTGCTCACTGTGTCCGCACACAGCCTCCTTTCGGCTCTAAGAGCTCAGTGAACTAGTCAGTTCCTCTGACATGGAGCAATGACTAGTCTCGCATGGCTTTAGGCAGAACCTCCTCTGGCCCCCTGAGCTGGGAGTTTCCAGCCCAGTCTATTTATTGACACTTCACCTACAAACCTTCATGGAATGGAGGGACATTCTCTCCTCTTCCATTCAAATACACCAGCCTCTTCCCCATTTGTTCCCATTTTGGGGAACAAATTTTCTTTCAATCATATCGAAGAAAAAAAATTGACTTTAAAATTTAAACTTTTTCAGTGACTTCATCTAAAATTTTGAAATGTAGCTTTATGTCACCTTTTATCTTCTGAATACATTTTGGCCCAGAGGCATTTAAAACAACACAATAATTACCAATTACTGTCATCATCATATCCTATGATCTAGTTGATCAGAAATTGTTTGATCATGGTAATGGATAGCTTAGAAGGACCATTCTAATAATCAAAATTTATGGAGCATTAATCTTTGAAGAATTAAAAATACCTTAGCAATTCATTTTTCCTGAAGTGAAACAACAGATCCTCTTTTTCAGATCAGACTTGGTTACACAGCCATTTATGCCTAAAACGGCAATGACACTCTACTTAAGTCGGGAGTCATCCTTGGCGCTTTCCTCTCTCTCTCATCTGTACATACGATCCTTCATCAAAATCCTAAACCTTTCTTCTTCTCCAAGTCCTCTGACCCTCTTATAGCCCCAGCCACTATTTCTCACCCGCAATATTGCCAGTTTCCTAACCAGCTTTCCTAGACTACACTTCTGGCTCCTCAAAATCTATTTCCACACAACAGTCTGCATGGCCTGTTTAAATGAAATTAAGATGGTATTTTCCTCCTCCACTAATTACCTTGATAACCTCTCAGTGTTGCAGTAAAATCTAAACTCCTTACCACTGTCGGCAAGACTCTGTTCCCAACCCTTGCCCACCCCGCCAACCTCACTGCCTTCTGCTCTCCATACAGATCTCTATACACCAACATGGGGGTCTTCCTTCACTTCCTCAGTGTGGGGCCTCCAAACATTCTCCTCCACTCCACTCATCACTCTTTCCTTGTCAGGTGTCAGCAATGCCTTCCTGGACCACCCATCTAAATCAGACTGCCCCTCACTTACCCACTAAATATCTCATGGTAGAAAACTGTTGCTTTTCTCCATTCAAATTACTTTTTGTAATTGTTTTAAATTGTGGTAAAACACACATAAAATTTACGATTTAACCACTTTCCAGTGTACAGTCCTGTGGCATTCAGTACCTTTACATTGCTCTGCAACTACCGCCCACCATCTAGAACTCTTTCATCTTCCCTTACTGAAACTCTGTATCCATTAAACAATTCCCCATTCCTCGCTCCTTCTACCCCCTAGCAACCACCATGCTACTTTCTGCCTCTAGGAATTTGTCTATTCTAGGGATCTCATATAAGTGCAATCAGTCAACATTTGTCTTTTCGTCACTGGCTTATTTCACTTAGTATAATGTCTTCAAAGTTCATTCATGTTGTAGCATGTATCAGAATTTCTTCCCTTTTAAAGGATAAACAATATTCCATTATATGTATATACTACATTTTGTTTATTCATCTGTCAATGGACACTTGGGTTGCTTCCACCTTTTGGCTATTGTGAATAACGCTGCTGTGAACTTGAACACTGCTTGAACTTGAACTTGAACTATGAACAGTACAAATATCTGTTCAAGTCCCTGCTTTCAATTCTTCTGGGCATATACCTGAAAGTGGAATTGCTGGATCATATGGTAATTCTATTTTTATTTTGCGAGGAATCCACAGCAGCTATACCATTTTACATTCCCACCAGCAGTGCACAAGGCTTCCAGTTTCTCCAAATTCTCGCCAATACTTGTTATGTTCTGTTTTTTAAATAACAGCCATCCTAATGGATGTGAAGTAGTGTCTCATGGTGGTTCTGATTTGCATTTCCCTATCGATTAGTGATGTTGAGCATATTTTCCTGTGCTTATCGGCCATTTGTATATCTTTGGAGAAATGTCTATTCAATTTCTTTGCTCATTATAAAATTGGGTTGTTTGGTTTTTTGTTGTTGAGTTGTAGGAGTTCTTTATATATTCTGGATATTAACCTTTATCAGATATATGATTTGCTAATATCTTCTCCCATTCTTTGGGTTGTCTTTTCACTTTGTTGATAGTGTCCTTTCAGGCACAAAAGTTTTAAATTTTGATGAAGTCCAACCTTTCTATTTTTTCTTTTGTTGTCTATGCTTTTGGTGTCATATCCAACAAATAATTCATAATTTTTAATTATATATTTATCAGAATGTTTTATTTCATAAATGCCTACCTTAATAGACTATAAGTTACAGAAAGGCAGAAACCTCTGTTTGGCTCATCATCCTATCCTCGTGCCTACACTGGGGCTGGTGACTAGTAGGTGTTCCAATATATATATATTTGTAATCTGATGAATACATATTTTCTGATTTTTCAATTTGTGATGTAGTATACTATGCTATTAATTTATACAATTATGAAAAATATTAATAAATGTGCTTTCTGTGTGATATTTAATTATCTTTAGCATGAAAATTCACACTAAATTAAGGCACATAAATTTAAATCAAACCACAAGTTTCAAGAAGTGCTGGGGAAAAAATTAAACACAACAGAAAGTATATCAATGCCATATTCTTAAAGCATATTATTTTTCCCAAACCTTTACAGATCTAAAATGAAACGACTAGAGGCCAGCCCTGTGGCCGAGTGGTTCAAGTTCCACATGCTCCACTTCTGCAGCCCAGGTCCACAGGTGCACAGGTTTGGATCCTGGCTGCAGACATACTCCATCATCAGCCATGCTGTGGAGGCATCCCACACACGTAGTAGAGGAAGACTGGCACAGATGTTAGCTCAGGGACAATCTTCCTCAAGCAAAAACAAAAAAGAGGAGGATTGGCAATGGATGTTAGCTCAGGGTGAATCTCCCTCACAGAACAAATGAAATGACTAAAAACCCACCTTCCAAGTTTTAGTCAGTCCATTTCAGATCTGATGTAACTTCATGATATATTTCTTCATTCTTCATTGGCAGTTTTTCAAAAGTGGTACAAACCTCCTTCTTAGATCAAATGAGGGGTACAGCCCCTTTGTGCCAGCTTAAGTGATAGCCCAGATAAAATGCTAAAAAGTGTCTTTATTTCCTTTCTGATTTTGTAAACTTTTGGGAGAAAGTTAACAAGTATTAATCAGCCTTTTAGATCAAGCAAACTCACAAGAGATTCTCTTTAATTTTTTTCCAGTTTGCTTCTGGGAATTAAAATTGAATGGGGCTTGTATTGTCAGCTTCAAAACAGCAGGGGGAGCTCATGAGGTTTTTAAGGCAGCTATTACCAACCACCCTCCCCCTCCAAAAAACATTGCTTTAAGCATAAAATGAATGGTATCAAGGAGAAACCCAAACAGTGAGAAAAGGAAGCAAAAAAATAATAAAATGTCTTCTAATGAGAGGTGAAAATGGCCAAAATTAGTTTCATAATAAAGGATCGATAAAAACCAACACTTAATCCAGACCTACAAACCCAACTCTCACACTATTCTTACCCTCACAACCCAACATATCCCCAGATGCCCAAGTCCCCATCACTGCTCTGGACCCTTAACCATTTTTCTCATGTGTTCAAAATGAAGCTACTAGGCAGCTGGCTTAGAAACTATTGTGCTTAAATTTTCTAAACATGTTTTTAAAATATTCAGTGAAATTCTCTTTGGGGAACAGCTTAAATAGTGTTTTTAAAAAATGAGTTGTAAACCACAGAATGGTGAATGAATACATGAACGAAAGCCCTTATTCATTGGAAAGAGTGAGGGGAACCAGGAGCTACGTAGTGAGTTTTAGGGTAGAGAAGAAGTCATTCACTGTGAGGACAGGACTGTTGTTACAAATAGGAACGGAAGAGTATTTCCTATTTGGAAGAGATCATGAGAAATGACACTGGTACTACTTGCCATGTTGTCCTTTGAGCCTTAGCCTGGAAGACAGGAATCAATGTTTAGCATTTACGAGCCATCAACAGCCCTCATTCTGAGGCCTGACAGCCAACTAAGCTGGGAAGCCCTGGACACCATTTCACAGAGGCCTAGACAGACCGCCACAGGGCTCCCTATCTTATACCACTTACAAAAATTAACTCGAAATGGAATAAAGACTTAAATGTAAGACCTAAAACCATGAAACTCCTAGAAGAAAACATAGGAAAAAAGCTCCCTGACATGGGTCTTGGCAATGAGTTTTTGGATATGACACCTAAAGCACAAGCGAACAAGTTAAAAGTAAACATGTAGGACTACATCAAGCTAAAAAGCTTCTGCACGGCTCAGGGTCTCTCCTCACTCACCCTCCCCTTGTTCTCCCATAGGGATGGGTCAGGACATTGCCTTTTACTCTGCCCCACAAGGCCAAGGACGTTTTATGATTTACTATATGAGTGGATGAGATATTCCTTCTGTTGAGTTAAAAGGTCTTGATGTAAGTTTTCTCTAAATGGGTGTTCACTGACTGACAAATGTTGAGGTGTTGGGGTATGACTAAAGAATGATATGAGAAATAAAAGTACCCTAATCCTGCTTTAGACCACCCATTTTCAAGGGATTCTAAGGGAGATATAGACAACATGATGATGAAATACAGCAAATAAATACTTCTGGCAAGCAGAAGATTCCACCCTAACCCATAAAGTAAAGCTTGAGTGAGCTGGATGGAACTTGAAGAATTTCCTTTCACCAAGTGCGATCAGAGTAAACAGCAGAACCAAAGCTACGATACAAGAACAGTCCAAGCTGCTTTCCCCAGAGCTCATACCGCAGTCTCAGATCTATATTCCAATGTAAGAAGCCAGGGCACCTGGGGCCATTTCCAAAGAACCAGAGAAAAGAGGGAATGATGATACTGAAGAAGTGTATAAGAGGCTGGACTTCAGGATTGCTGTATACAGTTGTACACATTGGCACCGCACAAAGGCACCACGAAAAAGAGATGTGTGGGGGCCTGCCTGCACCCTAAGTGCTGTGTCCTGACACAGAGTCGCATCCACCCACGAGATGGGGGTACCCTTTCTAATTCCACACAGAGGTGACATTAGGCCAGCAGCTCTGTTGGACGGGCCACCGCCCTAGCTTCGATGAAACAGCCATCCACTTCATAAAGTATACTTACATTTATCAAAGACTGCCCTCTCCATGCACTTAGAACAGTCTTCATTAATAAACTGTCATTGGAGATATAAGATCTTGGCATTTTTCTTACCCATATCTTTCAGCTCTAGTTCCTTAACATTTTTCTGAGAATTTCCCATCTGCTCCTGGCCCTATTCTTAAACATGTCTGGATGGTGCTCTTTATTATCAGATGCAGGTTTAGCTACTCATCATATCTGCTGATATAATAGGTTTATAGAATCTCAAGCTAATGATGTTCACCTCCTAGGAACTAGTTTGATATCCATTTGTTGGTTTATGTCTATGCCTGATTGCTTTCTTACTGATTTATGCCTTCTGACTGAGGAAGCGACCATGAAGTTAAGAGTAGCTACAGAAAGGCTTCCCACAGTCTTAGGAGTTAGGAAGAGCCTTGGCATACTTTTCCATACAATGTAATACTCTTATTTTTGCAAACAGTAAAAGATGTTATTATTTCATAACATTTTTATCATTACTTATTACCTAATTACTTTATCATTACATAAATATATGATCAATGAGAACATGTGAAAATAGATAAAAATAAAAAGAAGAAAAATCCAAAACTTTATAAAAATCAACTATTAACCTTTTCATGTGCATTCTTCACTCTCTGCTCCGTGTATGTGTGTGTGCGTGTACAATATATTTACAAAATCGGGATTATACTTTCATTCTAGCAGGCAAAGTATGGAGACAGAATGGAAGTAAAGGTTTCTTAAAAACTACAGTTATCTTGGGAAGGCTCAGAAGGGAATGTAATAATGGAGGGCGACTAAAAGGGCTTTGGTTGCATCTGCAAGTTTTTTTTGAAGAAAAGAGGTGAAGTGAATATGCGAAAATGTTAACATCTGTTGAATCTGGGTAGTAGGTAAACAAATGTTTGCTAAATAACTCTCTATATTTTTGTGTAAATTTGAAATGCTTTATAATTTCCAAAATATGGAAGAGCTAGAATGCTATTAGGACTCAGCGTGTGACGTGTTAGTAGCAGTTCTACCATTTCTGGGGGCCTCTGCTTGCGCAGTCTTCTTTCTGGGAGTGTAGACTCTTCTGGTTTTACATAAATGGCTCCTCATAAGTTCAGAAACATTCAATAGAGATTTCTCATAAAAAGACTGGGTAACTCTCTCCTGAAAAGAAAGGGACAATCATTTCAGAAGCCCTTTCTGAGGCCAGCCCCGTGGCCAAGTGGTTAAGTTCGCACGCTCCACTTCAGTGGCCCAGGGTTTCGCGGGTTCAGATCCAGGGCATGGACATGGCACCACTCATCAGGCCATGCTGAGGCAGCATCCCACATGGCACAACCAGAGGCACTCACAACGAGAATATACAACTATGTACTTGGGGGGCGGGGGTTGGGGAGAAGAAGAAGAACGAAAAAAAAAAGAAGATTGGCAACAGATGTTAGCTCAGGCGCCAATCTTAAAAACAAAACAGCCATTTCTCCTTCTTTAATAATATAAAATTTTGATTGTCCCAGTGTCCCCAGTGCCTCATAGAGTGCCAAGCATAACTGTGAGAGAAAAATAAATATTGAACACAAACTGGTAATGCAAGCACTTGAACTTATATTTTCTCTTTCTCTTTGCTGTTACCATCCCAAAATGATGGATCTTTTGGAGGAAGAAAATTTTTTTTAAAATGGTTCAGAAATGACAGACTTATGTGAATTTATGACTTTTGGTGCCCACTGCCTGAAGGTTTGCTTGAGCTGGAATGTCATCAACACATGAAATAACAGCGTGGTCAGAGATTTCACCTTACTGTGCACAACGCACATCAGCACGATCTTCCAGAGCTTTCTGAGCTGAGGGGTTTTCATTGACAAGGTATCTTGACTTCATTTGGGGCCAAGACTATTTGTCTTTTTAGGATTCAGATGAGGGAACTAAATATTGGAGGGCTTTGACAGTTCAGCCTAGGTAATTTTTCCTTCTGGAAAACTGCTAGAATGTGCCAAAATATGTGAGAATCCATTCCTAAAATTTTATCACATAAAAGGAAATATATAAAGAGATTTTAAAACTTAATTGTGTAGTAGATTTCCATGTTGCTAGTGGAGTCTACTCTTTCAAACTTTCATATGGGACTTCAATTTTTATTCACTTCTCCCTTAAGTACTTACTGTTATTAAAAAGTAACAATTGTAAGACTTCCCGAAATATAGCAAGTTTTTATTGATAGTCCAGAAGAAGGAAGGAGAAAAAAATTAAGAAGAAAATTTTGAAAATCCAAAACACCTGACAGTCAGAAATCATGGAAAACTTTACCAGAACTGTTGAAAGATACTGAACAACCAATTTAAACAGTCTTTCTGAATTTTTCAATAAAAACAAAAGTAAGGAATTTGGTTTGCATTAATTAAAGACTATTACATTCAGCCAACACAGGATCGCACTCCCCCCAACTCCTCTATTCAAAGAGCTGACCCCTTGGTAGGGAAGGGACTGACCAGTGAGGGGCAGTGGTGATACAATGTGAGGAGGCCTCAGCCATACCAAGTTAAGACCCAGCCCAGACATGGGGATCACAGAGACTTGAGAATTAGAGGGTACTCCTGCCCTTGGGCCCACAGCCTATACTTAACGTGCATCCTGAAACGAGGACCTGGCAGCAACCTCTTACCCAGCTTAAAAAGAAGAGAAAAGAGAAACGCAACTCCCCCAACCCAGTGAAGGCCAGCATCTTTTCTGAAAGACTGTGGAACAAACAGCCTGAGGCCACAGTGTGGGTGGGCAGGCGCCAAGGCCTAGTGCTGTCACTGAGGACAGCCTAGAAGGGTCAAAGGGGAGGTGGCCCAGCTCTTAGGACCTGGGAGACCTGACACAGGCACCCCAAGTGCACTGGATAAAGAGCCAGAAAACACGGCACCCCTTAATGAGGTATTTTTGCGCTTGGGTGATCGAAGGGCTGCTTCAGGAGGGTAGTGACAAAAAACCTTAGAGGCTTCTGTATGGCAAAATGGCAAGCACTTTCCATCCCTCTTTTAGGGGGATGCTAAAAAGAAGGCCTTTCCAAGTCTTCACGAGAGATGTGGATTTTAAGGGCGACCTTAGGTCATACAGAACTAATCAAGCGAAAACAATAAGAAAATGAGCCTGACAGTCAGCAAGTATCTGAAGACTTTATCAAAAAGAATTAGAAATGGACAAACTCACTGGGAGCTGCAAAAGATCAAATCTGTAAGGTGGCATTGTGTGGTCGGGATTAAATTATTTATTCATTGTTAATTTATTTATTTATGTATGTGCAAATGACCTTGCTGCTGCAGGTGCTAAAGGGCCTCTGAAAAGGCCAGGTTTTTTAGATCCAGGCCTAGAATATTGGTCCATTTAACTCATTCTTTCCTTAAGGCGATCAGCACTGACTTTTATCCAAGGAGATAGAGGAGGAAAACCATATGTGTGCAGGGGGTGACGCCGGACTTGAGCAGTCCTGCGGACCCAAGTATTTCAGCTTCATTCAAGATTCTGGGGAAGGCTCCATGCAGTTTAATGTCCAAGAAATTAGCAAATGAATGCTTATGTCAACATGTGAAAAATCCCTGGTTAAGCAGATAAAAGCTTCTGGGGAAACCCCAGAAAATGCAGGCTCTTTTTCTTTCCCTTTTTAGTTAATTTAATTTTTAAAAGCGGGCACAACATTTCTGGAGTTCTATGGAAACCCCCAAAAGTTACAAAAAATAAAAAGGGTCTAATGGATGCTTGATCTTTACATGCCTGAAATAGTCTCGATGTGACTCCTGGGAGAAATAAGGAGATTTCACCAGTCACTCTCTGTGTCACGTTATTGTGCAATAGTGTCCTCCCCAAACTGAAAGGCAGAGGATCCATCTCCACCTCTTACACACGCCTAAGGCGTGAAAACAAGCAATTCCTCATATGTACAACAGCATAGTTTGTGGGAGAAACCTGGGGGTGAAATCAATAGTGATGTTATTTTCTCTACATTTAGACAAATAATGATTCACGGAAATGCTCATCCTGTGTTCCTGCTGACCCAGCACAGTGGGGACACTGAGTCGGACATGACCTTTGGAGGAAGAGAACACAAGAACTCAGCGTGGGGGATTCAGACAAGACGCCGCACATACTGAAGCCCACAACCTCGTGCCAGTGAGTTCTCCTTAAGGAGAACTTTACAAAAGAGATATGTGACAGCCAAAGGTCCCTGGAGGGAAATCCTTCTTCTAAATTGGTAAGGGATAGTTTGCTAAGCAGATGACTTGACTTGGAAAACACTGCATTTCATAATATATAGCTGCCTCTCCTGAACTACAAAGAGGTGGGCTTTCCCCAAAAGGGGGGGAGGGGAGAAAACAAGAAAAAAAACAAAAACAAAAGGAAATGTCTTCAAATATTATAGCAAGATTTTATTTTACATATTCAGTTGTCTTGGTCTCTAAAATATATCAGATTAGCACCAAAGTACTAAATAAACTAATAAGTTCTAAAGGAGAAAAGGAAAAATAGAGAGGACTTCTCTATATTACAGAACATCATTAATTTAGTCTGCACTATTTTGAAAGTTGTAGGCATTCTGACACTAAATGTCAAACTGCCTAAAGAATATAAATTTCAAAATAATTCCTCTCCTCATAAATTTCCTTGAACTTACCTAAGAGTAAAGGGATAGTCAGTATAGAGCAATAACAGTTATAAACCAAAGCCTCATAAAATTATGAATTCTTTAGATGTTTTCAACTTCTGAGTCTGTCATTCATTTTCCTATGGTAAAGTTCTATTTTGTTTGTGGCGCACTGCAATGTAATATATGCTGCTTTGAAGAGAAATTTTTACAGCATTCGATTCCTAGTTAGGTTTTCATTCATAACACAGATAGTGATGCATTTCAAGTAATAAAGCTGCACATTCAAATTTTTCCCCATAATGAACAGATGAGCCTTCTTTCCCATTATTCCAAATTAACTGGTATTTTATTTTAATAACAGAGAATAAAAGGAGTAAAAGTAAAGATCTTTTCCAATACACTTTATAAAAACAACTACCTAGGAAGAGATCAGGGTATTATTCCCTACAAGAAGATAAAATGTATCATTTAAAAAAAACCCTGACATTCATGCAATAATTTGTGCTCTGTAAAGCAATTTACAAACGAGTAGCAACTTTGAAAAGTTAGAGCTGAAGTAGTTCAATCTCAAAATGGTTTTTTTTGGAGGGGATAAGAGGAGAATCTCCATCATTTTCTTACTCTCTTTTAATCTACGAAGTTTGATTTATTGGAAACTACCAGAGTAGAAATTAGCAGGTATCATCAAAATAAACATTTTTAGAATTAGCACCATAGGACTGTTCAGGGCATAGATTGTGCTCAGAAAGGAGTTCACTAAAAAAAAAAAATCACAAAATTTTTAAGTACCAATTTTCCAATTAATTTTCATCAGCCATACCCAGTTCACTAATGCTGTTTTGTAAGTTTGAAATGTCAAAGTAATCATTTAAAAATAAATATAGCTCAATACTGAATTTCATCATTAGACTATTTTCCCTCTCCTTGAGTGTGGGGAGATCTTTTTGTTGATAATTGCCCATGTAGAACACGAGCAGATGCTCTGGTTTGGTGAGTGCATCATAGGATACTACTCGTTAGCATGGGAGAATTCAGAGTGGCAAAGAAATTCAAAAGTTGTCCTTTATAAACCCTGACATCATACAGAGCAACTAAAGCAAAAAAGACGTCAATATTTTACTGTGCTCACCCTTTTCAAGACATGCACAGGTATTCATTCTCTCTTTTTATAAGAACAGCAGCGAGCAACCGCAACACATACTGGTGCTTTATAATGTTCTAGGCATTGTGCTAAGCAATTACCATAGATGATTTCATTTCAGACAAAAAAAACACCCTTGAGGTAGTTATTATTATTTCCATTTTTCAAAACATTTTTCACTTCCAAAACAGGAAACTGGTCATCAACAGGGTTAAGTACCTTCTCCCAGGGCAGACAATAGTGAACGGCAGGGCTGGATTTGAGCCTGTGCCAGGCTGATTCCAGAGCCTGAGCTCTTAGATACTATGTGTCTGCCTCTTTTAAGTATCTTTTGCTTCTGCCTTTTGCCTTTAAATGACTAAAATTTATTAGGCTCCATATCGCAAAATAGCTTCTCATTTACTCAGCCTTGTGTTCATCATTAAACAGGCCGTAATAGTGTACTTTCTGCAGTGTCACTCGATTTTTCCCGGAAGTCTGACAGCACTCTCTGAGGGTGCAGGTGGCTGCTGTCTTCTCTTTCCCCAAAACCTCTGGCTCTTGTCTGATATCACCAGCCCTGGTGCCTCATTCCTGCCAACACGCTCATAAGCACCATTCTCTTTTCTCTGCATTTTCTTCTTTATTATCTCCTCTATCATCTAGTACTTAATAGTGCTTGATAATAATAATAGTAACACTTATATCTAGCACTTCTATGTGCTAGGCACTGATCTAAACACTTTACCTACGTTAACTACTTATATCTTCACAACAACAGTGCTGGGCAGGTAGAACCATTAATCCCCATTTACAAGTATGGAACTGAGACACAGAGAGGTCAAGAAACTTAAGGAAGGTCACAACTAGGAAATGGTGCAGTTTATGATCTAGCCAATTTACTATATTGTGCGATAGCACCTTGAATTATTTACTTATGTCTTTATTGTCTGCCTCCTACTTCCGCCATGTAAGAGGAGAGGGATTTCTGCCTTACTCACCTCTGGATCTACAGCACTCAGAACAGTGCCTAGCATACAGTAGGTGCTCAATAAATATATGTTGACTGACTGATATCTTCTTGCTCATCTTTCAGCTTTCAAGGGCATTTCCCTGACCCTACAGATACTGCCAGATAACCCAAGCACCTGTTTAATTTCACATGATGTACTGGTCATTCACAGAATATCAGCAGTAATCTTTGGGTCTTTGCTGTTTTCCAGTTTGGGGTTTGGGGTGGGGGTTGGGCTGTCTGCTATGAAAATCAAGTGCCTCATAGCCTCAAAGCCTACAGATCCCTGAGATGAAAGAAACCTTAGAGACACACTTCTCTGTCCTTCTCAGTGCCATAGGAAGTTGATCTCTCCCTACAAACTTCATTACTTCAGCTCCTGTGACCTCTGGCTTCCAGCTGGGTTTGCTAGTGAGAGACAACAGCAGGAGGGGAAGGCTGAGAAGAAGTCCTACCCCTGCTGTTTCTCTGCCTTGGTGCCATGATTTTGCCAGTGGCTGCTCCCTCTATAATGCCCAGCTTCTACTGGGCGGTCCCCCTTCCAGCTGTTGATGATTCCTCTTCTACTGCTGTACTGGGTTCCTGGAACGGCACTGCCTGCCTTTGCTACTTCAGACCTGAAGGTAAGGCCTTCCCCACGTGGCTAGTTCTTGAATGCCTCAGCATCCCTTATAGGTCCCCTCACTCTTGCTCCCATCTCTGAAAACAGTTCCTGCATTAAATACTCTTCAAAATCCCAGCTGCAAATTCCTTCTTCTTTCTGCCAGGATGCTAATACAGACACCACCTGGTCCAACGTCCCATCTAACGCAGCATCCCCAGCCTCTACTTGCCCATTTCCACCATTCCAAGGAGTCTTCACCGTTTATAGACTGTTCTATTTATTCAAATCTTACTGCTTTTTCAGAGCAGGAAAGATTTGCTTCCCATGAAATCCTATCTCCATTTTCGGGAGTGCACAGAAGAAGCCGCCTCTTTCCTCTACCTGACAGCCCTGTAAATACCTAAATACAGCTGTCACAGCCTCCCCCAAATCTTCTCATCCCCATGCTAAATGCATTCAATTTATTTTCCACTTTATATCTCTCCATGCCCCCATCTGAGTGCCTGAAAACAAGGGAGTGAAGAAATGGGAGAATAAATTTATAATAATTGAATGGTGGAGTGATAGGATAAAGGAATGAGGAAGGAAGCAGAATCTGCCTACTTGTGACCTTCTCCCTGGAGCTGATTTGTCAATTTCTCATCATACACTTTTTATTGTTATTACTACTTATGCTTACATATTACTTCATCCATTCTTAATTTTTTTTAATCTTCTTATTGTGGTAAAATATTCATAATATAAAATTTACTATCTTAACCACTTTTAAGTGTGCAATTCAGTGTCATTAAGTACATTCACACTGTTGTGCAACCGTCACCACTATCCACTTCCAGAACTTTTATATCATCCCAAAGAGAAACTCTGTACCCATTAAACAATAATTCTCCATTCGCTCCTCCCTCCAGCTCCTAGTAATGTCTATTCTATTTCTATCTCTATGACTTGCCTATTCTAGGTACCTCACATGAGTGTAATCATACAATATTTGTCCTTTATCTTGCTTATTTCACTTAGCATAATGCTTTCAAGGGTCATCTATGTTGCAGCATGTATCAGAATTTCATTCCTTTTTATGGCTGAATAATATTGCATTGTAAATATATACCACATTCTGTTTACTCATTCATCTGGATAAATAGACGACAAATATTTGCATTGTTTCTACCTTTTGGCTATTGTGAAGAATGCTGCTATGAACATTGGTATATAAATATGTTTGAGTCCCTGCTGTTAATTCTTTTGGATATATACCTAGGACTGGAATTGCTGGATATGCTAACTCTATGTTTAACTTTTTGAGGAGTCACCAAATTGTTTTCCACAATGGCTGCACCATTTTACATACCCAACAGTAATGCACAAGGGTTCCAACTTATCCATGTCCTTTCCAATACTTGTTATTTCCTGTTTTTGATAATAGGCTATTAAAAACAGCCTTTTAAAAAAACAGCTCTACTGAGGTAGGTGATATACAATAAACACCACATATTTAAAGTATAAAATTTAAGAAGTTTTTATGTATGTATACATTGTGAAGCTATCATCACAATCAAGATTATTACCATATCTATTACCCCCAAAGTTTCCTCAGGCCCCTCCATAATCCCTCTCTCTTACCCCCACCCTTCCCAGGCAACTGCATCCATTCTTTAACCCCCTATGTATTTTGGTTCCCCTTACCTATCCTGCCTATTCCCTTCCACCTGGGAAGCTGATCTCTTGGATGAGAGCAAAGTTGATTAGCAGATATGTTCAATAGCTTTTACACACACCAAGTTCCTCCCCCCAGAAAGCTAGCATTTAAGTACCAAGAACAAAATTTCTTTGAACTTGCAGTCTCTGCTTATACCACCTCTTTTCTGAACAAATACAGGGAAATCAGATTTAAATTGTAGTTACCTTTGCGGTAAGAATTATTATTCCCATTTCACAGACAAAGGAACTGAGGCTTTAAGAGGTTAGGCAACTTGCTCATGATCCCAGAACTCAAAACTAAAAGCACAGCCATACAAGAAAAACTGATACGTTGGACTACATCAAGATGTCAAACTTTTACACTTTAAAAGACACCGTTAAGAAAATAAAAACACAAGTCACAGACTGGGAGAAAATATGTACAAATCATATATCTGATAAAAGACTTGTATCAGAATATATAAAGAGCAATTCCAATGACCAATATTAAAAAAGTGCCTGACAACTGACTAAATTTTTTAAATGGGCAAAAGATTTGGATAGACATTTCTCCAAAGAAGATACACTCATGTCTAATAACAACATGAAAAGATGGTCAAATCATCAGTCATCAGAAAAATGCAAATTAAAACCACAGTGAGATACCACTAGGCACCCACTAAGATGGCTAAATCAAAAAGATAGACAATAACAAATGTTAGTGAGGAAATGGAGACACTACAACCCTCATGGTGTGTTAGTGGGAGTGTAAAATAGTATAACCACGTTGCAATACAGTTTGTCAGTTTCTTAAAAAGTTAAATATAACTTACAATACAATCCAGCCATTCCCCTTCTAGGAATGCATCAGAGAAATTAAAATGGATGCCCACACAAAGACATGTTTGCAAATGTTCACAGCACCATTATTCCTAACAGTCAAAAACTGGAAACATTCTAAAATGTCCATCAACTGATGAATGAATAAACAAAATGTGGTATGTCCATACAATGGAATACTATTTGGCAATTAAAAGGAATGAATTCCTGATATATGCTACAACATAGATGAAAATTGAAAACATTATGCTAAGTGAAAGAAGCTAAACACAAAATAAATATGGCATGATACCATTTATAGTAAATGTCTAGAAAGAAAGAAGATGGAAATCTTCTAAAACTACATAGTGGTGATTGGTTCCACAACTCTCTAAATTTACTAAAATCATTGAGTTGTATACTTACAATGAATTTTACAGTATGTAAATTAGGCCACAATAAACTTATTTTTAAAAATCACACAACTGGTAAATGCAAATACACATATCAAGGAAAGTTATCCTGAAAGATCTATGATTAGTAACCCTATGCAAGGAGGTAGGAAGTAGACTATAACTTGGTGCTGGATTTCCTCAATCTCCCTAAAAGTTAACAAAAGCTTATTTGGGGGGTTATACTAAGCAATCATAATTTAAGTGATTCTTTCATAAGAAGCCATTAATTATTTTTACAGCCTTTTACTGTGTTTTGGATTTCTTACAGTTTTTCTTTAGTCTATTACATTCCCTAAGATTCTGTTAAATATACGGGTGGATAGATTTTTCTGATTCTATTTTAGACTTTGTTTTATTTGAATTCCTATAACTGAAAGCATTCCAGTAAAGAGCAATGGTTACTATGAATGTGCTCAAATAAGAACAATCTCTGAGCTTCTCTGAAGACATCCAAATGACCGCCTACTGAGCTAATTGCATCAATCATATATTCACAGTTATTACTTATGTAAAACAGTGGTCTCTATTTATGAGCACTTAAGGCTTCATGGATACAGATAGAATATTCTATCTAAATTATCTGTGCCAGAGATTTAGTTATCTACCACAATATCCATCTGCCTTTCCTCCCTCTCTCCCTTCCTAGCTGGGTACCTTGCTACTCAGAATAAAATTTCCCAGCTACATTTCCCAGCCACCCTTGCAGCTGGGTTTATCCATCTGCCTAAATTCTGGCCATATGTTATAAGCAGCAGCATTGTGTGAGATTTCTGAGAATGGTGCTTAAAGTGAACAGACTCATCTGAAAGGAACCCCATTTTTGCCCTTCTGCCTTCTCCCCTTCTTCCAGCCTGCCACCAAAACATGAAGGCCCAAGCTTCAACACCATTAGAACCACTACGTAACCGTTAAAGGATAAAAACCAAGCTTTAGAATGGTACAGCAGCCTGGGTCCCTAACATATCAGCTCTGGGCTGCCTGCCTCCATTCTTTTTTTATGGGATGGAAAAAATACTTCTACCTTGTTTAATATACAGGAGCCAAGTTCTTTTACTCACACAGAACCCCATCGTTACTGACACACCATTTAACAGAAAAAGAATCCAATGGAATCATTTCTCTAAGGAATGAGAGAAGAGAGAGCAACAAGGAAGTGAAGTTCTAACGCTGTCAGCAACATATCCGTGAGGCCTCAGCAGAGGAGGTACAGTGACACTCAGTAGCCATGGTAATGAGGACTACAGCTGCTAGATTGGAAGTCATCTCAATAATAGGATTTATAGAACTATACTTAAAGACTGCTGCGTAGTGAGGCAGCAAATGGTAAATACACATACATATCAAATGCTCATTTCCTAAATCTGATTTATCTTTTACAACACAAAGATTGGAGAATTATCATGAGATGAAAGCTAAGTCCATCCAGGAGTTCTTGAAATGCTGATCTAATCAGAACATCCCCTCAAAACACAAAATTCTCAAACTATTTGCAGTTTCTTAAAATTCTTAAAAATACAGCACTTGTTGACCATATATAAGGTGAATATATTATCTAGTGTCTTCTCTGACTTTTTTCTCTAAATTATGTGCATTACGAATTAGACTCACCATGTGTTGAGTCCTACCTGTGCTAGGCATTCTCTAGTGTTATTTACTGAACATAATGTAGTGGCTACCTGAGTGCTATGTGTAGATAAACGTTTAAGGAATATTTTATATGAGACAAATTTAATGACATTTATACCCATGATAATGGTGAGATGATGGTAATACAGGACAGATAACATGCATGCCAATGTCCTCAGTGAAGAACTGTTACAAAATATGGGCTTTATTGACTGGTAGAATAAAGTGCGGGTTGGCAGTCTGGGCTCTGTTGCATACGTATGACCAATTTAGGCTTAGAAATATTAAATGACCAAAAAAATACTTAGATGTGCATAAAAACTAATTCTTGAAATTGATCTTTTCAGGAAGTCACCTGAGTCTCAGATTCCTTCCTGTACCAAAAAGAAGATGGACAATATGACCTCTAAGCTTCCTTTTAATGTTAGCTTCCTAAGAATATAAATTTTGTCTTAAGAGTGACACAAAATATAAATATAAATAAAAATAGTGCATGCATACAGAGAAAACACACTGTCTTCAGATTTGCTGAAAGGGAAATTTTCTGGCAATAAACCAACACACTTCCCAATGTAGTAAGTGTAAATGATTTGGCTACTGAGACAAATGAACTTGCCCTTAAGATTTCAAGTTAGTAGTTATTTTAAACCTTTAAAGTTTACAAAGTATTATGTTAAAACAAAAAATACATAGTACTGTCAAAATCAAAAGGGACTTGGTGCATAATAGTTGTCCACTCCTTTTAATAGACCAATTGGTACAAATAAACTTGGATATCTGCCTTGGCTGAAACACATTCCAAGCTTATCCTAAGGGGTTGCTAAATGCAGTCTCGTGGGAAATAAAGTGCTCACAAAGTCCTCCTACTTTTGTCTTGTTTAGACTCCTGGTTTGTGTCTTTTGATGTGTGATTTTGTTTTTATGTGCACATGATAAAATTCACCCCATTTAGATACACAAAGCTGAAATAACCTAGAGGGGTTTGGAAATTAGAAAGTGTGGCTGGGAAGCTCCTGGGCTGACAAAGGAGAGCTGTTTACTTTGAAGTTCTGAGAACCTAAAGTCCTCTCACAAGATCATTTTAAGTTCCTGTAATCCTAAATCTCTCTGAAATCCACTCAGTTCATCAACAAGAACTGGGCAGATATAACACAAGCTGCATAGTAAGAAATGACTCACACCAAATAGGCTGTGATCTCCTACTAAGTAACACTACTCCTCATGTACTTAATCATCCCATATTAACCTATATACCTATATATTGTTATTGCTAAAACCTCACAGACAAATTCTAGAACAGGCAAACTATGGGAACAAAGAAAGTTTAGTGGTTGCCTGGGGCTGGGGTAGGGGACTGACCATAAAGAGTAAGGACAATGTTCTAGGTCTTAATTGTGATGGTAGTATCCATTTATCAGAATCCATTGAACTATGTATCTAAAAGGGGTAAATTTTATCATATGCAAATTACACCACAATTTACTTGAGTTAAAAAATAAAAATAAAATCATACATCAAAAGACACAAGCCAGATAACCATATTTAATGCAATTCTCTGAGCATTTTAAAGACACACACACAAATCCTGGCTGGAATCAGTATCTTGACTGCTAACACAGGTATTAGATGAGAAGGGTATTAGATGATGCCACATAACATTTAGAAACAGTGCCGTCAGGAAATCTCACTTAGAGAAAACAATATTTTATCATCAATTATATGGGATATATTCATTAGTGGGTAACATAAGGAATTAGGCCAGAATACCAGACCGTAATTATCTGTGACTCTGAGGTGGAATTAGATAGCCTAGTCTCTAAAACTCTAGTACTTATTACCCTGAAATTCTGTCACATCTGAGTGTCAAGATGCATTAATAAGATGCCTATTTATTTTTTTAAGCTCTTCACTAAGTACCTCAATAGTATTTTCTTAATTTTATTATGATAAATTATTCAAATAATATTTTTCCTTTATATAGTTATATATAAAAATGTTCCAAATGCCTTAATAGATTTTCTACCAGGTTTTTCCATGTCAGAACTGCTAAATGTACAAATACGAACTCACTGGCTGGTTAAATTTATTAATGGGCGTCAATGCACAAGTAATATAACATGTCCTAAAAGAATTATCACTCGATTGTAGCATTTCATTCCTTACATTGAAAATTTTTATTGCTAAAATAAAAGCACATGACCCAATACTCTAAATAGATAACTTAATTGAACAAATGTGATTAAATCTGAGGAAATGAAGAAGCAAGTGACTAGTAATTAATCTACTCAGTCAATAAAGCTATTTCCTAAAAAAGGCTTGCTGAGAGTTCTGTTTAAATATGAAAGATTAAATACATAAGTTTAGTTCCACTCTCTCCTAAAACCCTTCTAAAATGACAGTAAAGGAATAAAAATGGTATAAACTCACGAGGACAAAGATCACAGTAGTGAAGACAACATCATATAAGAGATGTCAACAAAATTTTGATGCAGGAAAGCAGGGGGATGAATGGTAACTGAGCAGTAGAGCTGAAACCTCAGTACAGGAAGAGGGGGATGCAGACGAGAAGGAAGGGAATCTGACACACAGATCCCTGGACAGGAACAGAATTTGGATGCACGAGAGAACTTGGAAGGCAAGGATTAGGAAAGGGGCTGGAAAAGGGAGGCAGGAAGCTTTCCTAAGGCTCTGTTAGATCCCATGCAACCAGGTGTCAGCTCCTCTCCCTGTCCACAAAGGAAGAGAAAATGCATCTTTAGAGAAACTGAACCAGCAAGTGTCTAGATTTGGAGACATCAGGGAAGCTGTGCCCAGGGTCAGGTGTCATACTAAAAACAAGAATTAAGTGGAAGTCTACCCACTCAATAGTTTAATTCCTGAATACTTTATCCCATTTGGCCTCCAGAGTACTGGTAGCCAGGATTATATTCCCATGGCAGAAGATGATAATATTCTCTATTAAGAAAGTGACACTCAGAAGAGAAAAGACATAGAAATTGACTTTCAGGGGTCACCCAATGAAATGACTAGACCCTCAACAATCACTATCTTTCCCTCAGCACACACTGAGCATTCAATTGACTTGAGTGCCTTACTTTTAAATATAAACGAATACAGAAAGACCACTAAACATTTAGGAAAGTTTCTAACATGAAAGATAGAGATAATAAAAAATAAAATGGCCAAAAAAAAGAAGGGAGATGACAGAGATAATGCAAGGAGCAGAAGAAAACTTAAAACAACCTCCTATAATTAATATCCTTTTAAGAGAAGATTCATTTACCATTGTTGGGGCCAAGGGCAGCCTGCCCCAAAATATCCCACAATGATATATTGATTATTTTGAATCAAAGTTATTTGTTTTGAGTTAAAGATTTGACCCTCCTCTCTCTGTTCCCCCTGAAAGCAGGAAACAAATCTTCCATGTGAAAGGTACCCTACCCTCCCCACACCAGGAGACAGAGACATCCTTATCACCAGAGCTAGGGAATTCATGGTGGAGAAGCCTGTATAAAGAAACCTTGTTACTTTTACTAATTTACTATCTCAAGCCTAAACTCTGCTGAAATTTCTCACTCATTACACACCCCAAACCTAAGTTTCTCTGCCCTGTCATTTCCTCACAAATTTATTGTTTATTTGCATAAAAAGATGTACAAACTCTCTGCTTTGTTCACTCAGAAAGCAGCATTAATATAATGTCCCATGCACATGTATTAAATTGTTTTTTTCTCCTGTTAATCTGGTCTTGTGCCAGTTTTATTACAAGTCCACTGGTAAGAATTTAAGAGGGGTAACAAGAGGAATTCCCCCCTCCCTGATCTCATTCATTCAACAAAGACTTACTGAGCATCTGATATACACAAGTATTGTTCTCATTTCTAAAGGATGCTGAGGTTTAAGACAAAAATTCCTGCCTTCATGGAGCTTACATTCTAGTTATAATGTATCTATGAGACTAGAACAGAATGCTATATGAAGAATAAACATATAACAAAGAAAGAGTTCTAATTAAAAACTATTATAGCCATCTCCATTCCTACTACTTTAGTTCAGGCCCTTGAAGTTTTACAATAACTTGGTAAGAGGTCTCCTTCCATCAGATTTTACTAACACCACGCAATCCATCTTTCTCATAGTTGCTAGAATGATTTTTATTCAATCAATACATCCTGATTATGTCACTCCTCTTCCTAAAATCTTTTAATGGTTCTTACTTGCCTTCAGGATAAAATCTAAACTATTTAGCAAGTCATTAAGGCTCTCTATGATCTGATTCCTGCTTATCTCTTCAGCAGCACTACCTACATGCACCCTATGTTACATCCATATTGAATTATGGCTTATAATTCTTTGAACACATGCTTCCTCTTACGCCTCTAGACGTAAGTTTTCAAAAAATTTTCATTTCAACCAACAATAAGAAATACATTTCACACCGTAACCCAGTACAGTGGCCCTCTCTCCCTACCTCCCTCTCCACTCCCCTTCCCCCTCTTCCACAGCCCTCTCCTCTTCCCTCCCCCTGCGTCCCTCCCTTCACCTCCCCCTCCCTCTCTCTTTCTCATGTGCACACACATACACACACACACAATGGGGAAAAAAGTTTCATGAGAGAATACTTACTCATACTATGTGAGGTGCAGGCTTCTATTCTATTTTGTTATTTTTTAAATGCTGGTCATGACACATTAAATTGATTTCATAATCTACTAATGGGTCCCAACCCACCACTTGAAAAACTTCGCTTTAGGCCTTTGCGTATGTTAATGTCTCTGCATGGAACACCATTCTCCTTTTCTTCTCCTAGCTAATTCTTACCTGTCCTTCAAGACCTCATTTATTTTTATTATTTTTTTTGCTGAAGAGATTCACCCTGAGCTAACATCTGTTACCAATCTTCCTCCTTTTGCTATTTCTGGGGAGGAGAAAACAAGGCAGAGAGAGGCCCACAATATTATGTTAGTGGAGCTCGCCCAACAAGGAAAGAAACATCAGGAATGGGGAATAAATATTACAACATACTACTGAGCATCTACTCTGTCATATTGTAAAAAATGTCATATTTTAGCAGAGTGCCAATTTTACAAAGTTTCCCTATTTCTAAAAAAATTCTGCCTAATCTGTGAACTTTATTACAATATTTAATGAACAAAACATCGAGGTGTGATTTATATTCACAGAAATAGGTACCACATTTTAACACAGTAACATTTGTGTCTGTTACTATCTCTGCTTGGAACACTGTTCACCTTTTCTTCTCCTGGTTAATTCTTACCTTCACCTGCAAGTGCTTCCCTAACACTTTAAATTATTTTTTTAAAATCTCAGATACTTCTACTCTATGTTAGGAATAATGTGCCTTTTAAAAATAACTCTAAGTTGAGGAACGTCTATTTATACTCCTGATGTTCAACAAATTCCAGAATGGGGATGGAAATGGTGGCCCGTGCCTTAGAAAACTGTTTATCTACTAGAATTGGGTAGTACCTTGACCAAAGACCAGAACTAGATTGTCTTCCTTAGTTAGGAGTACATTCTCCCAGGTTTTCTATTCCTCAAACACTACAGACAAGATTAAGCAGCACTATACATAAACAATATACCTTGAGAATATAAATTCATAACATAAAGATCTAAATTAAAGTCTCTGATGAGGACTGTCAAGCCTTTCTTGACAAATATAAATAATTTTGTTAAATGGATACTCTTGACATAGAGAAGTGCCTGAACTATTCTTTCATTTTTCCATCTGTCCAAGAGGTAAAGTTCCTATACTTACTGTTTCAGGTAGCAAGGCTTATGTAATTTCCATTCCAATAAATGCCTTTTTAAAAAAAATGAGGTCACATTGGTTTATAACATTATATAAATTTCAGGTGTACATCATTATATTTCGATTTCTGTACAGACTGCATTGTGTTCACCACCAAAAGTCTAGTTGCCATCTGTCACTGTACACGTGTGCCCCTTTACCCCTCTCACCCTCCCCACACCTGCCTGCCCTCTGATAACCACCAATCTATTCTCTGTATCCACGTATTTATCTTCCACATACGAGTGAAGTCATACAGTACTTGTCTTTCTCCATTTGACTTATTTCGCTTAGCATAATACCCTCAAGGTCCATCCATGTTGTTGCAAATGGCAAGATTTTGTCCTTTTCATGGCTGAGCAGTATTCCATTGTATACATATACTACATCTTCTTTATCCATTCATCTGTTGAGGGGCACTTTGGTTGCTTCCAAGTCTTGGCTATTGTGACTATTGCTGCAATGAACATAGGGGTACACATATTTTTTTGAATTAGTGTTTTCATGTTCATTGGTTAAATACCCAGAAGTGGAATAGTGTCACACCCATCAGAATGGCTATTATTAAAAAGACAGGAAATAACAAATGTTGGAGATGACGTAGAGAAAAAGAAACCCTTGTACACTGCTGGTGGGAATGTAAAAGTTTGCAGCCACTATGGAAAACAATATGGAGATTTCTCAAAGAATTAAAAATAGAATTACCAATGAATGTCTCTTAAAGGGAAGAGATGTTGATGACTTTAAAATTACAGCATAGTTTGAATGTCAATGCCAGAGAAAAAGAGAGAGATGGGAAAAGAGGGTGTTACCATTAGCAAGGTATAAAAGAGTAAATTCTTCCATGTACTTTAGAGAAACAACTCTTTTGGCAACTGGAAAGAATTTAAGACATTTTGATCCAAAGGCAACAGTTCAAATCTTTTTAGATTCTTCTGAAAAACAACTTAGGATAGATAGCTAAAAGAGTTGTTTTATAAAAATAATGTTGTAGTGATTTTTAAATGAAGCAATAAGATGAAAATGTAAGATTAAAACTCTTTTTAAAATAACGGCTTATGAGTAAATCAAGGCATAACCTCATTTCGATTTGGAATAAAAGTTCCTAATTATTATTAATTATTAAGATACAAAAGAAGAAATTTAATTCTAGGCTCTGTTTGACTTTTTACATTTTTCTATGCCAAATAAATAAAGGGTCTTTTCTTCCTTTCCCTTTTTTTGAGGTGGTGATTTTTATGAAATGAAATGTGCTCTAAAGGTTACGTCCATTCTTTCCTGTCTTCTACCACCTGGAGTTTCACCAAATGTGATTCACTCAATCATTTTCTTCTGCCCAGTCCCCAATGTCTTAGTATGTTTGCCTAAGTTTCAAGCTACTGCTAAGTTTTTAGATTTCTCTCAGTTAGACCCATTGGAAGTAGACGTTTCTTAGCAGCAATATTAGTTAAGTAAAACTCCATCGTTTATTAACTATGTATATAATTTTCTACTCAAACACAAATTTCAAAGTTGTGTCTTCACCAAATAAACTGAGAAAGCCTAGACAGTTGACACAAGCATGCCTCACGTTGCCAAAGAAAATAAGAAAGACCTGACAAACTACAGGCTAAGCATTAGACAGACACATAGATAGAATCAATGTGCTTTTTCTCATGCAAAGAAAAAAATTAGATGCAAACTTTACATTTAAAACTGCATTGTTCCCCTTTAATCTGGCCACCATCCGAGTGTGATCTGGATGTTAGAGAAGAGATGAATGGGAGACATTGGCAGGGATTGAAGCTTGGGGATGAATGTGGAAATGTAGAATGGATGTTTCTTTTTTCTGGCTTTGAGTTGACTGTTGTTTCTGTCTGTTTTAGAGCTGATCCGAGAGGACAGGGAAGTCAGTGTGGGCGGCTCTAAGGAGCCTCCCTCTCTACAGCTGCGGCTCAGAGGATTACCGCGCTTCATCCACAAGGCAACATTGCACAAGTCGCCTTTGAACAAAAGTCATGGATACTATTAATGATATGGTAATCCTTAATCGAGCTACCTCCCAGTAGTGATTATACTGACATGGGAAGAATATCTAAGTCGTGGAGGCAGCCCACAACAACACTGTGTCATTGTTCACCCCAGGCTTGACCAGGACTAACTTTTACCAGCATCCCTAACGTCACCTTTCCCTCTGGAGCCTCCCCCCAACCCCTGGCCCCAGCTCCCACTCCCACCCTATCATGGTAAAAAAAAGTCGCAAAGAAAACCCCGATCCTAAATCTTTTTTTAGATTTGTTTTTGCAAGTTCCCACACACATTTAGTGTCGTCTCAAAATTCATGCTGTCAACAGTCTCTAGGAACCATTTCTATCTGAGAACAAGACCACACAAAGGTTAGTTCGATAGGTCTCAGTGAAGATGTTTTAATTGTTTGACAATAGATTCTTCTGTCATTTGACTTGCAAATACTGTCCTCTTGCTCTCAGATAACATGTTCAGAATTAGAGAATTTGTCAATAAATTTCCAAAATCTCCTTAATTATGATACTGAGATACCAGTGATTACCTCATTTGACACAACTCAAATACTCTCCGGCAGAGAAAATGTTACAGCTCACTATACTGAGGGACTCCCTAGGGTCAAAACTAATTTACTCAGAGACAATTCCCCTAAATATAAGGAAAGTGACTTTCATGAATAAAAAATATATTTGTGATTTTTATGTAATTATATGTGTGAGATAAACATGTTTACCCTAACACATCAAATGACTTGTAGTGAATGTACTAACGATGATGAAGAACCTATACTCTAACCACCATCCTGACCTAATTATTCCTTTTCCATGGATTATTAATAGTTTAAAGTAATGCCATTCCTCTGCCATCCAAAACAAATCTAAACAAAACCAATAGCGACTCTAATTTTATGGACATTCTCCCAAATTCATGAGACCACATAGATAATCTTTCGAAACCATATAATAAGCCATGCTCAGCACACAATGAAGTTGTGATATGAAAAAGACCTGATTTTTCCAACAAATATCTCTGGAAAAGATCATTGTTCTAAATCAATTTTTCTTTAGCCTTTGAATAAAAAGTTCTTTTGGAAATTATATGTAATTTTAGAACTGCTATATTTACTGTATATGAGATATATACATTTAGCCAATATATGGATATGAAGGAGAAACAACAAATTGTATACATACGATATTTTAAAGGATATTTTCTATTCAATATAAAGCCGTAAATAATATAAAGGTTCATAGTGAACATGTGACAACATATGAAAAATTTTAGAACCATGAAACTAATGTGCTGACTTCTTCCACATTAAAATTAACAACCAACTGTTTTTTCGTTTTTCTGTGGCATGAGTTGTCAACTGGTTGTTTTTGAAGGTGGAAGATGGTAAGAGCACCTCCATCTCTTCATCTGACTTTATATACACTTCTATACTATCTGGATATTTACAATAAGAACATATCGATTTTCTTAATTAAAAAAATAACAAGTGGCCAGAAAACTTGGATTGCTTGGAATGTCTGAACTCTTATCCTCTTGAAGTGGTTATATTTTGTGTACTTATTGTTACAAAGGTGCCACTGTGGCAACTTCACAGTCACAGCAAACTACAGAGTAAAAGTTTTGGGATTCTGGTTTATGTCAAAATTGTCCATACAAATTAATATACCATTGACAAACAAAAGCATAGAAGATTTAACCTCATCTCATTTCCCTCCTCCATTCCTAAAGGAAACCATAGCTGAACACCACCACACCTAAAAACTATCAAGTATAATTTTCACTACCTTGGAAACATACTGAGAAACGTATTGGCCTTAGAGCTGCAAGCGCCAGCCCTGCATCTAACCAGCTGGCTGCCAAGAACCTCTCTGAGTCTGTTTTGAAATCTGTAAAATGGAGACAACAATACCTGCCCCTGCCACCTCATAGACCTATACTAAATTATCATTTTAAAATAAAATTGTAAAGCCAGAAATGACAATGAACTGCCACACCACAGAAATATTTTGTTCTGCGTTCAGTGCCTGGAGTTCAAAGTTGCACATCAATTTGCTAAAAAACAAATAAGTAAATACTTCAAGTTTATATTTAATCAAGATTAGCTATTTATTTATATTATTCCTGTTTTACCAGATAATTGTCTCGTCTTCCATAAACATTGGGTAAAATGATTTATAATTACTTTTGCTCAGTTTGTTAATTCAATTAAACTTGTGAGGAAAATTTAAGTTTTCTATCACATTTAACAGATAGAGAAACTAAGGCACAGAGACTTTAAGAACTGATTTACTTGGGATCAGACAATGACTCAATCCCTTCCTTCCATTATGCTGCCTACTCTAAATAAAAATATTTGCTACCTAACTCAGCACCGTCCAACAGGAACACACTGCAAGCCACAGAGTAATTTAAGATTTTCTAATAGTACATTTTAAAAATTTTTTTAAAAGGTAGAATTAATTTTAATAATTCATTTTATGTAATCCAATATATCCAAACCTCATGTAATCAATATAAAAAATCATGTAATCAATGTAAAAATCATTAATGAGATATTTTAACATTATTTTTTTTAATACTAAGTCTTAGAAATCTAGTATTTTACACTTACATAACATTTCAATTCAGACCTAAAAAATAGTAAGTGGCCAGAAAGTATGATTTCCTTGGAATCTAAGGATTTTTTATTTCATGTGCTCAGCAGCCACATGTAACCTTACTGGTTAGCACCAATATAACTGCTCCTACTTACCGACCAGAGAGGCAGGGTAGTATTAGGTATATGGGTCCGTAGTCAGCCAGTCTGTCTCTGAATCTTGGCTCTACCATGGCTAACTGGGTGACAACGGGCAACTTACTTTCGGGGCTCAGGTTTTTTATATGCAAAATATTTAATAGGACTGTTGTAAGAATGAAATGAGTTAATATTTAGTGCCTGACAAGTAGTAGGTAAATGTTAGCTATTATTATTGCTATTGTCAGAGAACATACGGGAACTCACTCTTACTTGTACCCTCCCCCCAATTAAATTTGAAAGAAACCAGACACATTAGGTCTGTAACAGGCTTTGTTATGTGTTGAATTGTGTCCTTCAAAAAGATTATGAAGTTCTTACCCCTCAGCACCTCAGAATGGGACTTTATTTGAAATAGGGTAGTTGGAGATATAATTAGTTAAGGTGAGGTCCTACCAGAGTAGGATTGGCCAATATGACTGGTGTCTTGATAAGAAGAGAGAAATTTGGACACAGAGACAGAGACACACAGGGAGAGCATCATACGACAACAGAGGCAGAGATTGGAGTGATGTGGCTACAAGCCAAGGACCACCTAGGATGCCAGTCACCACCAGAAGCTAGGAAAAGACAAGGTAGGATTCTACCCAGAGTCTTACCCAGAGTCCCAGAGAGAGCACGGCCCTGCTGACACCTTGATTTCAGACTTCCAGCCTTCAGAACTGTGAGAGACTAATTTCTGTTGTTTTAGCCACCCAGTTTATGGTACTTTGTTGTGGCGGTCCCAGGAAACTAACACAGGGGTCTTCACCCAAAAGGAAGCACTCTGTCTTAGAAACAGCCAAGGTTCTGGATAACTGACAATTTTGCGATTGCAAGGTCTCCTGGAATCAAGGGAGGCTTTTCTAAAGTCTGGACATTCCCATCTTCCAAAGGGCTCTTAGGCTGGTCCTTAACTCTACACGTATGCTTTGGAAGGAGAATCCTGCCCTTGGAAGTGGTATCTTAGTGGGACAGCTGCCTGTAAAATGAATGAACTAAGTTACAAACCTAGAGAAACAATTCCATTGATTTCTTGGGAATTAAACTGGTATGAGCATGTCACAAAGTCTACCATTTGTTTTTAATGGACTTGGTCATTTTTGGGGGACATTTTCCCCAAACATCCTTTATGATACAATTTTAATGATATTAACTTTAACTGGATTAAGAAGTTTGAGTATTTCTGTATATCCTTAAAAACTGGGGCACTAAAGGTAGAGTATACAAAGAAGTAAAATAAAAATAATTTGGGGGGCTGGGGGAGGGGAGAATTGGAAGAAGGTGGTCAAAAGGTACAAACTTCCAGTTATGAGATAAATAAGTCCTAGGGATGTAATGTGCAGCATGATGACTACAGTTAAGACTGCTGTGTGACATATAGGACAGTAGTTAAGAGAGTTGATCCTAAGAGCTCTCATCAAAAGGAGAAATTTTTTTTTCCTTTCTTCTTATTGTATCTACATGAGATGATGGATGTTACCTAAACCTACTGTGGTAATCATTTAACAATACATGTAAAGAAAACCATCATGCTGTACACCTTAAACTTATACAGTGTTGTATGTCAAACATTTTTCAATAAAACTAGAAAAAGATAATCTAAGTGATATGGGTTTTTACATTTTTAATATTCCTGGCACTGTTAACTGTTCTATATTCTGTTTTCTACAGTTCTTTATTCTCCTAAATTATTGATAGCTATGTTCCTTTTCTCCATATATATATATATACACATTAAAGAATGAAGTTCCCAGGGGCTGGCCCCATGGCCTAGTGGTTAAGTTTGGTGTGCTCCACTTTGGTGGCCTGGGTTTGGTTCTTGGGTGTGGACCTACACCACTCGGTCAGTGGCCATGCTGTGGCAGTGACCCACATACAAAACAGAGGAAGACTGGCACAGATGTTAGCTCATGGAGAATCTTCCTCAAGCAAAAAGAAGAGGATTGCAACAGATGTTAGCTATGGGTGAATCTGGAAGGAAGGAAGGAAGGAAGGGAGGGAGGGAGGGAGGTAGGGAAGGAGGGAAGGAGGAAGGAAGGAGAGAAGGAGAGAAGGAGGGAAGGAGGGAAGGAGGGAAGGTGGGAAAGAGGGAAAGAAAGAAAGAGAAAGGAAGGAAGGAAGGAAGGAAGGAAGAAAGATAGAAAGAAATTCTCTATCACACATGCAGATTTTGTGACAAAAATAGCAAAGAAATAATTTCTCTCTAAAAAAAATTTGTTTTCCCAATTCAGGAATACTTGGCTGACTGAAAACAAGTAAATACTCAATAAATGTTTATTGTATTGATTTAATATGATGATTCTAAAATACTCTTATTTCAATCTTATGTTTTGCTAATTCTTCATATTTGCCAGAAAAACGTTTCTACTACAGCATCATTCAAGTATATTAAAAGACCCCTTCAAATCTCAATATTTATAAGAATGTCAACTGCTTCAAGTAAAGCTTTAGACCTAGAAAGGTCTTAAGAGACCTTTTGATCTAAACTTTTCATTTTACAGATGAGAACACTAGAGCAAGGGAATGTCAAAGACTTGACCAAGGTCACAGGGTTATTAAATGAAAGTCCAACTAGACCTCCTGTTACCTAAGTCTCCTGAGACCCAGTTCAGGGCCTCTACCCCACACTACCAAGCAGTGATTATGGTCATCCTGTCTGGCAGATGAGGTGAACAATTAACAATCAATTAGTGAATTTAAGCAGAATTTAGAAAAATGGTCTTACCATTAAATGAAATAATGCATGTACAGCTCTTAGCATGATGTGGGGCATGTGATAAACACTTGTTAAACAGAACTGCTCTTGTTGTTGTATAATTCAGAGACAGAATGTGCAATAGTGCAAAGCCTGTGGACTTTCAAATTAGATGGACCTGCGTTCAATTAGCTGTGTCCACTGGCTTATGCAATCTGGGCAAATCACTTAATCTTTCTATACAACCATTTTCTTACATGCAAATGAGAATAATAATGAGATAAGGTATGTCAAGTATCAGATAAGGAGAGGCATTTGTTAATATTAACCATGAAGTTATAGTCTGTTATCTGGTATCTTAAACCAAGAACACAAAGAATTAAAAGAGCTCTCTCCGGTCATTAACACAGCCACCTACAACTGAAGGAAAGAGGCCAGGCTCACCTCAACTCTATCTTTAGTAACCCCCACCTCAGTCTTTTGCCCCCGGCACCGTTCCTTCGGCATTGACACTTCAGCCTGAGCGCCATGATGCTGCTGCTGTCTGGGTGTTCAGGAAGCTCCCCCTGTGGCATCCTGCTGGAGTCTCTCTTTCTCTTTAGGCTCCATTTTAAAAACTTCCTCCATCTCATTCTCTCAGGCACCTGATCTTGGCTTTCTAAGATAAAGACTACTTAGTGGATTAATTTATCTAACTAAGGTAGCATTCCCAACTTATGTTCTGTGGAACAGTAGCCTCTAAGATGCTCCATGAAAGAAGGCCAAATAAGCTTGGGAAATGTTACAGACTAAATCCCACCGAAGCAGATGCCCACCTTTAGACAAGGCCTACCAGTTGTCTCCTCAGCACTCCTGATTCCCTTTTACACTAGGGTTTTCTACTGCAAGCACCTGTGACTGGGCCTAAGGCTATTCTCTGACTGGAAGCGTGCTCTGCAAGCCTCTGTGCAGAGCGAGGGTATTTATGCTGCCAAGAATAGCCCTCAACCAGTGGTAGATGGGGGTGGACAGATATGAGATATATCTACTCCAGCTTCCTTGTCCTCAGCTGGCTCTATACAGTTTCCCAGAGGTCCTCAGCAGGAAGGTGCCCTAGATGCCCAAACCAATAACCTGCTCAATAATGCATCCTGGATTGGCTTTCTTCCCTTGCCTGTCCCACTGCCCTGCCATCTTACCAGTGTATCCTTGGATCATCTTTAAAATAAACTACTTGTCTTAGGATCTGTTTCTTCTTTCTCAGAGAGTCATAACACACACACACTAGTAATATTAAAGGCCATGGGAAGTCTTTCAGAAAAGGAATTCACTTAACTTTCTGTAATCAGAAACTTTAATGTTTCTCACACTTATTTAGCCATGGGAATGTTTTTAAGGGTGAGAGCTTTGACCATTTTATGAAGCTAGTGTTCCTCTGATACATGTGGGAAATGCTGAACTAAGCATCAGACTGACATGTTAAAGTATTACCCGCCCCCCCCAGAGATACTAATGTCTTAACAGCTGCTTCTGACTCAAAGAACTGGATCCCTTAAGGTGAGAATTTCAGGTTCTATGGATAAGTGTGATGGAAAATAATGTTGGGGGGGTGTGTCTTGTCATGCCCTTCAAATCAAATCAGGTTGCTAACCGTTTTCTCTGCTATCATGAGCTAATAGGAAATGATGGGTGGGTTTCATGGTTAAAGAGTATCATCATGAGATTTGGCGGACAGTGCAGGAGACGTATGGGATGAAGACAGGTATTTCCTGAAACTGCTCCAGAGAAAAGAAGTATCTTTACAGAGAAGGAGCCCACCTTTCAGTGGTCTCAGCCAACAACATCAGATGCCTGGGACTGCAATATCCCTTAAGGTATTCAAGGAATAAAATGGTCAATACTGATCAGAATTTGAAATACTTAAGCCTTGAACTACTATGTAAAATCAATGACAAGACTTTAGAAAAGAGTAAAAATTTGGGTTCCGTGATAGAGAAACAGAGACTGGGAATATTTTAGTAAGCATTCTTCCTCTGCCTTTAACACAACCTTTGGCAACAGCCATGACTCTACTGTCCAAGCTGGACGCCACTGGCAGGGAGTGGTAAGAAGTCTCGTAAATCGATGTGTGTGGAAGCGTGTTTAGTGCAATCTGGCAAAGCTCATCTCCAGGACCTGACTTTTGCGACTTACAGAAATCCTCTTCCCAACTCTGCAAACACAGTTTACACTCCTCTCACTTTGTCATCTCAGGCACACTATCCCTTCTCATGTCCATTTTTCAGATGTTGAGATATTAAATATTTTTAAATAAATTACCACAGATCAATGTTAAAGATTCTACTTTTTTGTTAGTATTACTTCAAAAATCTTTGTCACTTATAAAATACTAATAAGTGAGATAACAAAGCAATAAAGAGAAATTTTAATTACTCCTAATATTTTCAGGGGTCCATTCTCTGTACTAAAAACGACAGGAACAGAAAACTACTAAGGAATGAGAAAATGTGAAAAAGGAGCACCAAGAGTCAAACATAGCCATGAAATGGGGATATCTGACATTTCCATCTTCATCAAGGGGGATTCTGTCAAGTAGCAACTCAAACTCTTCATCAGTAATCTCAACACCAAACCTGAAACAAACAGCAGTTAGCATCAGTCACCCCCCAAGTTCACATTTGGGTCACCCATACCAACAATACCCTAAGCATATGGCTGCCATTAACGCTTTGTTACTGCTGCAGTCCTCAAGATCAAGAGCACCACGTGAATATCAGAGGTTAATCAGGGTTTTGATCGCTTCAGCTTTCTCAGAGAAAGAGAGTCTACCACAGAATCCCTGCACTGGTGGTGCACAGAAATAGAAATACCGGCATGTTGAATTGTGTGTGATTGTCTTCTATAAAAGTTATTCATTACACTAAAACACTGGTATTGCTTAAACAAGTTAACTCTGAAAGGCCTTTCAATTGGACTGCTTAGCATGAAAGAAAAGGTAGAGAAAAAAAGTGCTTTTCGAAAAACAGCTTCCTAATGCTCTTGCAAAGCATTTCATAATGGCTTTAAAGACATTTTGCATACAAATATTTAAAAAGTGGCAGTGTTTATTCATCAGCAAGAAAGTGTTTTCATCTCTCAAGAACAATCAAAACATAATCCTTGAATTACTGGCATAAATAAGAATGACCTAAGCAATAATAATGAACAAGGCATTCATTCATCATTTTGCAAAGCTGATAAGACCCAGCTGACTTTTGAAAAAGAGGGGAATATATTTTCTTTCCACAATGCAATGATAGAATAACAAGAAAACTTTTTCCCCCCAATTTCAATATTATTTCCTTGATAATTATAAAACAAAACATACACACCATCAAGAACAATGCAACAAACAAAAATGGCTTTTTCATAGGCTACAAAGAATTAAGTTATCACGTATTTGTATTTCAGAAAGTACCGGAAGTTGAATAGCATCTCCAGGACTTTGCAGTTGGATGTCCTTTTTTCACTTGCATAAAATTACAAAAACAAAAAGAGTAGAATCAATTATTTAATGAGACACATAACACTTTTTATCTTATTCCCTGTTATTCTCTTTTCTTTTTCATTTTTTAGCAATGAAGTTACCAGTACTAATGAATATATCTTTGGCATTTTGCCTGAGAAATTAAAGTTAATGCTCAGGTTATATTTGGACTGAAAATCTTAAACTCTGTACTTAAAAAAGAAAATCAACAGGTTTTTCATAAGCATATGGGAAAAAATGCCAGACTAAAAGTCAAGAAAACTGAGTCTGGTCTGTAGCCACTATTATTCAGCTATATAATCAGGGCAAAATACTTAACTTTCATATTTCAGTTTTCTCAACTCTCAAAAAACCTATAGGTTCTCTATCTTACTGGTCACAGGACAATGAGATAATGAAAAAAGTGACTTGAAAAACAGGAAGTATCATAAAAATATTGTGTTGTGTATTATTATTGACACAGAATACAGGTTAAAAAAATCCTCAAAAAATACTAGAATAGATTGCTTAAACCTAATAGTGACACAGCTAGCCCTTTTTCTCAAAAACGCCTTCTTTCTGAGTGGCAGTATGATACAGTGGAGAAACCATGGGCTTCAGATTAACCGGACCAACATTTGAATTCCAGTTCTGCCACTTAGTAGTTCTATGTGGCCTCAGACAACTTACTTAATCCCCTGAGCCTCTGTTTCTGTATCCAGAAACAGAAAGGATACTTTGAAAATTGAATAAGTTAATATATATAATATGCACACTTTCTTCAATGGGAAACGTATTTTCTTAACAGTTAAAACTATCCTCATTTTATTGATGGATAAAATGAGGCTTTCCCTAACCATTTACCTTCAAATCCACCTCAGTGTCCTAGTCACTACCATATCACACTGTTTTTATTATTATTTTCTTTATCACTGTCTGACATTACCTTATTGATTACTTGGTTAATGTCTGTCTTTTGTCTCCACTTCTCATGTAAGCTACATGAAAATAGGTGCCTGTCTGTCTTGTTCACCACTGTATCCCTAGAACCTGAAACAATGACTAAAAGGTGTAAATAAATATGTAATAAGTAGACAAATGAATAACTCAGGCCTCCTGGAAGGATATATGTACTTATAAAAAAGAAAAACCTCTGCAAGCTACCATTCTATTACCCATTCTAATAGAAGGTGTCTGGATGATTCATAACAGCAAAAAACTAAAGTCAGATATGTTTAGTTTGGAATACATTTTACACTTCTAATTAAGTATGGATATCTTATATTCGCAAATTTAACCAAACTTCTAATAAAATAATAGAATTACAATTATTCATTCTTTTAGTTATTCCACAAATATTTAGGGACCATCTACTATGTGTAAGCATTATATTAAATGCTTGGAATACAGTAATAAAAACATATGTTACTGAGTAGCAAGCAAGACAGTAAACAAGAAATTGCAATAAAGTCTAATGAATGTTATGATAGAAGAGATACAGGATATTAAGGGGCTATTAACAACATGAGCTAATACAGACTAACAGTGAGGAAAGGATCCCTAAGGAAGGGATGAGCTGAGAGGTAGCTAGGTAAAGCAGAGAAAGAGAAAACGCATTCTAGGTAGAAAACAAGGCACATTCTGGAAATGAAAGGACCTCAATCTCACTAACGCTTATAATTCAAGTGGGAGAAGGGAGAGAGACCAGGTTTGACAGAAAGATGAATGCCAGGCAGTACAAGCAGACACTTTATGAAATAAAGGCTTTTTGTGAAAGGCATAGAAAGCCATTGGTGATGGTGTTTTTCATGTGTCAACTTGGCTAGGCTAACAATCTCCAATTATTCAATCAAACACTAATCTAGGTGTTGCTGTGAAAGTATTTTGCAAATGTGATTAAAGTTCATATTCAGTTCACTTTAATTAAGGGAGATTATCCTAGATAATCTGGGTGGGCTGGATTCAATCAGTTGAAAGGCCTTAAAAACAGAACCAAGTCTTCTCTGAAGAAGAAGTTCTGCCTATGGACAACAGCTTCAGCTGGTGCCTGAGAATTCCAGCCTGCCCTTGCTGACAGCTTGCCCTATGGAGATTGGACTTGCCAAGCCAGCCTCAACCAGTATAAACCAGTATCATGCAATAAATCTCCTAGGATATCTCCTACTGGTTCTGCTTCTCTAGTTGAACCCTGACTAATATGCCATTAAAGGATTTAAAGCATGTAGTGACAATCAAATTTGTGTTTTTAAAGGCACTCTGACTGAAGTGGGAGGGATTTAAACAATACTTGAGTCAAAAAGACACTTTAGAAAGAGGCTGGCTATTGAAACAATCCAGGTTAGAGAGGACAGTGGCTTGATCAAGATAGTAAAAGTTGGATAAGTGAAACATGCATTTGGGATATGCTGGAAATAAAAGATACAAGACTTGATTTTTTGGTTGGATAAAGGAAGTGAGAAAGAAGAAGTCAAGGATAATTCCCAGGTTTCTGGCTTGGATGACTGGGTAGCTGGGGGTGCCATTAACTGAGCTAAAGGAACACTGGAAGAGGAACAGGTTGTGATGGTGAAGTGAAGATTCTGAGTTCAGTTTTAGACATGTTGAGCGTGGACTGTGCTACATCCAAGAGGAGATGTCCAATAAGCAGTTAGAGATAACTGCTGAGTCCAAAGCTCAGTAGAGTCCTTGGCTGTAAACATAAATTTGGGAGTCACTGCTGTATTAAGGTGATCTGAGGCTACAGGATTAGATAAGATTGCAAAAAAAAAAATATGTAAAGTGAGTTGAGAAGACGACATAGAACAGAGACCTTTTTGAAGGAATGAACCAAAGAAAGAGTACAAAGAACTGCATAAAGGAAGCCAAGAGAAACGGTATTGGAAGCCAAGGACACAGAAGGTTTTAAGAAGGAGACAGCAGTCAGTCATTTCAAAAGCAGTCAAGAGGTCAAGCAAAGCATGCATTTTATTGAATTTGGACATATGGAGCCTATGACCCTGGTGAGAACAGTTCTAGTCGAGTGATGGGGTCCAAAACCATATTGTAGTGGGTTGAGGAGTGAGTGGAACTTGAGAGAATAGAGACAGAGAATGGACATCTCTTTCAAGAAGTTTAGATAAGAAGGGGAAAGGAAAGAGAAGACAACAGGAAGGAGAGGTGGAGTCAAGGGAGTTTTTTTTTTTTTAAAGATGAGTAATATGAGCACAGTTAAATGCTGACAGGGACAGTATCCAGGCAGAGGTAAAAACAGAGAAAAAGAAGAGGAAATTATCAATGGATCCTGTGACAGAAAGAACACAGGTAGACAGGAGAAAGAATACCTCTCTCACTGAAACAGGAGGAAATGAGGAAACAATGGGTTTATAGGCTTTTAAATATCAGGGCCTTCCCTTATTCTAATTTTACTGTGAAGTAGGATGCAAGGTTATTTACTGAGAATGGGGCAGGAGAGAAAGGAAATTGCAAGGGCATGTGTTTTGAAGAAATTGGAAAAGGTCTGAAATAAGCAAGTAGAGAATGGGATACAGAGCCAAGTAAGAGAACATAGTAGGGATAGGCAGAAAGTGTTAAGAATCCAGGTGGGTTGGTGACAATGAATTTATAGTGATATAAATTTACTCAGTAGTATGACTTTCCCCAGCAATCTGGGTGCAGGTGAAGACAAGATGGACAATTGAGTTCACCTAGGTTTGGGAATCTGCTAGATAGATGTGAACAAAAGACAACAAAGCAAGAGTTTACAATATTGAGAAGAAAATGACTAACGTGGGAGAACAGAAGCTAAGCTGCATTCCAGCTTAGAGAGGGAAGTGGGAACATGAGTGTACTGATACACTAGGGAAAAGCAGGGGGCCAACGGACTAGAACAGATGGGAGATACAAGTCAGGAACAGGCTGAAAGTATGATTTCCAAGTTGTGGTTATTCTGGATGATGACACACTCTATTGGGAGAGGCAGGTAGACATAAGAGTAAAAACTAATATTTACTGAGAATTTCTATGTTCTTAGCACTGTGTTAACGGTTTTCCACGCATCGTCCCCATATAATCCCTACAACTATCAATTAATGTTATTATCATCCCAACACTGTCCTGATAGTGTCAGTGAGATCTCTGAGGTGCCTAAAGAGGGCAGAAGAGAAATGGTCTGGAAACGGCACTGAGGAGTGAACAGCTTCCTCTTGAAAGAGTGAAAGAGCTTCCAGGGACTCAATGTCCTTGGTGGAGAGCCAGATTTTGGTTAAAACTAGACTGCAATACTTAGAAGACGCTGAGAATGCGGCACAGTTTCTTCCTCATGGAACGGGAGTTCTGACAAGCACAGTGGAACGATTTCAGAAGGAGAGCAGTGAGAGTTTGGAAGAGAGAACGAGAAGCCCAGATGAACACTATGAAAAGAGATCACTGAGAGGATATATAGGTTCAACAGTTGAGGGGTTTACAACATGGGTAGTGTGACAAGGAAAATAAGGGTGAGGCCACATGGATTTAGACTCTAGAAGAAACCTTCAAACACAACTATCCAGCCTCTATTTTTGGCTCATCACTCATTCTGTCTCTACAGGCAATGGGCAAGTAGCTTAAATTCTCAGACTGTAACAATAGCCAATATCTACTGACTGCTTACTATGTGTCAGACATATTACATGTATTAATTTATATAATCCTCATAACACCACCATGAGGAATGTACTGTTAAGATCTCCACTGGCAGTGAAACCTTACATAGCTAGTATCTGGTAGGGCATGAACTTGAGCCCTGCTCACTGACTCACGGGCTCCTAAAGTTTACCATTTTGCTATTTTCACTGCTTGAGCAAGGCTGTCATTTCTCTCCCTACAATTGTCTTTCCTATATTGTACACTTTCTGTAGCAGAAAAAGGTCCTTCCACAATTCTTCCAGAGAAACTTAAATGTTAATGTATGATAAGACGATGACAATGTCAGTACGTCCAAAGCTAACCTTTAACACTATACTCTAGAAGTAGATTTTGAAATAAGAACAGTCCAGCTTGGACTTTATCCAAAAAAAGCTTCCATTCTTAAGTACCCAAAAGACTTCCTTTACTTAGAAGGTAGTCTTAAGGCATATAGCCCCAAGATAGCATTTTAGCACAAATCTAGTTTGTTAAAAAAATTGTCTGTCACACAATAACTTTATTCTGTCCTCAGCGTAGAAACTAGCCTCTGACATTTCTCCCTAAGGACAAAAAATAAGTTACTGTCAGGCTTATTAAATTCCATGACAGACAATATCTTGTTTTGTTTTTAGCTCCATACATTTTTCTGTATTTAACAAAAAAACAAGCAAAGTAGCTTTCATACATATAAAATAAGCAGAAATCTCATTATAGAAATTCCCTTCTCTGTTATTTAACAATTTTAAAATATCAAATCATAGTATCTATGTATAGAATGCAAGAAGTAATAAAAAATAAAAATTGAGCAAAGAGACAAACCACAGTTGGATTCTAACTATCTTAATACTGATTTCGCAATCAGACTTTGCTTTTTAGTGGATGGAATTTCCAAGAAACCTAAAAGACTTGAACAGAAAAGATGCGGTATGAGGCCTCACATTTAATGAACATCTTTTATTTACTCCAACAGGTAACTGCAATGGGAAGGCTTAAAATTGAAGTGTTAGCGTGTTAATGATTTTACAGCTCTTCACTAAGGATTTTGTAATTTTTACTAAATGACAGTCTTTAGAAACAAAAAAGTACAATCTATTTTAGCTAAATATATTTCGGAATAGAGATAATACTATGTCTGCTATCATAAATTTGGGTTTGTTTCATTGTATTTTAGCATTAATTCTTCAGCCAAATCTCTGAAAACAGGACCATATATTTTCCTGACCAATCTATGTTTAACTGGATATTTAAATTATTTCTGTAATTAAATCATATATAATACTGAAAAAGTCTTTAAGGATGATACCCTTTTCTTTAAAGAAGTACTTGGGGCTTGTTTTTAAAACTTTCTTTAATTTCTTACATGAAGCTTTTTCCCAACTAGACCACATTATCTTTAAAATATAGACAAGAATAGGGGTCCACCTATCCTTAGACAAGGATAGTGGTGCAGCGGTTGAGTTCGCGTGTTCCGCTTCAGCAGCCCGGGCTTCACCAGTTCGGATCCCAGGCACTGACCTACACACCGCTTATCAACTCATGCTGTGGCAGGATTCCCACATATAAAATAGAGGAAGATGGGCACAGATGTTAGCTCAGGGACAATCTTCCTCAGCAAAAAGAGGAGGACTGGCAGCAGATGTTAGCTCAGGGGGAATCTTCCTTGGGGAAAAAAAGAGACAGACAAGGATACATAGTGCAGGAAAAACAGTGTTTTTCATCACCTCTTTTCCCTTCATTATTGTCAAAATCTTTAATACCTTGTTCTCTTAGAAAACATCTGGGTACTATTAAAAAATAATTTCTCAGGCTCTGGAAAAAGTATCTTCAGCTTTTTTTTCCCCAAAATAGAGGAATTATTTAAATTAATGTTCCCGGAATATACTTTTCTAACATTATTAGATGTTAAAACAAAAGCACAATATCAAAAAACACTGATCAAACCCAGGCGATGGAAAACCCATTAACCAGATCATGTATGCCAGATCTCTTAGCATACGACAAACCTGCAACCTGTTCTGAGTAATACATCTTGTCTTTTCTCCATCCTGTACCCCAAAGTCAGGCTTAAAGTTCCCGAGGAGATCCATGGGTTTGGGCTGGAAGGGTCCCAGAGGGGCCAGGTGGAGATGGGCCTGAGATGTGAGAATTACTAGTGTGATTCTGGTGTTAAGAACCACAAGCCATCTAGGGTCGCTCCAAACCCCTAGAGGACTTCCCAGCTGCCTTTGGGGCCACATCACCTTGGGATCTCTCTCTCTCTCTCTCTTTCTCTCTCTCTCTCCTAAATAGATAGATAGGTAGATAGATAGATAGATCTCTCTATATATGTATATCTAGGGTTTTATTGAGAAGGATATTTGATACTATGGGGTAGTCCTTTACTTACGTTAACCAAAATGAACACAAGTGAAGGCCTTCGAATAATGCCTTTTTTTTAAAAGAAATCTCTCAGTACGGGGAATAAAGTGGGAAGTCATGGATTTGAGTCCTCAGTTCTGCCACTTACGAGACATGAGACTTTTGCTAGTGTATTAATCTCTCACAGATTGTTTCTTCATTTGTAAAATGCGCAAGACAATCACACTTAACCTACCAACCTACCGAGTTATTTCTAGCGTCAAGTTGGTTAATAAACATAGAAAACTCCTCTGTAAATTCTGAAGCAGTTTCTTGATGTCAGACATTCACAATATTAACAACACAATTGGGTCAAGTTTGCATTCAACACCATAACTGAAAATGTGGGTGGCTAGTTTTCTCCAACTCCCGTCCCATTCCCTATTCCTCTGGACATAAACTCGGTTTCTGCAGAATATATTTAATTTGAGTTACTTGGAAACAGAGCAATTAGACGATGAGTAATAGCCCAGGCAGGATACAGCTAAAGATTTATGCGAACGACCAAAGAGAGAACGTTTGATCCTGAGCAGGTGTTCTCCCTAGATTGCCTAACCTGAGGTTGATGGACTTTGGGAAACACGGCTTGTTCCCACGTGGGTAAGCCTTGGGGCCGCTGTTTTTTCGCGATTTTGAAGGTCACGTGAGATCCTGTGGGAGGAGGTCAGGGAAATTTTCCAAGCATTTAGGGCCCGAGTGGAAACCCTACCTTGAAATAGTCTTGTTACCGCACACAAGCCCACTTCCCAAACCAAAGAGATCTTGCTGTGCGAGCCGCGGTGGGGCATGCCGGGAAGGTGCGGGGCATGCCGGGAAGGTGCGGGGCATGCCGGGAAGGTGCGGGGCATGCCGGGAAGGTGCAAAAGTCGCCGTGCTGACGCTGAGAGAAGGGAAATGGTACTCTGGCACCCTTCGAGGAGAGTGAGGGCCTAAGAGCAGTGCGTGTGTTACCTCCGAAGTGAAATTTCTCTAGTGGTGTCCGTTTCAGAGCTGTTCTTACAGGACAAGACCGCTTGGATTGTTTACAACCAGCTCCTCTAGTACTCAGCTTGGTCCAGATGGCCCGAAGGGGACTGTTTCTTGTGGCCTCTTCCCACTGTTACCGATCCCCACCTGTACTGACTTCCTCATCCTGGCTCTTTAAGTCTTCTCTGCCTGCGCTGTAATTTTTTTACAATCCTGCAGGGAGAAATGTCTCTGAAGTTTTATTTTTCAACCTGAAATGAATTAATACAGGCCCTCAAAAGTCTCCCAAATCACACTTTAAATCGCAGTGTAAGTTTTCTCATCTTGGACAAATTCCTTTTATGCTTGCATTAGTTTTGGGCAGAGCCCCAGCCCTATGTGAATGGATTATTGATGAAAACCTGTTAAATAGAACTCTATCTGACCTGACTGCAACATGCAAACAAATTGGAACACAGCTTCTGCATCATTTTGAACACAGCATAGGATTTACACTTTTTCTTCTCTCTGGCTCTCTCGCTCTTGCTGTCTCTTTTTGTTATGACTGTGGCTGAGATTTGACAATGCATTAAATAGATTCCTGGTCTGATTTCACATTGGAGGTTTTCCTAAATGATAAATAGAAGGAATATCCTAACTCTCAGGTGAAATTATCATTACTCTATTTTTCACATGTAACCTAATCTAGTTAGTTCAAAATTTAGGGCACTTAGATCCATCTGTGCGGATTGACTGTTGCAGTCCAGTTAGCTTCCAAATGCTGTTTTCTAAAAATATGATTTAAAATATTACTAAGTGTATTCTAATATACTTGTAAAATTTCCTTGCTCTCGCTTCCTCGCTTTTTCTCGCTTTGTGATTCTCTTGTGGGAAGGACTGTCTTTAAGTTAAAAGCAATTAGAGGGGGCCAGCCGGCGGCAGAGTTGGTTAGGTTCTGTGCTCTGCTTCAGCCACCTGGGGTTCACAGGTTCCGATCCCGGGTGTGGACACACGCAGTGCTCATCAAGTCCTGCTTTGGGGGCACCCCACATAGAAGAACTCGAATGACCTACAACTAGGACATACAATTACTTACTGGGGCTTTGGGGAGGAAAAAAGAGGAAGATTGGCAACAGATGGTAGCTCGGGGCCAATCTTCCTCACCAAAAAGCATACCTTTAAAAAAAAAAAAAAGGAATTGAAATTGCTTTATGAGATTTACAAAATATAGCAGAAGAGCTGAAGGGAATAATTCAAGTTAATCAGAAGAAAATATTCAATCATTGGAAAAAAGTAATTACATAAATAGGTTATGTTATGGATTATGTTTAATATTCTATTTTAGAGCAAATACAGTTTACTACAGAACACATTTATAATTATAATCATCACCTTTTAACAAGTCACTTGTGTCGTTTTAAACTAACAAACATTTTTAAATGAAATTAAAACTTTTACTGTGGGATCACCATTTCATAGATAAACATATAGTTATAAGTATAGGTATAGATATAACACACCTCTGTATAAATAACTTCAATGTTACATTTTACTGCAAATAAGATAATTTTCCTTTTTCTACTTTATATGTATTATGTTTCTTCTTTGCAACGTATTTCTATACTTTACTATTGATTTTTTTCCTAATGCACAATGGAAATTATGAGTTTTATAAAAAATGTTTTGAATAACACAAAAATATGTAGTATAAAACATAACCCCCTTCACAATAATTGCTCCCTTCCTCGCCCAGAAATGACCTTTGACCACGTGATGCTTCATCCTCCAGGTTTTTTCATACATATACTAACATATATTATTACTTTAAAATAAAGTTGTATTTGAAAAACTCTGTCATCTTATTTTTTTCACTAAATTAATATTAGATGTCTGTGCTAATACTTGTATAGTTAATTCTTTTAAAAAGCCTATATGGTGTTCCATTATATGGATGTACTGTAATTTATAAGACCAACACCTTACTAATATTGGTTCTGTCTAATTTCTCCTTACCATTTAGCTTCCTGTGCTGTGTCTTTTTTCCTTTTCATTGCATCTCCGCTCAATTTGGTATTTTCTGGTGACCCAGGGCCACTTTATTCCTTTTTCGTTTAGCCTGTTTTCTGAAATGTTTTTCTGACTTTTAAGTCATGTCCTTTTCTTTCAAATCTTCTCTTTTCATCCTCCTTTTTTTTCCCATTAAGGACAAAGTTCCTCTTATGCAAAATCTCTCCTGTCTGGTACCCTTGTGCTCGCCTCACACTGTTCCCAACCCCACAGTGAAGAGAAAGAGGCACTGAGTGTTAGGTTTCTGATAAGAAACAAGAGGCTGCTACTCGCAGGGAGCCTTGTCAAGATCTCCCTCATTCTGAGCACTCCATTCCCACGTGAACAACAGTGAATGGAGAGTCCACCCACCCAGCCCACATTGTTCAAGTTGTCCTTTGCCCTTTCTGTCAAATCTTGGCACCCAGGAGACAGCAGAACATGTTCTGAATTCAACGCTGGGTAGCCAGAGATCAATATCACTTGCCTGTTATTGCTCATTAGTTGTTCTTTCTCTGTGCCTGACGAGGAGTGATGCCTAAGCTCCCCTTTGTTGTGGCCCCTTCTCAGTTGGCCCAGCTAAACCCTATAGGGTGGGATGGCTCTCTCCATCCCCAGGCCACCGGCAGAGAAGCAGAGCATGGACAAGGTCGAAGGCCGAGTCTTAAGACATACGTTCTCTTACTGCTTCAGCAGCAGGTTCAGATGCTGTGGGGAAAGTTAGTATATTTTACCTCTTTGTGATCTTAGTTATCAAATACAAGGAGAATATTAACTGCCCTCTTAACTCACAGAACACTGTAAGAATGGAAATTTATAAGATGCTTTGAAAATAAGATTCCAAAGAAACAGAGTTGATTATTCTACACATCTCTTCTCCTTTTTTAGTACATATGTTTTGACTGACTTCCTTTGTTTATATCTGTAATCATTTCTGTTTTTTTCTGTCATTTGTACCTATTTTTCCCATGAATTAGTTCTTAATTATGGAACACAGACAATATACTCATATTTATCTCTGATGAGACTTTCTTTCGGCAGACTCTTTTTCTCAGGGAGGTAGGGTGGACTCAGAGACTGAGAAGGACATGGCTGTTGTCATTTATAAAAATCCTAATTTTTTTATGTTGCTCAAATTTCTTTAATATCTAAAACATTCTCTGGAATGTTTTTATAATTATTAAGGTCTTAATTCTAAGTGGCAATGTCAAATAAGCAAAAAAAGTTTATAAGGAGACTAAATTCCTGTCTGATAGTAGTTTAGGTACTGAGAAAATTAGAGTAATTCTTCGAAGCCATAGCTAAGTTGCTCAGGAAAACCAAATCCCTAAACCAACTCAATGTTTGATGAACTCTAGGCCGATGTCTTCATCTCTCCGTATTTGAACCTTCCCACTTTTATATTGGTGGAACTTTGAGGCCAAATGCCAATTGCCTTCTAATAATCAGGTAGCAGGTAGTGGGATGGTTAGAACAAATGTGAACATGACACCAAACTCCTCAGGAGAAAGATGTTTTAAGATTTAAAAATAAGAAATATTTTAGGAGCTTAGATGGCCTACGTATAAGGGTACTTTTCTTCCTTAGTTGAAAACAGCTCATTTCTAAGCACACATTACCATCACTTCCTCTTCCTTTCCCAGTGCATTTTAATACCATATGAATGCATTCTAAAACTAAATTAGTGTTTTGGCCTGTGATTCTTAAAGAAGGGAGGAAATGAAAATTTGTCTTTTAATTAATAAGTGCATAGCTTCTAATAGATTATACACAATCTTGTAAGTCTTCTCAGTCTGAATAATCAAGATCATTTGGATTTTCAAATGCAACACTTAACTGTAATAAAAGAAATCCCAAAGACTCAGAATTCAGTAGAATTATACAACAGTGGACATCATATTGCTGATTAAAGCAATTATAATTTAATGATCCCACTGAGCGTTTCATCTTTGCTGTACCTGACAGAGACTCAGGCCATCAACTAGAAGGAAAAGCCTTAAGAGAATGTGTGACTAGTAGTGTGAGACCACCACCATCTCAAATGTACAGCTTAAGTAAACTAAAGGAATTTCACATCTGCCAAGTTGGAAAATAACAGTGTATTAAAGATTTCAGAAGGAAGTTGAGCCTAAGTAACGTTAATCACTAGGATGAGGTTCCAAATAACTATACGGCTTTAAAGAGGACGTCTGACGTAAGTATTACCAACAAAAGTATTGATTGCTTGTAAAATTATAGATCAAGCCTTTGCATAATTAAGGTTTGAGAAGTCAATCTCTCACATGCTTTAACGAAAGGAGGATTTTACAAAATGTTGGCAGAGGCATGTGGTAAGTCCAATGGCCTGCTAACTGGTTAGATTATCTGAGGAAGTTATGCTTCTGGATTTGTATTTACGTTGGTCCAATTTGGCTTGCTTACCCTGGACCCTCTATAAAGTTATCAAGTCTATATGTGGTATTAGGAAATGAAGGCATAAATTAAGTCCCAGACCTAATCTCTTTCTCCCATCCCCTCCCCCCAGCCCCTGCTCTCTCCAAGACTTGCCAAAATCTATATTCAATAGATCTAAAATCAAATGAGTCCAGAACATGTAAGAGCATTAATGAAGAGTGTGAGTTTTGGAGTCAAATAAAACTACCTTGAAACCCCAGCTCAGCCACTTACTTGCTATATGATCTTGGTCAAGATATTTAATATCTCGGAACCTATCTTTCCTCGTCTGAATATCTGAATAATAAGGACAAAAATATTTACTTCACAGAGTTGCCATGACAATTAATTATTTTAGCCCAGTACTGGAATGCAGGAGCAAAAGAATGTACCAGTACTGTTACTGTTAAGTTTCCTGAATGGTCTTTATATGGCTGCTACGTCAAGAAAATATAGAAGGTAAAATTAATACCTAATCCTCAGAAAGCACCCACCCTTTCCACCAAAGGCCTTTGTTGATGGTGACATATGGGATACTGGGTACTATTACTATTAATGCCACGTTACTTCATTTTAGAGAAAGGCTTTGTGAGTGAATATATCCCCAAAATTCATTCGATGTGAGTTGAATAACATTTGTAGAATTTTTGGATGGCAGAAAAATAGCCATAAAAATATTTGGAGTTCATAGCACTATTTAAAAATGTATTATTTTCAGTTTCATCAAAATTAAAACTTCTAGGGGCTGGCCTGGTGGCGCAGTGGTTAAGTTCACACGTTCCACTTCAGCTGTCCAGCGTTCACCATTCGGATCCCAGGTGAGGACCCATGCACTGCTTGTCAAGCCATGTTGTGGCAGGCATCTCACATAAAATAGAAGAAGATGGCCATGGATGTTAGCTCAGGGCCAGTCTTCCTCAGCAAAAAGAGGAGGATTGGCGGCAAATGTTAGCTCAGGGCTAATCTTCCTCAAAATAAAAAATTAAGACTGCTACTCTTCAAAAGATATCATTAAGAAATGAAAAAGCAAGCCACAAATATACATGTCTGAAAAAGGACTTATATTAAACATATATAAAGAACTCTTACAACTCAATAATAAGACAAACAATCCAATTAAAACTGGGCAAATGATTTGATTGGATTCAAAAAGGGAGCTGTAGAAAGGCCAATAAACTCATGAAAAGAAGTTCACCATCCTAAGTCATTGGGAAAATGCAAGTTAAAACTACAAAGAGTAACTACTCTACATACCTATTAAAATGGCTAAAACTAGAAAGACTGACAATGCCAAGTGTTGGAGAGGCTATGGAGCAACTGGATTTTCATATGTTACTGATGGGGATGTAAAATATTACAACAATTTTGGAAAACAGTTTGGCAGTTTCTTACAAAGTAAACAAATGCTTATCCAACCCAACAATTCTATGCCCAGGTATTTACCCAAAGGAAAGGAAAACATGTCTATGCAAAGACTTGTATACACAAAACCCAGCAGCCTTGTCCATAATAGCCTCAAACCGGAGACAACTCAAATCTTCATCAACAGGTATATGGATAGACAAATTGTGGCATATATATAGAGTGGAATACTGCCCAGCTCCAACAAGCTACTGACATACTATGGATGAATCTCAAAAACATTCATATATATATATGAAATTCTAAAAACAAGAAATCAGCCAGAGGGCAACTGACTGGAAAGGAGCATGAGGGAACTTTCTGGAGTGATGGAAATGCCCTTTATCTTGACTGTGGTGATGGTTACACAGATGTATACATTTGTCAAAACTCCTTGAACGATATACTTCAAATAGGTGCATTTTATTGTATGTATGCACATCTGTGTAGTAAAGAATTTAACTTTGCCCAGAAAGAGGTCTGGCCTTTCCCCTTAGCTTCTAGAGGTAACCTCTAAGCCCTTGGACTGTCGAATGTAATAGGAGTATCTTTGTCTACCTGGGGGCCTTGGATTATGCTGGTAGACTAACAATTGATATAGAGTTGGAGCTGGCCACACCAGATAGTATTTAGGCTGGTGGCTGACCACACCAGAAAGACCAACTATGTGACATAAGGTGGGTGCTTTGGGTCACACAGTATCAGCCTGACCAGAGGGGCTGGGGACTGGAGACTGAGATTAGCCACACAGGCAACCCATCATGCCTGCGTAATGGAATGTCAATAAGAACTCTGAACCACAAGGCTCAGGTGAGCTTCCCTACCTGGCAATATTCTACGTTACACACAGGTACCAGGAAAATAACATGGCCAAGTCTCCATGGGGAGAGGACAACGGAAGCTCTGTGTTTAGTACTTTTCCTGGATTCTGCCCTATGCACTCCTTCTCTTGGCTAATATTAACCTACACCCTTTCCCCGTAATAAACCATGACCATGAGTATAACAACTTTCACTGTGCTCTGGGAATCCTGCTAGCAATTATCAAATCTAAGGGTAGTTTTAGGAACCCCCAAACTTACAATTGGTGTCAGAAGTGAGGGTAGTCTGGTGGGGAACTGTGTTCCTGCTAACTTTCCAGTTTCCTAAACTCCCCAGGAGTTGGCGCTAAACTTCTAGACTTTAGCAATATCATATCTCAATAAAAATGACTTTTTAAAGATGGGGCTTTTTTTTCCTCATCTACTATGTATGTACATGTTCATATGTGTTTGTCCCCCAAAGAGACACTGTGCTTTTTTCCTTTTTTTTTTTTTTTGGTGAGGAAGATCAGCCCTGAGCTAACCTCTGTGCCAATCTTCCTCTATTTTGTATGTGGGACACCACCACAGCATGGGTTGATGAGCAGTGTAGGTCCCTGCCCAGGACCTGAACCCGTGAACCCTGGACCTCCAAAGCAGAGTGCACAAACTTAACCACTACGCCACTGGGCTGGCCCAAGGGACACTGCTTTTAATGCTGGGAAAGAAAGACTCTTAAAAAGGCAATTTTGGAAACACTTTAGTATTTTGTGCTTCAAGTTTCAAAGGTATAAATAGATCTTTATAAACTCAGAAAAAATATGAAAGAATGGGCATCAACTAATTAACAGAACTTATCCAGGCAAAGTGGGAAGAGATAAGCAAAACAGGGGTTGCCATTTATTATTCTCAGTCCATACTATTTAAGTGATATGATTAAGGATCATTTTTGCCTTTTTATGTTTTCCAGAATTTTTCAAATTAACAAAAGAAGAAATGTATTCTTGGCAAATTTAGAAATATATACTAATATATATTAGAAATTTAGAAATATAAAAATGTGACACAGAACTTTATGGTCACAGGAAATACAAAACATTTCATTTCATTTCATTTATACACATACTCTTGTGGCAGAGAAGAGTAATAGAGTGATCAAAGCTTTTAAGCATAAAACATTCTATATTAGTTATATTAGTATAGAATTCTGCAAAGGCAATCATATGGAAAATAAGATGCCAAGGAGCAGAAGGAGTGATATGAAGTATCCAACTGTAAAAGATAAGCTTGTTTTGGAATTTTTTAAAAAATAGATAATGGCGGCTATCAAATCACTATGGTATTTTTGTATTCAATTAGATTGATTTAAAAGAGTGATATAACAATTTTACTTTAAAATTTCAGTATTTACAGTATGCCAGAGTTACAGCTCTCGAGTCATTTAAACTTTTGTTGAATAATTTTATACATAAACTTAAAAGTTTGTGGAGAGTGCATATGTTTTCAAAATTATTTTAGGGATACATAAGTAAAAGGTTTGAAGGCCTGTAATTAGCTATAAACTACATGTGACAATCAGTGGGGGGAAAAAAAATATGCAATGTTCAATCTAAGCCAAGGATACTCTGCCACCTGGTGGCTTAGAAATTCTCACGGTCACTAGGCAGGAATAAAAACCTCGCCTCCAACCAGGCGTGATAATGAACTGATTCATAATATATAGAATTGGGGAGATGCATTATTTGATTACAAGACGGATGGATAGAGAGAAGGAAATAAAACGGTTAATTCTGAATATTATCATTGCAAATACGGGAAATTATCATTGGTAATTTTTTACTGAGTGGGAAAATATCTAAAATCTCTCACCTAAGGCTAACTAATTTCAGAAATTCTCAGAATGAGAATTCATACAGCTTTCTTTTGTGAACTTAAGTAAAAGCAAATTTTATCTGTCATTTTATTGTGGAGAAACAGAAAAAAAATTTCTCCATTTATGTGCACTTTGGAAAAATGAAACCACACGAAAGATTCCATTAATTCTAATACTTTATTTAAAGAGTATATGTGTAAATTCTTATTACCTGCTTTCAATGGCTGTCTGAAATTCCTGTTGACTAACGATGTTTTCTTTTAATTTGTCAATATTTCCGTTAAAAAAAATATGGACCCTGTCATAGTAAATCCAGTAGCCATATTTCTAACCTCCGGAAAATCATTCAACAACTCCTCAAAATTATAAGGTAATAGAATTTTTTAAATGGTCTCATTTCTAGGGTATGTGATTTGAACTTATATGCGCATTCTTCAACTGTATTCTTGAAAGAACTTGAAACAGACAGAAGAAAAAAATACATGTTTAAGATGCAGTTTCACAATCTTCGGAGTTATTGATGACATACAAACCAAACTACAGATGATTTCAGAACTCTCCATCCCTTTAATAGAAGTGCCAATTGAAGTAAGTTTCTATTGTGTCTTTGTCCAAAAAATCTCAAATTTAATAGATACTGTAAATAATGCCTGGTTTTGTAATTCCCTTAAGAGGAGAAGGTAACCAATAAAGAAATAAAGATAAAAACAAAAGTGGACCATCCACCTCGATTAAATACTGACTTGAAAGTGGTCAAGAGTGAGAGAAGATCAGATTGAAACAAATTTGCCAATTTGACTTCAACTCCAGTTAAAGTGGAGGAGGGGCTGATTCTTCTTGTTACAAAATCTATAAAAAATGCAACATAAAAATTGTGATTTGGGGCTGGCCCGGTTGCCCAGCAGTTAGGTGCACACGTTCCACCTCGGTGGCCCTGAGTTTGCCAGTTTGGATCCCAGGTGCGGACATGGCACCGCATGGCAAAAGCCATGCTGTGGCAGGCCTCCCACATATAAAGTAGAGGAAGATGGGCACAGATGTTAGCTCAGGGCCAGTCTTCCTCAGCCAAAAGAGGAGGATTGGCGGCAGATGTTAGCTCAGGGCTAATCTTCCTCAAAAAAAAAAATTGTGATTTCATGTCTCAGGATGAAAAGAGGATGTGGAGTCAGGAATCCAGCATCAGCTTTTTCCTCTGTTCCATTAATTTAAAACTTTGCTTTCTTTTTGGTTCCTTGCTTTACCTTGATTAATTTTCTTATTGTTTGGTTTTCTTAATGAAAACAAAAACTCTCTTTGGGAAGTTGGAGGGGTTCTTTTGTTTGTTTGTTTTTATTTTGGGCTTGCATTATGGGTGATCTTTAAAAGAAAAAGCTCAATTTATTTATATTAATAAAATGAAGTATTTATGTATGCGTATATGGGTGCGTGTGTGTGTGTGTGTGTGCATAACAACTTGAATCCAAAGCATGGCTTATGTTGATATTAACCACTTTATATTAATATCAGCTGTAACACAGCAAGCCTACCCAAGGAAGGTATCATGTATTTTTTCTTTTTATCCTCACTAAGCCTGTCATCACACCCTGAATTTAGTAGGTCCTCAATAAGTAAATCACTTAAATAAAATGAATAAATAAGATTATGCCCAAACAAGCTGAGGGAGTTATTAGATTTCAATTTGGTTGCTCTTGGTTAATGTTCACATTATCCAACAAAATTTTCAGTATAGCTTTTTCTGAGTAGTCTTGTTTTTTAGCTATCATTTTGCTTAGTATTTGGTTTAGTCAACTGAAAATGAGAGTTTACAGTTTTGCAAAAATAAATCTGATATATTAGGCTAACTCAGAGCCCACAAACTGGTAGCCTCTGGGTGGCATCTGGTCTACAGATGTGCTTAATATTAACATTTTAAATGAGAAATTTTCATATAAAATTTGGGTTTCTGGTTCCTCTATAAAAAACAGAAGATGTAAGGCTGGCCCAGTTGCAAAGCGATTAAGTTCACGTGTTCTGCTTCAGAGGCCTGGGGTTCACCAGTTTGGATCCCAGGCATGGACCTACACATTGCTTATCAAGCCATGCTGTGGCAGCATCCCACATATAAAATAGAGGAAGATGGGCACAGATGTTAGCTCAGGGCCAGTCTTCCTCAGCAAAAAGAGGAGGATTTGCAGCAGATGTTAGCTCAGGGCTAATCTTCCTCAAAGAAAATAAAAACACCAGAAGACTTATCAATATCTATATCTTCAGTGACAACAATTGGCCAGGGACGAATGGTCACCACTCTCTTTAGAAGCGGGTTTGCCAAAATCCCCACTACTCTTTATTCTTTCCCTAAAACTGAGGCCAACCGTCAGATGGCACTTACCATCCACTCAGTAGTAGAGAAATATTTCCTTGTTACCATTTTTCTATCAGATTAAAAAGGCTACATAGTTCAAAAACATGGGTGAAAGACTATTTCTTTGTGGAAATTAAGAATCTTCCTGCATGTTTAGTCTTTGGAGTATAGCCTCTTTGTTTACATTACTTGGCTGGCCCATGAAGGCATCTGAATTTGTGACTCCCTGGGACAACCAAGAAGAGGAGCTTGGTTGGCATGTCAAGCACATAATTCTGGATAAACAAGTGTGTGTATATGTGTGTGTAAATATGAATATAACAGGCTTTGAAGGCAAAGCTCAGCTTTAGGTGGAGCTAACATATACCTGCAAAAATAACTGAGCACGTTTGGAAGAAGAGCCGTGAGGATGACTAGCCCTATGAGACAGTAAAACATGAAGTTGCAGTTTATGTTGCCATCTAAGAGGAATGGACTTATGAATAGACTCCTTTTTTTTTTTTAAGTATGCTTTGTTTTGGTGAGGAAGATTGGCCCCAAGCCAACATCTGTTGCCAATTTCCTCTTTTTTTTCTCCCCAGAGCCCTAGTACATAATTGCATATCTTAGTTGTAGGTCTTTCTAGTTCTTCTCTGTGGGATGCCACCACAGCATGGCTTGATAAGCAATGTGTAGGTCTGCACCCAGGCTCTGAACTGGCGAACCCCAGGGCATGGAAACAGCATGAACTTAACGACTGAGCCATGGGACCAGCCCCTGGACCATTCTTTGTTGTCTTTCTGAGAAGAAACCTAGAACACTTAAGGCATCTGTCGGCCTTGGAGAAAGCCTGAGATTTGTTCCGTGTGGTGGACGCTATTGCTTAATTGATCAATAACCTTTTACTTCCTCCTTCTTGCGTGGTGGCAGACACTCCACAACAGATGCTGTGAAAATGCCTGACACTCTGTTTCCCAATCTTCCTTTCTGCTGTGAGTGCCCATGTGACACGGTTATGGGTAACATGAAATATAGAGAAATCTGATGGGCCCGCTCCCAGAAAGCTTTTTCACCCTGATAAAAAGGAGAGAGACATAAGGAGATGTCTCTCCACCCTGAATGCCCCTTTCTCTTGCCTTTGAGTGAGGCTGGCTGATGACATGATGTCCAGAGCAGCTGCAGCTATCCTGCAACCTTGAGGCGACGAGCCCAAAGATGAGAAGTCAAAATGCTGAGGATGGTGGAGCTCAAGGTTCTGGGCGCTGGATGGTATTGTGGAGTTGCCAACCAACTCTGGAGCCCTGAACCCCCAGGATTTTTGACTCTTAAGATTATTTTAAATGTCTTCATTGTTTAAGGCACATTTAGTTGGATATTGTTACTTGTAGCCAAAATCATGTTAACGTCTACATTACAGAAGGAATGCCTAAAGAAGGACTGAAGTCATATTCAATTACTGATACATAAAAATAGAATTTTACTGAGAAAAGAATCATTCAAACTCCTTTATCTGTCCCTTGAGTGTATTAGCGTCAAGCCCAGGGGTCCCATGCTCGTTGGGTTCTCTCACGCAGTAAAGAAGATGGCACATCTGTCAGTGACAGTCAGACCATGCTGTGTTTGTCTTTTAATATACGACATCTGGTGGGGGAGAAAGTTAGATAAGCGCAGGTAACAGTGAGGACAGAGGGCAAAGTGGTACCTTCTCCACAACTGCTCATCTGGACTCTGGGAGGGCAGCACTCCGTGGAGTGTCCCATTCCAGTCTGGCACAGCCACGTCAGGATAACCGTAGTTGTGCATTGTGGTCAAGTGGAAGGTTTCACCCAAGGTTTAGCTTTCCTGGGCTGCCCTTGGGGCTCACGTGCCCCAAGTAAGTATCTTGCAGAACAGGCCCCAGAAGCAACTGAGAACATGGCTGGGAAGCTAACTCGAGCTGTTGTCATGGCAAAGGCAGCTGGCGCTATGGGGAAGGCTGCAGAAAGACGATCTGATAGTGTTGAGTGGGCATGTCAGCCAAACCCAGAAGGGCGACAGGGCCACCAGAAGCTGGGCTAAGGTCAGCTTGGCCGGAGAGAACCTCCAGCAGCGTTGCCCCAACAGAAGATCCCCGGCTCTCCACACTCAACTTCAGCCTAAGAGGTCTGCAGGGTATCCCTCACCAGATGGTAAAGTGCATCGTCCAGAGGCGGGGGAGTCAGAGGACAGCAGATGAACAGCAAGTGGACCTGAGAACATTGGCTCCAGGTCACATAAACCGCACCGCTTCCCTTCCCTCTCCTCTCACTGAAAAGAGCAGAGCAAAGGACAATCCCTCTGGGAGACTGTTTTTCATCCAAGTCAGGCTGAATGCCTCCCCTAAAGGGACAGCTTAAACTTCCAGGTAGACTAAGGTTTAAACGAGATTGGACACTGGGTGGATTTTTTGCCATTAGCCTGTGAGTAGGGGTGGTGGAGAGGTGGGGAGAGGATGGGAGTAGTGGGAAGACTGGCTTTATTACAGACAAAAATAAAGAGCATATATTTTATCAGCACATTTAAGTTGTAATGTGAGCTAAATTTATGACCTTGCTAAACACAGTATTTCATAAAAAAAACCTAGGAAAGTGACAGCAGCTGGCCTTGGGGGAGGGGAACTGAGGGACTGGGAGCGGGTGGGAGGCTTACTTTCCTTTGAAAACCTTTTGCATTCTGAATATCTTACCGTGTGTATATACTACTTTTTCAATTAAAAAATATGAGTGGTTAGTGTGAACAACAAAACAAACAACTCAATCGAAAAATGGGCAAAGATTATGAACAAACATTTTTCCAAAGAAGATACGCAAATGGCCAACAAACACATGAAAAGATGTTCAACATCACTATTTATTTGGGAAATGCAAATCAAAGCTACAGTGAGATATGACCTCACACCCATTGGAATGGCTCTAATTAACAAGACAAAACATAACAAATGTTGGACAGGGTGTGGAGAAAAGGGAGCCCTCATCCACTGCTGATGGCAATGCAAACTGGTGCAGCCACTATGGAAAACACTATGGAGATTTGTCAAAAAATTAAAAGTAGAAATACCATATGATCCAGCTATCCCACTGCTGAGTATTTATCCAAAGATCTTGAAATCAACAATCCAAAGAGACTTATGCACTCCTATGTTCATTGCAGCACTATTCACAATAGCCAAGACATGGAAGCAACCCAAGTGCCCACTGACTGATGAATGGGTAAATAAGATGTGGTATATATACACAATGGAATACTACTCAGCAATAAAAAAGGACAAAATTGTCCCATTTGCCACAACATGGCTGAACCTTGAGGGTATTATGTTAAGCAAAATAAGCCAGACAGAGAAAAACATTGCATGATTTCACTCATATGCAGAAGATAAACAAACAAATGGCTAAAAAGAACAGATTAGTGGTTACCAGAGGGGAAGGGGGTTGTGTGTGGGCATAAGGTTAAAGGGGCACACATATATGGTGATTGATAAAAATTAGACTATTGGTGGTGAGCACAATGCAGTCTATACAGAAACTGACAAATAATAATGTACACCTGAAATTTCACAATGTTGTAAAACATTATGATCTCAAAATAATTATTAAAAAAAATGAGTGGTTAGTAAAAACCAATGAAAGTAAATAGTATGAAAACTATAAATAAATAGAAGAGTTGTTGATCAATAACTAGTAATTCTTTCTAATAAAAGCATTTTTTAAAAGCCAGGGTGGGCCATTACTTGAAAACCGTATCTAGTAGGAAGAACCAAACAAATGTTAAAGGAGAATACCACAAACCCTCCTGAGTCATCACAGGTTGCTGTAAGGATTAAATGTAAAGCATTCAAAATTGTTCTTGGCACACAGTGAGCACTCAGCTATTATTGTAATTTCTGGAATTGGCTTATGGGGAAAAAGATGCTAAGACTTCTACCTTCTAAGCTCAGAGAACCACCACCTCTGGGGGCCAGCCACCACCCCAAAGGGGCCAGTCAACAGAATGGGTATCAACAATGTCCTCTGCCCCCAACCCTGGCCCCAGTCAATATGACAGAGGACTTGGATTAAAGACAAAGTGCAGTGTTCATGAAGAGAGGCTTTTCCCAGCTCTTCATCTCATCTGCCACACAGGGAGGGGGTAGTTATGTGCGTGGGTGGCCAAGAAAATGGTATGTAAAGCTGTGGAGGACCAAAAGCAGGGGATCCTGATGCCTCATCTCCTGGTTAGAATCCTGACATCTCATTTCCTGGTTAGACAGCTGCTTGGCAATGGAGAAGGGAGGAGATGACATGGTCGGACAGTGGGGAAAGGGGGCAGGATGTGCAACTCCTGGCTCTGAGAAGTGGAAGGTGGATCCTGCTCATGCCTCCAGGCCCCATACCCGGGAGCTGTGAAAGTAGATGAAATTGGGGGTGTAATCACCTGTGCCATAGATGAATATGCTAAATTAATTGGAAAAATTCAAGTAAAATTTGTACATCCAATATAAACATACCAAGCCAAAAATGCACTCAGCCTTTAAGGAGTTTACAATTCAGATGCAATTATGATAGAGTGTGCAATGGCTTTTTCGAGAAAGTTATGGGGACACAGAGGAGGGCATCTAAATCAGATGTGAGGATCCAAGAAGGCTTCCTAGAGGAGATGACACTTAAATTGAATTTAAAGCATGAGTATGAGCTAACTAGAAAAAACGGTAGTGGGGGAGCGTTTCAAGAAAAGCACATGAAGAGAAGTGGAGGTGAGAAATCGCACAATGCATCTTAGAATTTATGTGTGCTTTGGGGTGGCCGAGATGGAGGGTGGATGTGGGAAGTGATAGGATGTCAAGCTAGAGAGGAAGGCCAACCCTAGATAATGCAAGACCTGGCATGCTGAAACAAAAGGTATTACCTTTATTCTTAAGGCAGTGGAGGAGTGACAGAGTTTAAACAGGAGAGTGACATGATCACATTTGAAGTTTAGAAGGGCCATCCGTCCAGCAGTGTGTGGAGTCCAGGGTGGAGGTGGGCAGACTGGAGGTGGGGAGGCCAACCAGGAGGCTACTGCTGCAATCCAGGCGAGAGGAAACAGTGCCCCACTAAAGGCAGACAGCGGGGAGAAGATCGGAGAGACGATCAAGAAGTAGACTCTGTTTGGTGACTCACTAAATGTGAGACAAGGAAGAAGGGGCTGTCTAGAATGCTCTTTAGTTATCTGATTTGGACAGACACCAAGATTCAGGAGCTCTAGAAGGTGAAGCAGATTTTGAACGCGGTAAGTTTGAAATGAATCTCCTGGTAGACATGTGGATCTGAAGCTCAAGAAAAAGAGGTCTGAGCTGGACACATAGATACGAGAGTCAACACCACAGAGGTGATGCTGAAGCCATGGGTGTGCATGAAAGTGCTTCTAGGAACACGTAAGTGAGAACAGCACCTGGAAAATATTGGCACGTAAGGAGTGGGAAAATAGAACCCACCAAGGAAGCTGTAAAGGAAGAGCCAGAGAGAGGAGAAGAAAACCAGAAGAATGTGATGCCATAAAAGAAAGCCAAGAATAGGCAGAGGTTTAGGAAGGAGTGGGTGGGCAGTAGAGGTAAGTGTTCCAGAGAAGTAAAATAAAGCAAAGACTGGAGAATGTGCATTTGATCGGCACCATGGGGGTCACTGGAGACCTCAGTGAGAGGAACTTCAAGGGGTAGGAGCCCCAAAGCCAGTGGATGGCGTAGTGCATGAGGGAGTAGGAAGGGCTCCTCCTACTGTTCAAAAAGAGTTTGCCAGGAAAGTAGAAGGTAGACAGATGCCAGAAGAGAACGTAAGTTCGCAGGAGAGTTATTTGAGATGTAGGACCTTATATGATGAAATAAAAAGCCATGTTTGAGGAAAACACAGATTGAAGAGAATAAGAGAAATGAACTGAGAATCAAGAAACTTGAGTTCTGGTCCAGGTTCTGCCGATAACTAATTGTGAGATTTGGGGGAAAGTCACCTGACCTTTCTGTGCCTCCATTTTCTCTTCTGTCAAATGAGAGAGCTGGCCTCCATCAAACGTCATTCAGCCAGAATATTTTGTGATTCTGCATCTACTCTATTCTGAGAGGTATAAATGCTGGTGCTTTATTTTAAACTCTTTGAAGCTAGAATGCTGTCACTTCAATTAAACCATTATTTTGTCTACCTAGAACTGTAGCGCGTAAGAAAATGAAGCTCGATGTAATTGCAGAAGTAAATTATGTTGAAGTAAATTGACTTTCAGTTTAAACATGAGAGATAGAAAGTAAATGCTGGTAAAGTCTCCTGGCACCTTTAGGGTGATCGATCAGAAATATTTGATAACTCATGTCTTTCAGGGACATTTGTAAAAGACCCTCCCTCACCCACCTCTGGACCTCTTGCTCATCCACGTTAGCTTGGTTGGGTGATATTTCCCTGAGTGGGCCTGGGTGGGTCTCCCACTCTACATGTTGTAAGAGAGAAAATTCACATCAGCTTTTATCTCTGGAGAGAGGGAAGTTCAGAAAAGAGGCACCTGGTGTGGACCTGATACAGAATGAAATCAACCCGATGACCACAACACTTGAGAAACACAGAACCTCTGACCATCTATGTCACAGAAAGCAACACATAGAAAATAACTTCCACCCAATGGAGAAGGACATTTTGGGTGAATCTGAAATGACAGCATCTGTTGAGGGACTGCAGAAGGTGACCAGGACTCAACCCAACTAAGCCTGTCAACGGCTTGTATGACTTTGTCAAATATCTAAATCTGTACTACCAGTTACAGGACAATATTTAACAGAGAATACAGTGTATGTTTCCTTAAATTAATTTCCCTAAATGTAAACATATTCCTTATTAATATGGATATTCTGCATTATAGTTTGGAGTAATTTTTGTCCATGGAATATTATTTGGTCTCTTGGAACTCTCCAGAACAAAGTATCACAAGGATATAATTTTTCCTGTGCTTCAGAGAATTGCAATCATTTATTTGTACAGGCATCCACTAAATTTCATATCAGTAATATGAACTTATAAAGTCACAAAGTAGTGCAGAGTGCGAAGCAGTCTACCATTTAACAAAAATTCCTGAAGTTATTTTCACGGTGTTTTAGAGCAGCTTGTGAGTGAGTCACAGAAGAACATTTGGGAGTCTCTTCTCTCTCAGATCCTAACACACAAAGCGTGTTTATGTTAGAAAGGCTGCCAGAATGTACTGTCACCTCACACTTAGACAGAAAACAACTCCTGTCTTCCAGTCATAAACAAAACGGAAAGTATCACTCAAAAGATCCCTCCCAAAGCAGATTGTAGTCATTCTTCCACATAAACCAAGGCATATACGTTATATATCACTTAAGAGGCCCGTCTCAGTTGAGGCTTGGAATCTCCTTTCGTGATTTTACCTATTGGAGAGAAGGAAAGTAATCCCTCAGCGTGGGAATGCGCTGTCAAGCTCTCCTACATGACTTTGGGCTGGAAATCTCCAGAGTTTTCTCCCCATGATTCAAAACCTGTGCAGACATTAAGACAAGACTGAAAATCACGTTGACAAGTAAATTAGGAGAAAAGAACAAAATAATAATACAAAGCAAGCTGAGTGAAATTCTCTGTGTCCGTCTACAAGCCCACACGATCCGGGAGGTTGTGACATCCTCCTTGATGGATGTGCTGTAGTTTGGAGCACGGCCCAGAGCCCCGGCTGGAAGTCAGAGCAGGCATCTCAAGTCCTAGCACGTTACTAACTAGCTGTGTGATGCTAGGCCCCTCGCTGGGTGTAGGTTTATTATAAAATAAGGGGATTTGACCATGTGATTGTTAAGAGCCCTTCCCCTTAGCTCTAAAACACCACTGATTCTTTTTCTCTTTCACGAACTCAGAAAATATATCTTAAATATGTCTCTTTTAAATGACAACGGGCACATGGTAGACTGATAATAAATATTTGTTGAACTAATTAATTAGTTCGGGCACTATGAACAAGAGGATCTTCTTTGCAATTATTTGATAAACTGTAACTTATGAGCTCTTTCTCTTTCTGACTAGGAGGAGAGAAGGCTGCGTAATAGCAAGCAGATCAACTAAAACATCTCTGGTACCCTGCTGGTGACTCCAGCCCTGTTGGATCTGTGTGGCTCAAGAATCAAGTTCTCCCATAAGCCTAAAGAATCCTTTTGAGAGGCCGGCCCCGTGGCTAAGTGGTTAAGTTTACGCACTCTACTTCGGCAGCCTGGGGTTCTTTGGTTCAGATCCTGGGCACGGACCTACACACCACTCATCAAGCCATGCTGTGGCAGCATCCACGTAGAAGAACTAGAATGACTTACAACTAGGATGTACAACTACATACTGGGGCTTTATGGATAAAAAGAAAAAAGGAGGAAGATTGGCAGCAGATGTTAGCGCAGGGCCAATCTTCCTCACCAAAAAAGCATACCTTAAAAAAAAAAAAAGAATCTTTTTGTTCTTTTGTCCTGCCAGAATGAAAAATCTTGACCAACTATGGAATGCATTTTACAAACAGAATTGAAGAAGGGTAATTACTAACAAAGAAGTGCTGTGTACCTTCTGAACAAAGAACTAACCGGGGCAGATGAGGTTTACTTCAAATACCAAATGGAATACTACAAGACAAAATTATTTTTAAACAATTAATATTGAGCCAAAAATAAAAGCAAAGAAAGTGCTATAAACTGTGTGAAAGGGTTAAACATTTACTTCTCTTACTTATTTTTATATTTGTTGAGCTCAAATTTGTCAGTATTTAACCATTAACCTTGGACAAGTAACTTTTCTATCTCTACGTTTCTCATCTAGAAAAAAGTAAAGTTCAGAGTGGGGAAAATCGGTCCAGATAAATTCTAGACTCAGTTCTAGCTCCTCTGAATCTATACAAAACTTCTTTTCTGGTTACAGTGATAATAATGTTTATATCAAAAATCTGATTTAACATGGATGAATGTTGAGGACATGATGCTAAGCAAAATAAGCCAGTCACAGAAGGACAAATACTGTATGATTTCTCTCATATTAAATATCTAAAGTAGTCAAAATCATAGAAACAGAATGTAGAAAAGTGCTTACCAAGGGCTAGTGGGACAGAGGCGGAGGAATTAGTGTTTAGAGGGTATAAAGTTTCATTTTTGCAAGATGAAAAAGTTCTAAAAAGGGAGCCAGCTTGGTGACGTAGTGGTTAATTTTGTGTGCTCTGCTTACGTGGCCCAGGGTTCACAGGTTTGGATCCCAGGCATGGACCTATACACCACTCATCAAGCTATGCTGTGGGAGCGTCCCACATAGAAAATAGAGGAAGATGGGCACAGATGTTAGCTCAGGGCCAATCTTCCTCACCAAAAAAGAAAAAGTTCTAAAGATCCATTGCACAACAATGTGAATATACTTAACACTACTGAACTGTACACTTAAAACTGGTTAAGATGGTAAATTTTATGTCATGTGGTTTTTACTGCAATAAAAAATAATTTTGTTTTATCATGAGAAGAAAGGAAATTTAAAACCATCCAAAATTCAGTTACCCAGAGAAAATTTCTATTAACCAACCAATGCTTGTCTACCACAACATAACCTAAGTACAACATTATGTTCGCTGTTTGTTTTTCAACTGTTAGAGTGCCTGCACGATGGTACTTATCTACTGGGAACAAAATCATGGACATGACAAAGACCCAGCTCTCAGTGGGTAACGAAATCAGCAATTACATTAAAGGGCAACAAGTTCTACAACAAGGGGGCACACAGAGAGCAACGGAAGCACAGAGAAGAAGCAACCAAACCAGGGTAGGGATGGGGGAAGGCTTTCAAGAGGAAATGGTGGCTAATCTGAGATGTGAAGGCTGAGGAGAAGATATCAAGGCAAAAAGAAGGCAGCAGCCTTCATTCTAGTCAGAAAGAACACATGCAGAAGTCTAGGCAATGCAGAGTGCTGTGCTTAAGGTGGGTGAGAGGACGTCCCTGGCAATCACCAGGGGCAGGAATACAAAGCCTCTGGACCCTGTGTTAAGGAGCCCAAACATTTCCCTGAAGGCAATAGGGAGTGATTGGAGAGTGTTCAATGTGGAATGGACAAGATTCGATTCAAAATTAGGAAGACACTTCTGGCTTCTGTGTAGAGAATGGATGGAGGGGTCCCGGCTGGTTGAGGGAGCCCACTTAGGTGGCTGGGCAGTGAGCTAGGTCAGACAAGCTGAGGCATAGCCAAGCTCACGTGGTATTTATAGTTTGGGACTGAAGTTTTTTCACCGAATGCTCCATATTTAGTATTTTCCCATTTCACTAAAAAATGAATAAACAGGGCCGACCCAGTGGCACAGCGGTTAAGTTTGCATGTTCTGCTTCTCGTCACCCCAGGGTTCGCCGGTTTGGATCCCAGGTGCGGACATGGCACTGCTTGGCAAAAGCCATGCTGTGGTAGGCATCCCACATATAAAGTAGAGGAAGATGGGCACGGATGTTCGCTCAGGGCTAGTCTTCCTCAGCAAAAAGAGGAAGATTGGCAGCAGTTAGCTCAGGGCTAATCTTCCTCAAAAAAAAAAATAAAGAATGAATAATCATTGGATGATCTAGAAGAATGAATAAATTCTTAGACTCTTACAACCTCCCAAAACTGAACCAAAAAGAAATAGAGAATCTGAATAGAACAATCACAAGTAAAGAGATTGAAACAGTAACCAAAAACCTCCCCAAAATAAAAGTCCAGGACCAGATGGCTTCTCTGGAGAATTCTACCAGACATTCAAAGAAGATTTAATACCTATCCTTTTCAAAATATTCCACAAAATTGAGGAAGATGGAACACTTCCTAACACATTCTACAATGCCAACATCACCCTGACCCCAAAGCCTGACAAGAACAACACACAGAAGGAAAATTACAGGCCAATATCACTGATGAACATAGACGCAAAAATCCTCAATGAAATATTGGCAAACCGAATACAGCAATACATGAAAAGATCATACACCATGATCAAGTGGGATTTATACCAGGAATGCAGGGATGGTTCAACATCCACAAATCAATCAATGTGATACACTATATTAGCAAAATGAGGAATAAAAACCACATGATCATCTCAATAGATGCAGAGAAAGCATTTGACAAGATCCAACATCCATCTATGATAAAAAACCCTCAATAAAATGGGTATAGAAGGAAAGTCCCTCAACATAATAAAGGCCATATATGACAAACCCACCGCCAATATCATAGTCAATGGGGAAAAAGTGAAAGCCATCCCTCTGAGAACAGGAACAAGACAAGAGTGCCCAGTCTCACCACTCTTATTCAACATAGTACTGGAGGTTTTGGCCAGAGCAATTAGGCAAGAAAAAGAAGTAAAAGGAGTCCAAATAGGCAATGAAGAAGTGAAACTCTCCCTCTTTGCAGATGACATGATTTTATATATAGAAAACCTTAAAGAATCCATCGGAAAACTATTAGAAATAATCAACAACCACAGCAAAGTTGCAGGGTACAAAATCAACTTACAAAAATCAGTTGCATTTCTATACTCTAATAATGAACTAACAGAAAGAGAACTCAAGAATACAATCCCACGTACAATCATGACAAAAAGAATAAAATATCTAGGAATAAATTTAACCAAGGAGGTGAAAGACCTACACAATGAAAACTATAAGACATTATTGAAAGAAATCGATGATGACATTAAAAAATGGAAAGATATTCCATGCACTTGGAGTGGAAGAATAAACATAGTTAAAATGTCCATACTACCTAAAGCAATCTACAGATTCAGTGCAATCCCAATCAGAATCCCAATGACATTCTTCACAGAAACAGAACAAAGAATCCTAAAATTCATATGGAGCAATAAAAGACGCCAAATAGCTAAAGTAATTCTGAGAAAAAAGAACAAAGCTGGAGTCATCACAATCCCTGACTTCAAAATATACTACAAAGCTACAGTAATCAAAATAGCACGGTATTGGCACAAAAATAGACACACGGATCTATGGAACAGAATTGAAAGCCCGGAAATAAAACCACACATCTATGGACAGCTAATCTTCAACAAAGGAGCTAAGAACATACAATGGAGAAAAGAAAGCCTCTTCAGTAAATGGTGTTGGGAAAACCGAACAGCCATGTGCAAAAGAATGAAAGCAGACCATTATCTTTTGCCATACACAAAAATAAACTCAAAATAGATCAAAGACTTGAAGGTAAGATGTGAAACCATAAAACTCCTAGAAGAAAATATGGGCAGTACACTCTTTGACAATGGTCTTAGAAGGATCTTTTCAAATACCATGTCTGTTCGGGCAAGGGAAACAAAAGAAAAAATAAACAAGTGGGACTTTATCAGACTAAAGAACTTCTGCAAGGCAAAGGAAACCAGGAACAAAATGAAAAGACAACCCACCAACTGGGAGAAAATATCTGCAAATCATATATCCGACAAGGTGTTAATCTCCAAAATATATAAAGAACTCACACAACTTAACAACAACAACAACAACAAAAACCCCTGTCAAAAAATGGGCTGAGGATATGAATAGACATTTTTCCAAAGAAGATATACAGATGGCCAATAGGCACACGAAAAGATATTCAACATCACTAATCATCAGGGAAATGCAAATCAAAACTACACTAAAATATCACTTTACACTCATTAGAATGGCTATAATCACCAAGACAAAAAATAACAAATGTTGCCGAGGATGTGGAGAAAAGGGAACCCTCAACCACTGCGGGTGAGAATGCAAACTAGTGCAGCCACTATGGATAACAGCATGGAGATTTCTCAAAAAATTAAAAAGAGAAATATCATATGACCCAGCTATCCCACTACTGGGTATTTATCCAAAGATTTTGAAATCAACAAGTCAAAGAGACTTACGCACCCCTACGTTCATTGCAGCATTATTCACAATAGCCAAGATGTGGAAGCAACCCAAGTGCCCATCGACGGATGAATGGATAAAGAAGATGTGGTATATGTATACTATGGAATACCACTCAGCCATTGAAAAGGCAAAATTCTCCCATTCACAACAACATGGGTGGACCCTGAGGGTATTATGTTAAGCAAAATAAGCCAGATGGAGAAAGACAAAAACCGTATGATTTCACTCATATGTGGAATATAAACAAACACATGGACAAAGAGAACAGATTAGTGGTTACCAGAGGGGAAGGGGGTTGAGAGGTGGGCACAAGGGGTGAAAGGGCACATTTATATGGTGACTGACAAATAATAATGTACAACTGAAATTTTACAATGTTATAAACTATTAAGGCCTCAATAAAAAAATGTTTTAAAAGAATAATCATTGTAACCATTTTTCATGGTTTCATGGTATTTCATTGTATGGATAACTCATGATTTATTTAACTACTTGGTTATTTTGAAGGTTGTTTCCAAGTTTTTGTTATTCTAAACCAAGTGGGATGAATATTTTGATACAAAATCCTTATCCACATTTTTAAAATACATTCACAAATGTTAAAAATTATACTTATCTCTTGCAGCAGATGACAGAGGAGATGTTAAAGACACGATTACAATCCAGACGTGCAAGGCAATGTTACCAAAGGGACGTGTGTGTGTGTGTGTGTGAACTATAAACAGTTTACTTTGTCCTAAAAGACCATTCTGGATTGCATAATCTTCCAAAGAAGACATAATCTAACGCGTACATCCCCTACATAGCACAGGACAGGGATGGCTGTGGGTTTGAGCTCCACAGTACATTGCTCCATCCAGGCAAAAGGTCAAGTGTTGCAGAAGGCCAAAGCTAAAAATAAAGAGTGGCACTGGGAAAATTAAGGAGTTGTTCAGGGGGAAGTGAGTCATATCACATTGGCACTTCTGTCTCCTCCTGTGCACTTTGGTAACCTCCTCAGCCAGAGAAAGCACACTGGTTCTTAAATGAAAGTAATTTTAATAACAATAACACTAACGGTTTTAGTAACAATACAGAGTAGGTTCATTCCTGTAGCACTTTTGTTTCCCAAGGCCAACTTCTCATGGACCGTCTCTGGACCAGGCTGCCCTTGTCCATTAATGGCAAGGTCTCCAGGAGGACAGGGCACCACAAAGGTGAGGACCGTCCTTTGTGTTTATCAACGGGTCTGGTAGGAGATAGCTGATTAGAAGACTAGCAGTAACAATATAGAGGGTCCGTGCAACCTGCGCACGGGCTTGGAGAGGACTGCGCGTGGTCCCTTCATCGCTGCCATCCTGGATGTTTCTCAGGTATCCAAATTCCTACGGCCAGTCAGACTGTTTAGAAGGTCGCATCTCTTCAGGAAATCGTCAAAATATTCGTCCTTCAGATGCAAGTCAAACTTTTTCAGGACTGAAATGACATCTTCCTTTCCAACCTCCAAGAGAGAGAAAGAGAGATCAGACGGCTACTTTACAAAGTTTCCACCTAAATCACAGGTTTGGGGATTTCCATTTATTCGTCTTGTTAAGAGTCATGGGGAGGATGGTGGAGAAGAATGGGGGGAATTTATTCAGCATATTTTTTTAGAGTATCTACCATGTATGTATAAGATACAACAGGGCTATAAAGTCATAGTGACCATCTTCTTGGGGCTTACGTTATAATTGGAGAATTAAAACTCCATGTTAATAGCTGTTATCGCTATTTGCACAAGGTAACAATTACACACAAGGTGCTACAACAGTCCAGAAGAGAGAGAGCCCATCCCTGCTAGAACATCCAGGAAGAGAAAGGTAGCAGGGAAATTTTTAACTGAAAGGTTATTTCTTTCTAATTAGAACCTGTATATTTAAGACTAACTTCATTTATATTTTTAGAAAGTTATATCATTCACAAAATGATGAAAAAATGTATAAAAATAAATGCTTAACACTTAGATCAAGAACCTTTCCAATTAGATAATCTAATCTCAATCTTTATTTAACTCAACCGGCTCATACCTTTGGCAGAACAAAAAACCAAAGCAAATTAGTCTGATTTTGTATTTTGCTTATTGTGTCCCCACCTTGCCTAGATATACTGAGATATCTGAAAATCAGGGAAATGCTTTTCAGAGACTCACAGTAAAAGAAGAAGAGAGCAGAGAGTCTTGATGAAAGGCAAACTGGATAATCAAGATAGAGAATTAGTTACAGGAATGATGACTCTGTATCTTATGAATCTTGAAGTTAATAAAAACTATTTAAAAGAAAATATTTTGGTAATAAGAATTCTAACCAGGCTAAGCCTAGAGAACTTACTGACCTCTTTGTTTTCAAGCTGATTTAAAAATGTAATTCAAATGGTAAGTAGTTACTAAACACCAACTACACGTTGCCCAGTGGGGTTACAAAGATCAGTAAGACAAATGCCTTAGCTTCAAGAACTACTGTCTAGTAGGGAAAATGGACACGTAAATACAGGTTAAATGACACGATACCATTTACAACCATTAAATTGATTTTAAAAACTATTAATATCGATATGCCCAGTTGTTGGCAAGTATAATGATTGAATTGTGTCCCCCCCAAATTCATAGTCAATGCTGTAAGCCCCAATACCTCAGAATGTCACTATATTTGGAGATAGGATCTTTAAAGAGGTAATTGAGGTAAAATGAAACTACTAAGGTGGGCCCTAATCCAGTATGAGTGGTGGCTTTATGAGAAGAGGAGATTAGGACACAGACACACAGAGAGAAGACCAAGTGAAGACACAAGGAGCAGACCCGTCTACAAACCAAGGAGAGAGGCCTCAGAAGAAACCAAACCTGCCAACACCTTGATCTTGGACTTCTAGCCTCTAGAATTGTGAGACAATAAACTTATGTGGTTTAAGTCACTCAGCCTGTGATATTTTGTTATGGCAGACCTAGAAACTAATACAGCAAGGATATGGGCAAAGGAGAAATTTTTATGCATTGCTAGTAAATAAACTGGCACAACCATTTTGGAGAGTCACAAGCCTCAGCAGCCGATTCCATTTGAGTGTCTACCCTAGAAAAAGTCCAGCAAATGCACCCAAGAATAAAAAGCTGTTCCATGTCGCATTACCTCTTAACTGTGAAGAAGTTGAAACTAACTTCTCTCAGTAGGAAAGTAGGTAAAGAAATTGTGGTTTGTTCACACCATAGAATACATCACAGCAGTTAAAATGACTCAACTAATGTATCTGCATATATCAACATGGATAAATCTCAAAAATGATGTTAAGTGAAAAAAGAAAACTGTGAAAATATTTTTACAGTATGATATCACTTATGTGTAATTTAAAAACAAAGTTGTATATATTGTTTATGTAAAGGATGAATACACACATGGGCACGAGAGGCATGGAATATAAGACAGGAGTGGAGAGCGTGGACTGTGGCGCTCTCTTGCTTACCAGTTACATAACCTCTGAGAGCTTAAAAAAAAAATCTCTCTGTGCCTCAGTTTCCTCATCTGTAACATGGGGTTAAGAAGAGTACGTACATTACTGGATTGTTGGGAAGACTGCGTGAGAAAATGTACTTAAATTGCTTAGCTCAGTGCGTGGCTCATACTAAACGCTCAATAAATATTAGTTTACCAGATAAAACATTAACTTAGTAAAAAAAAACAATGTGTTCTACTATACAGGTAATCAAATGCGAGCAAAGTAAAATAAAATTGAGTTGTTACTTTTGGCAACATTTTATCTTGAAATGAAAATGCTGGGATAGGCAGGTCTTGGTATACGTGCCCTTGGATGATGCCCTCCCTGTGAGTGGGGGCGGGACCCAGTGACTCACTCTGACAAACAGAATGTGGCAACATGATGGGACATTACTTCCAAAATGAGGTCATGAAAAGCCTGAGGCTTCCTCGTGGGCACTCTCTCTCTCACTCACTTGCTCTGAGGGAGTCAGCTGCTGTGTTGTGAGCTGCCCTGTGGACTGGGCCACATGACAAGGAATGAATGTGTCTGGCCAACAGCCGGGGAGTGAACTTGGAGGTGGACCCTCCTCCAGCTGAGCCTCGGTTAGGCAACTGGCCGACAGCTGAACTGCAGTCTCCTGAGAGCCTTTGAGCCAGAGACACCAGCCCAGCTTCCTGCCCAACAGAAACTCTGACATAATAAATGCTGATTGTTTTCAGCTGACAAAGTTTGGGGGCTAATTTGTTATACAGCCATAGATAACTAATATGCCCAGCATAGGCCAGGGTGGAAACATGCTGGTCGTACGTATATAGCGTCAGTAAGCATATAAATTGGCGTAAATTTCTGGAGAGCAATTTTGGCAGTATTCCTAAAAATATTCACAAATTTTTTTTCATCCGAAGGAAATAGACAAAAATGGTGAATATTCATTGTAGTATTAAATATAATAGTGAACAACCAGTAACAACTTACCTGCCCAACACTGATTGGGGAATTGAGATATTGTCATCATATACCATATATTGATATAATAAGAAATATATATTTTAGTCTTCATTCCTGGCTCCTGGGCAGAGCTCCTACAGTCTGGGTGCTAGGAGAATCTTTTGTTCAAATATTTGGTCTTTGACCCCAGTTCCTGACACAGAGTTCCTAAATCCCTTGAAATATTCTGGGTGATACAAGTGTCTTTTGTTCTAATGAGGAAAATCTTGGTGGGCTCCTGGATAGCTTCAGGATGTGGATTAAGGCTGGTCGCCAAAAAGACCAGCCATAATGAGAACGTTGGAGTAATCAGCCCCAACCCCCATCCTCCAGGGAGGGGGGAGGTGCCAGGGGCTGGAGACCGAGTTAATAATCCATCATGCTCATGTGATGAAGCCTCCATAAAAATCCCTAAAGCATGGGGTTTGGAGAGCTTCTGAGCTGGTGAACGTGTGGAGGTGCTGGGAGGGTGGCACGCCCAGCAAGGGCATGGAAGCTCTGAACCCCCTCCCCCATACCTCGTCATATGCATTTTTTCTATCTGCCTGTTCCCGAGTTGTATCCTTTTGTAATAAACCAGTTATCTACTAAGCAAACTGTTTTCCCGAGGTCTGTGAGCCATTCTAGCAAATTATTAAGCCCAAGGAGGGGGGATCATGGGAACCTCTGATTTACAGCCAGTTGGTCAGAAGCACAGCTAACAACCTAAACTTGGGATTGGTGTCTAGAGGGAGGAAAGTCATTCTTGTGGGACCAAGCCCTTCATTTGTGGGGTGTGATACAAACTCCAGGTAGCAGAATTGAATTAAATTGTAGGACACCTAGCTGATGATATCCACAGAGAACTGGAAAATTGCTTGGGGTGGGAAAAACTCACACACATTTAGTGACAAGAAGTGAAGTATTGAGCTGAAAGTTGAGAGTAAAGTAGGAAAAATGGAGTTTTTCCTTTCAGGAATAAATAAATTATATTACCTGACAAAATCTTAAGAAGACATTAAAATTCCTGTTAAAATTCTCATTAATGGTTTGTTGAAATGTTCACAATATAATAACAACTATGTTCACAAAATAAAAATAATTGAGGATGACAAATTTTTGTGTTGTTTAATTTTTAAAAGACTACATTAGAAATACACCAACACAATGATAGTGATGATCTCTGAGTGATGGAGTTATTAAATGATTTACTTTTTCTTGGTTATATTTTTCTGTAGATTCTAATTCTTCTACAACAAATATGTATTATTTTTCATCTGAACTATCCTTAAGTGTGAAAACTAAAAGCAGGCCTAGTATGATTCTTAAAATACATTTACCTTGGGGGCTGGCCCCGTGGTCGAGTGGTTAAGTTCGCGCGCTCCGCTGCAGGCAGCCCAGTGTTTCATTGGTTCGAATCCTGGGCGTGGACATGGCACTGCTCATCAGACCACGCTGAGGCAGCGTCCCACATGCCACAACTAGAAGAACCCACAAGGAAGAATACACAACTATGTACTGGGGAGCTTTGGGGAGAAAAAGGAAAAAAAAATAAAATCTTTAAAAAAAAATAAAATACATTTACCTTGACTACTTTTTTCCGGATCACGCTTTTCAAATTCTTCTCTGATGTTCCTGAATCCCTCTCTGAACTTGCTACATCAAATAAATCTCCTTGTCCTTCCTCTCTTCTTGATATTTTCCAACATGGGCTCCAGATATGACTGAAAAGGAAAAACACCAAAGTAAATCTTGATTTAAAAATTATATAAAATCTCAGAAAGGCAATTAGGTTTGACCCTTTGAGTAAAGTATCATTTTACTTCAGGAAGTAAAGACTTAAATAAGCTTACATAAAAATCCAAAATGCATTTATATAAGTCAGGATTTCTTAACCCGGGGTCCATACACATCTGGGGGCTCACAAGTGTGTTTCAAGTAGTCCATGAATTGCATGCCAAATACAAGGGTAAGTGTGTCCTCCAGGGAAGACAGTTCACAGTGTAAGGAGGTTCTCAGTTGGGTCTGAATTAGGGTGACCACCACCCTGGTTCACCAGAATTGTTGCTTTTAGCACAGAGAGTTCTGAGTCTTAGGAACCCTTCAGCCCTAGGCAAACCAGGGTGGCGGTCACTCCCTCTGCAGTCCAAAAGAGGGTGACGAAAAATAATTCAAAGACTTAATTTAAACTCAATTGAATGTATAAGGAAAAATTAGATTACTTCTTAAGCCATAGAATACTGCCATTTCTTCTTATTTAACCCATGTCCTGAGAATTATTTTGTATATAACCAAAGCTACCAGTATCTTTCTTCCTTAGTTTCTAGGCTAATAGCAATTTGTAAAGGACTCCCTTGTTACCATGAACCCTTACCTTTTGTCATGTGTAATTGGTGGCTCTTGCATTACCATGTTGAGATATTATTACCCTGGCAAGATCAGTCCAAAAGGGTAAAAATATGTTATCACTTAAGAATCCAGATCTGTTGGGGCTGGCCCCGTGGCTGAGTGGTTAAGTTCGCGCGCTCCACTGCAGGCAGCCCAGTGTTTCGTTTGTTCAGGCAGCCCAGTGTTTCGTTGGTTCGAATCCTGGGCTCGGACATGGCACTGCTCATCAAACCACGCTGAGGCGGCGTCCCACATGCCACAACTAGAAGGATGCACAACTAAGAATATACAACTATGTACCGGGGGGCTTTGGGGAGAAAAAGGAAAAAGGTGAAATCTTTAAAAAAAAAAAAAAAAAAAAAGAGACTCCAGATCTGTGACAGGATGGAGAACTCAGGTGCTCTCAATTGTCTCAGGTGTCAGAGGGCACTCTCAAGTGGTGTACAGGAAGCTAATTTCTGCCTTCGATGGAGGCAGGCTAGAAATTAGGAGAAAGGACCCAGGAGAGGCCTCACATATCCCCAACCCTCCATGTGGGGAAGGACGGGGCCTGTGCACCCCTGAGAGAAGCTCTACATGATAAGGCATATTCAAATTCTGGTAGATCTTTTTACTTCTCTTTTGTAATCCATTGGTCTTTGGTAAAGCCTTTTTGAACAGTCCCACTTCGTCTCAGCTGTGCCTCAGAGAATCACAGCAGGACCTTTATGCCACCATTGGGGAGAGCAGTGCTTATGGTGGGTGTAGTGGTGGCAGCAGGAATTAATGTGGCGACCATGCAAAAATGTATCTCAGGGGAATAGAAGGGAAACTTCTAGTGCAGCTGCCTCTGACTCCACCAGAGAATTCTTCTTTTTTTTAATTTTTTTTTTTAAAGATTGGCACCTGAGCTAACAACTGTTGCCAATCTTCTTCTTTTTTTTTTTCTGCTTTATCTTCCCAAAACCCCCGTACATAGTTGTATATCTTAGTTGCAGGTCTTTCTAGTTGTGGGATGTGGGACGCTGCCTAACATGGCCTGACAAGCGGTGCCATGTCCGTGCCCAGGATCCAAACCCTGGGCCGCCGCAGCGGAGCACGCGAACTTAACCACTCAGCCACGGAGCCAGCCCCAAGAATTCTCTTTTCAGTGCTCACCTTGGAAGTTCTGGTTTGTTCTATGAAGAAAGGTGACTTTTACTATAAGCACATACTTTACAATGACAAAGAATAAACATACAGAGCTCTCTCATCTGCTTAGTTTTTACCTGATACTTTTGCATTTTTTGATGATCCATTGTGATCTTCAGTCTCCAAGTTTTTAAAAGTTACATCTTTTTTTGAGAACACCTGTTCTGTTCTCATCATACCTGCATTAGGAGAAATGATACATATGATTTAATATATGTTTTATGAAACTGACAAGTACATTATCTTGAGATGGCAAATGAGTGTGACAAGTGGCCACCAATTCCCCACCCTTGGCCCATACCAGACAACATGATTAATCACGACATTCTTTCTGTTGAACCCAAATTTGGCCACTGAAATTTTCTCAACTTCTACCAGACATGGCAATGGTATAGAGCACGAAATATATTTATGTGTATATACAGATATATACACATATATACATACATAACAGATTTGTCTATTCTTTTTATCTTAAAAATGAACAATTCTTTAAAAACTCTTTGGCAGACCATGCATCATGATTTGGAGGTTGAAAAAAATACTACCACTGTATGCACACCATAGATATCCTTACATACGTAATTATGGAGACAAACATCAACTAACCTCTGACTTATCAGTTGGTTCATTCTATCCTTCCTGTTATCCAATATATATGAATCATTTTGGGCTTGAGGTCAACATTAGAAATGAAGAGGGCCGGCCCAGTGGCACCGTGGTTAAGTTTGCACATTCCACTTCGGTGGCCCCGGGTTCACGAGTTCGAATCCCAGGTGTGGACCTACACACTGCTTGTCAAGCCATGCTGTGGCAGGCGTCCCACATTTTAAAAAAAGTAGAGGAAGATGGGCATGTATGTTAGCTCAGGGCCAATCTTCCTCAGCAAAAAGAATAGGACTGGTGGCAGATGTTAGCTCGGGGCTAATCTTCCTCAAAAAAAAAAAACAAACAAATGAAGGACCAACGAGCCATACAAACGTGATGGTTCAACAGCACGGGCTCTGGAATTGGACACTAAGTAGGCTCTGAGTCTGTGTAACTCCTACCTCATAGGGTTGTTAAGGAGTAGACGATATATTGCATAAAGAGCCTACTAGACTGTGTGGCAATTAATAGGCCCTCAACAAATGGCCTTCATGATGACTATGTTGGAACGAGACCAGAGCTGAGAAGAACTCAAGGCCAAATCTAACACAGGGGCCAGGGCATGGCTGAGAAAGGCAAAAGCTGAGGGAAAATTAGGAAGTAGGGCCAGGGCTTATCTGTTCAACAAGCATTTACTGAGCGCCCACCATATGCCAGGTGCCACGCTGGGGCCTGGAGTCAGAAACGAGGAGAGCAGTGAAAGCAGAGAGCTCCCTTCCCCGGACCCTCCCTATTATTGCCATCTAGATTGCTCCCCAGCCCAGCACATTCAAAGCCCCGCAAATTCAAGGTACTGAGATGTGTTTTCATGAACAACGACATCAAAATTTTTCTTGGCAGTTTCAAGAGGTTTATGGTCAGATTAGTATTTGTTCTGCGGTAATTAAAAAGCATTAAGATGAGAGGTACTATTGCCAAACTTTTTCAAACTCCACATCTTTTATATAAAAAACTAGTTTGTTAAGAATTTCCCTAAATTCCGGCCTGAAAGTTGTTCTTTCGTCTTCTGAATTTTTCTGTGGTGTGAGATCCAGGAAGCTGTTTTCAATAAAAGGAACAATGGATTGGCTCAAATGTGAAATATATTCCCCTACAGATATTTCTACATAGACTCCCATTGACTTGGTCCTTTGAATTTTATTATTTGGATTATCAATGTGAAAGCATAGAGGGAATAACCCATAAAATCATGTGCGTCCAAGATAAAAGCTCCTGTAGACTTTTAACCCTATAAATCCCAACATAGGCTCTTGAGTGTCATGAGTCAGCTTGAAATTCCCTTTGTAAAGGCATGCATTCATTAGGTCAAAAGCAGAGGGAATGTGCCTAGCTTTTTTGGGCGTTTCGTCTGAGGTTTGTATGGACCTGTGGGGCTGTCATCAGCAACCTCCGCCTTCTGTTAAAAGGGTCAAATGATGTAGGAATTCCTGAGGGAATGGGTCCCGAACTGCTGTGTAGAACCCTTCAAAGCTTACCGTGATCTTATCTTAGAGTCTCAGGCTATAAGATATTAAGAATATAGGCAAAGGAAAAGGGGGAGATTGAGATGTATTTGCTATAAAAATATAAGAACATAGTTAAATTCCAGCAAGGATGATGATCAGAGCCCTTCCCAAAACTCTTACCCTTTTTAGCTCAGATTGTTTTAGTTTTTAAGATGGAGTTTTGAATTTCACAATTTAATTCAAGTGGATATGGAAGAGAATTAGTAATTTAAATTAAAAGGTAAAAATCAAGACAGTAGACTTTGAAACTAGGGTTATCAGTCAAAAAGCACTTTCTTCATAAATATATACTCTGCATGTGCATCTGAGGGAGGAAAGGAGCGGGCAGAGAGAGAGAAAGAGTAGATTGTGATCCTGCTTGCCTCTATGGCAGGCTTGGGTTTTGTGTTGTATTGTGGAAGAAATCAGATTGTAGGAGATGGAAAGAAAGAATGACAGCAAGAAAGCTTTCCCAATTCCTTGGATGCTTGCTCTGCCCGCTGAACCATCCAGCAGAGTTCTCCCAACACGCAGCCCTCAGGCCACCCCTCCAGTGCGCTGACTCTGTGTGGACTGAATGACTCGTCCCAGCCATGAGGCCCTGTGCCAGGTGACGTACCTGGGCAGGAGTTGTCAATGCTGACGCGACTGATACACCTTCTCAGAAACTGAGACAACACCATGAGAAGCACATCTCTATAAGAATTAAACACTCCACGGGACCAAAAATGAGACAGGATGATAAGAAAAGAAGAAAGGTTGGCAATGTCAACGGTCGGTGGTACTGGGATTGGTTTCCAACAGATAAACGGTATTATCTTCATCCTTTCTCATCTTCCCTTCCTCTTCTCCTTCTGGATGCTGTTTAATTAATTCATAAATTCTATAAACATTTATTAAAAACTGAACACTTACCAAATACTGGGGACCCAAAGTTGACTGAGACACAGTCTCTGCTACCAAGGAGTTTGGTCTAGTTGGGGACAGCTAAGTGCATCACGATCAGCGCTGTGAGAGCAGAGTACAGAAGGCTAGAGGGCACTGAACACAGCCTCTTAGATCAGGATGAAGGATGAGGGAGTGGAGAAGGGGTGTCAGGGAAAGCTACCCAGGGAAGGCAATGCTTGGAGCAAATTCTGAAGGGTGAACAGCAGTTGACTGGGTGATGAACGTGTGAGTGTTGGAGGGACTGAGAGTGAGCAGGGAGTGGGGCGTTGCACAGAAGCCACATATGGTAGAGGAGACAGCTAAGACGAAGGTGAGAGATAGCAGGATGTGTGCAGGGAATTGCAGGTGAATCCACAGTGGTGGAAGATGCACGGGAGTGTGGAGAGCAATGGGCCCGGAGAGGTGGGTGGGGTCAGGTTGAAATGGCCCTTGAGTAGCAGCTTCAGAAAGGGAAGCAGGTTAGGAACTGCTGTTTACTCTGAAAGCTATGGAGCACCCCGGAATCACAGGAAGCAGAGGAGGAGCAAAATCAGGCCGACATTGCAGAGAGATTGCATGGGCTGCCTCGAAGTCACTGGCCAAGCAAAGGGCCAGGCCAGAGGCCAGGAAAATAGCTGAGAGTTACTGACATAATCTAGGTGACAACTGATGAGTAGTAGTGTAGACAGAAAGGAGGGGACAGACATAAGCAGGGTTGAGTGAAAAATGCATAAGGATTTCTCTTCGCCCTCCTTCACTGAGCCGGGCCATGTCCAGCCACCGCAAGCAGCTCTGGCCCTTTGAGAGTCTGAGAAATATATTCTGCAAAGAGACCAAGGCAACCTACACTGACTCCTTGAGTGTGACTTTGGCTCCTGTTTTTGTTGGTTGGTTTGTTTTTTAATGATCATTTGGTTAACAAATCCTTACCTCGTTTCCAACTCTCCCCATTCCCACCTACTCCAGGAAGTTCGTTATATTTCTTGGCATAAGAGCCAGGAAGACCTAGTCTGAATTTTCAGTGCTCTGAGGACCTCCTCAGAATGTTAGCAGGAAATGAGAAAGCTAGGTCCGGGCCCTTTGCGTCGTGAGCGATGTCGGAAGCTATTTCTCCTAGTCAGGCCCAGACACAATATGGAACTTTCCTCCTCATCATGTACTTAACATCTAATGTTCTTAGCCACTCCCCTTTCCACTAAAGCTCCTCCTTTCTTAATCAAGGCTTAGGATATTCATAACGTGAATTTGAAACAATACTGAATACTGAAAATTTCTCAAGCACAATAGAAATATTTAATCCTAATGTGTGATTAAAATGGTGGCCAGAATTTTCTTTAATAAGACGGAAATCAAATCCCTGCTTTAATCACTGACCTGTAAATGCTTCCTTTGCCTTCAGGATCATTGTTTTTAAACAGCTGCTTCACAGCAAAATAACCCCCAGATCTCATCTTTTCATGGATAAAGTTCTCTAGCTGGAGGAAAATGTTGGCATCACAATTTAAAGAGAGGTTTAATTTTAAAGTGCGTATCTTTTTTAAAATGTAGAATAATCTATTTTTCACAGCAACAAAATAAGAAATCAGAAATGAATTTTTATTTCAATGGGGCAAAAATTTTTGGAAAATGCTTAGCAGTTAGATAGCAATTGCTAATTTTGCTCTATTCAACTCTAAAACAATGTTTCTGATGGGCTCCACATGCCAATCAGTTAATCACGGTTAGGCTGCACCACCAAAACTGTCATCTGTCAGAGTCACAGCTCTTGGTGTTGTAATCTGCTGAGTGGGTGTCAAGTGCTCCAAGGGCAAGAGTCTCTATGGAAACCCATCCTGCCCGAGCTGGTGTCTCCACTCCACCAGTACATGTGCGCAAACACTTTGGCCAGCGTAGTATAACTCCCTCCCTTGGAGGCAAAGTGCTTGTGTCACAACGATGTGGTGGAAATCTGCTTGGTGGCACAGTGTGGTCACACATTTCCGTCTATGTGAAAGGGTGAGGGAAGGAGGGCACCTCCTTTAAGAGTGAGCCCATGTCTGCTGTCAAACACCTGGGGAGGGACAGGTACGGGGCTGCAGAGTGAGAGTCTAGCTCCCTTAGTCTTGACCATAACAGCGTCAAAGTTGTGTAAGAGGAAGCTCCTGTGTGCTGGTTGATGAGACGCTCCTGCCATATGGAAATAGTCTGAGAGCCGAGAAGGAAAGCGCACACAGGCAACCCTGGGCAAGGCACACGAACATGGCCTTCTCTCCCTGGGGACTAAGGATCAGTTCAGTTTGATTCAGCACACGTTGACCAAATTCCAGCACTGTGCTGGGAGGTGGAGATGAAAGATGACTAAGACAGTGTCCCCGACCTTGCGGGACCCACCGTGACAGGTAGAGTTCTGGCAGCAAGACTATCTTTGGGCTTCTGGTATTCACTTGATTTCCCCCTTCATCTTTAGTCTTTTCATAAAGTATTTGTGGATCTTCTAGCCAGCTTTCACTGGTGAGACAGGAACCAAGGAAATGAGTTTTGTCTTCTTTGGGACCAGAACACCAAGAGAGGAGGAAGCAGCAGACCCTTGGGGCCTGTGTGTTGATGGTAATGGAGGGAGACCGTCCTACGGGGAAAGTGAAAGCTTGGGACTCAGAGTTGGGAATCTGGTCTGGCTGTCATTCCCTCCAGGTCTCCTTTCAAGTGTCAAACCTTATAGTTTCCTATTTTATTTTAACAAAATAGGTGGTTCCCTTGTCCCTGGGTGCCTAGTTATCCAACCACTAGCATTCACGCAATGTAAAGGACAACAGTATGCTAAATCTTCACACAGGACCAACCTGTTAGAGGCCTTGTAGCCAAGAAACCAGTTATAATGCCGCCACCCACCTAGGGTCTCCCCACTTAGCTCCAGTTTACAGACTGAGAGACAATACTTCCATTCACATCACAATAAATACAATATCCGTTCAACAGGTGTTCCACGCACATGCAATCCTTCCACCTCAGGGCACTTGAGTGGTCTCTGGGCAACAAAGTTAATATTGAGAAAGCCTCTTGGCTGCTCAGTGGTGCTGACTGGAGGGAAATTAGGATAATAAATGGAGGTAACTGAGCAAGAGAGAGAGAAAACACAATTTTCATACCTCATCTACTTCTGTTGCAAGCTGGGCTCTGGGCTTAGAGGATGAGCTGGCCGTGCTACCCAGCATGGTTCCTCTGCTCTCGGCATGGCTCCTGCCGCCAGTCTGCTGGCCTGAGGTCATCCACAAAGACAAAACCACTAGAAAATATATACTCTCGTATTCATCATGGTGGACATTTTATCAGTATTACAGCAAAAGAAAGCAACAAAGGTCAGTATGCTCTTGCTTCATACCGATCAATCAACTTATTAGGCAGCAATATTGCTGTGGCGGGCTATGTTCACACTCAATTCGCCAGCTCAGATTCTCTGTGACCATTACAGGGACCTGGACAGTCAAGAGGAAGACAATGAAGATAAAGTTAACAGCCAAGACCTTATTAGTGAACACAGCATGGATTAGCCGATGGGGAAACACAGGTTTTGATATTGACCAGATAATTGCTTCTTTTTAAAAATTTATCTGCTTACAGAAAATGCTAACATTTTTTAATAAAATTCATTTTAATAAGAAATTAAAAGAAAACTAATAAACATAATTTCACTGCCCAAGATAACCACTGCTAACATTTTAGTGTTTAGCATTTATGTTCTTTTTCTGAGCCTATTGTTAAAATAGTTGAGACTATTATTATACATAATTTTATCCACATAGATAAACAGATCCTAATATCTTGCTCTTTACATTTAACCTTATTATATGAGCATTTTCTCATGTTATTACAAACTTTTGAGGAAGGAGTATTTTCCTGGCTGTGTAATATTGCATCACAGGAGAGTTCCACAGTTTACTGTTTGTTTAGCCATTTCTCCAGTGTTGGTTATTAGGCTTTTTCTAAGTTCTATCTATTATGAATAACTCTCTAATGAAGAATATTATGCAATAAGTTTTTCCCCATTTAGAACTAGTTTTTTCTTTTTTTAAATGCTTCTTTGGTGAGGAAGATTGGCCTTGAGCTAACATGTGTTGCCAATCTTCCTCTTTTTTTTTTTCTCCCCAAAGCCCCAGTGCGTAGTTGTATATCCTAGTTGTAGGTCATTTTAGTTCTTCTATCTGTGATGCTGCCACAGCATGGCTCGTGGAGTGGTGGTAGGTGGGTGCCCAGGATCTGAACCGGCGAACCCCAGGCCACCAAAGCAGAGCACATGAACTCAACCACTCGGCCATGGAGTCGGCCCCTAGAACTATTTTCTTAAGATAACTTTATATTAGCAGAATAGCTGGGTCAATGAAAATGAACATTTAAGCCTCTTAATAAAATTACCTTCCAAAAGTCTACAAATTGGTACTCTCTCCAACAATGCATAAGAGTGCCAAGATATGAGTTTGAATCTAATTCTACTTCTTATTGATTGAATGACTAGGGACAAGTTATTTTACTTCTCAGAGCCTCAGCTTTGTTATCTGTAAAATGGAGATGCCGACTTCACAGAATTATGAAATTTACAAGATGTAACATGTGTAACTTGGCACAAGTTCTGGTACATAGTAAGTGCCAAACCTAAATATTGGTTCCTTTCTCTCTTTCTCCTACTCCTTTTCCCACTGTTGAGTGAAAATAAAATAAACTTCAGGGTTGTTCTATGTCTTCTTAGTCAGTCATTTAGCTCATGGTTGAAACTTCTTAACCACAAGCCATCTGAAATAGTTAACTGTACAAGCACAGGCACATTGTTTGTATTCAGTTTATAGAACCCACTAGATACTATGTAATTGAACTGGTAATAAATATTTGGTGCATTTGTTACTGTTACTGCATTTCTGAATAGGCTTGACGTTTTATCTATTTTTCTGTTTTATCCTTATGCAAATTATTTCCATCTCTGTTCTCAGTTTCCTCATCAGAAAAATACAGATAATACTTGTCCTAGCTTATTAGCGTAATGAAAGTACTTCTTGCTAACTATTGAGGTTTTTACTCACAGACTGACAACAAACACACTGAGCAAGACATGGGTGGGATTAGCCACAAACGTCAGAGAGACATGGAAGGGAAGCGGAAGGAAGACACTAACCTTTTTCCAGAGCCTGCAATTTACACACATTAATGACACACACACACTGTCATGAGGCGTGCTTCACAGGGATTCAGATTTTACAGATAAGGAAACTGAAATTCAGCAAAGTTAGGTAACTTCCTCAAAGTCCTAAGCTACCAGAAGGTAAAGACCCAATTCAAATACTAAACTGTATCCTGGAAGCAGAAGGACATTTTTACGCTTTGTCGCCTCAGCCATTATTAACACTATTGTGGGACTGAACAATTAAATCGTTTTGTTAACTTGCGCTTCGTTGCTTTGAGAGAAAAGCACAACAAGGTAAATTCATCTGGGAAATTTATTTTATTAGTTCTGGTCTAAGGATCGCTTGAAAGGAAGCTGCATTGATCACATATCATTAGCAATCAGGTAAATTATGATCTGCGTGTGGCGAGGGGGTGGGGAGAGTGGGAGAGATTTCACAAGGCCAAAGTTTCACTTGGTTTCAGATTATAAACTATATCACCAGACGCCACCTGGAAGCCAGTTTTATTAACATGGTGAGTCCTGAGGATCCTCTCCGTGCAGGCAGCATGTGCCTGTAGTCATGGGTAACCAACATGAACCTCCCGCTGAGGACAGTCCTGTGCAGCTCTCAGAAAGGAGAGGCACAGAAGGAAAAGGCTTCTTATGTTACCCAGGGTGCCTTTCACAAAAGTGATCTTAGCACCAGCCAGAGTGAGGGAACCCCGCTGCGCTCCCAAAAAAGGAACAAAGACGCGGGCAAAAAACTGGCTGTGACTGTCAACTAAAATAACTAATATTTCTGTGAGGTTAAACTGTATGAAATTTTGGTTTTGTAGGCCAAAATCAGTCAAACATCACCATTTTCATACGGTTTAGCCAATACATATGACATCATTCTATAAATCCAGAATGAGCTGTTTCTGGGAACTGATTTCAAAGGCGACACTTCGTAATTAGGGTTTTGATGCAATATTGCCTCTAACTTATGTTCATCACTTTTAAAGTGCAGCTATGAAATATTTTGACATATTTCAAACTACGCAAAGGAAAAATAACAACTTAATTATAACAGTGGCCTTGGGCAAAGCCAGTGACTGTCTCTGGACTTCAGTTTACATCTATATAAGACAAAAATAATAACTTGCCTCAGGGAGTAATTTGTGAGTATAAAATGAAATGCCATAACTTCAGAGAGAGACCATCATAATTATAAAGTGTTCTTATAGCATCACTAATCATTAGAGAAATGCAAATCAAAACTACAGTGAGATATCACCTTACACTCGTTAGAATGGCTATAATCACCAAGGCAAAAAATAGCAACTGTTGGAGAGGAAGTGGAGAAAAGGGACCCCTCATGCACTGCTGGTGGGAACGCAAACTGGTGCAGCCACTATGGAAAACAGGATGCAGATATCCTACAGGCCTTCAAGCAGGAAAGGAACACCTCAAAGTAACACAAATGACTGTGAAGGTCACTTCCCCAACCTAAGGGTAGGTGGGGACATGAAGGAGCCTTTCACTTCCTAGTAATACAGAAGGCTTGAAAGGCAGATATTCCTCAAAGGAACCAAACTGACCCAAACTCTGAGTTCCTTGAGAGCAGACTCAGGGTCTTAGTCATTTTTGTTTCGTTGGTGTCAGGCACAATATCTGGTGATTAAAAAAGAAAAAGAGAGGGACCACCCCCGTGGCCAAGTGATTAAAGTTCTACTCTCTGCTGGGGCATCTGCATTTTGCAAGTTCAGATCCTGGGTGTGAACCTACTCCACTCATCAGCCATGCTGTGGAGGTGTCCCTCATATCAAGTAGAGGAAGATGGGCACAGATGTTAGCTCAGGGCTAATCTTCCTCAGCAAAAAAAAAAAAAAAGAAAGAAAGAAAAAGATTGGCAAGGGGTGTTAGCTCAGGGCAAATCTTCCTCACAAAAAAAAAAAAAAAAGGAAAGAAAGGGAGAAGGAAGGAAGGAAATTACTGAACTGAGGTACGAATGGTGGGCTTTTAATGCAGCACTTTTGCAAGGCAGAGACCAAGCCCCACCTGGAGGGTCTCAATCTGCTCAGCAAGGAAAGGTGACAGGGCAAGGCTCTCTTACTAACCTTGAGCAAGCTGCGCTCAAAATAGACATAATCTAGTGCCAGCCCAATGGCGCGGCAGTTAAATTCCTGTGTTTGCCTTGGTAGGGGAGGGTTTGCCTGTTGATCCTGGTCTTCCACCTAACACTGCTTATCAAGCCATGCTGTGGTAGGCGTCCCACATATGAAATAGAGGAAGATGGGCACGGATGTTAGCTCAGGGCCAGTCTTCCTCAGCAAAAAAGTGGAGGATTGGCAGTGGATGTTAGCTCAGGGCTAATCTTCCTCAAAAAAAAAAAAAAAAAAAAAAGACATAATCCCGCCTACTTTAGTTTTGCTAAAGGTGATATTGGCTGCAAGGGACTTAGTACAGAGCACAGCACACAGTAATCAATGAGTCCAGTTTGGGGAGATCGGTGTCCTCCAGGGTGGTGGTCTCACAAAGGGAACGAAGGCACCTCCAGGCATGGAAGGAAGGGCAGGTCGGCAGCCGGATCTAGCGAGCTCGCGATGCCCGTTTTTCGGTGTCGCACGAAAGCAGGACAAGCCCCCGTGGCAGGGCTGAACCCCACGACGCCGCACCGCGGGCGCAACCCCGTCCCCTCGCGCGCCCACTCACCGCGGGCGGGCTCCTCGGGGGTCCGCGGGGCCGGGGCCACTACGGGGCTCTCCCGGGGCATCGTCTCTCCAGGCCGGCGGCGGCGCCGGGTCAGGGCCGTGGAGCAGGCCACCCCGGGACGCGCCGCGCCCTGAGAGCCGCTTGGGGCTGCTGTCCCCGCGGGCGGGACGCGCGGACCTGCGGGCTCGGCGGGCGGAAGGGAGCGCGCTCCCTCGGGGCCCCGCGCTGCAGGCCGATCGGGTCTCCCGCGAGCGTCCCCTCTTTGGGATTTCCGTGCCGCCAGGCTGGGATGCGGTGGGTTGAGAAGGCGGCGCCGAGAGGGTCGAGGGCTCGGATCGGAACCAGCTTCCTTCCAGCTTCCCCCGGGCCCCCGCCCTCGGCTGCTGTCCCCCGGGCGTCCCCTTTACTGTTCCCGGGCAGCGGTGGGCCACTGGGTCCGCGACCCCGGCTCCGCTCGCCGCGGGGTGGAGGTTGCCATGGCAACGGGACAGCGCCGAGCAGCCGGTCCCCGCCGCGCTTCTCCCGAAGCCGTGGGAGGAGCCCTAGAAAGGCCCAGAGATGGGATGCGCGGAGGAGACTGACTTCCACCGCACCCCGGGGTGTCTGCCGCCCACAGGGCCCGAGTTTCCCCGGGAAGCACCAAGGAGCGGGGTGCGGGCGCCGGCCTGGCCCTCCTGGCGCAGGGAGCTGCTGCGCCCCTTGCAGCGGGATCGGTGGCCCGGGTCGGGGATAGCGCCTCCGGCTTCTCCCAAAGCAGGCATGTCGGGGGTTCTCTGAACCCCGGAAATGGGTCTAGCAGGGGGAAGGTAACTGCAAGAAAAGAGTTAATCTGAAGATAGATCCGTTCTTTCTATATTCAGCAAACCATCCAGCTCCCCTAAGGATAATTCAGAGAAATAGCCAAGGTTGGGAGAATTATGCACCCCAGCTGTCTCTGCTTTCTCAAAACAAATAGCGAGGACCGACTGTGTACCTCTCTACATACACAGCTTCTTCGAGAAGGTTAGAAAAGCTAAACAGATGTTCTCTTTCCCAGACCATTCTGTGGGCATTTCCCTAGGACATTGTTGAATGACACAAGTTTAATGCGCAGTTTTGCATCTTAGCAGCGTTAGCGGGTGGGGCAGCAGACACATGTTTAGTGCTGGAGGGTACTATCAAACAGGTTTGCAAAGTGGCTGTGCCATTTTACATGCCCATCAGCAGTGTGTGAGGGTTCCAGCTGTTCCACATTCTTGCCAACTCTTGGCATTCTGTCTGTTTTAATTTTAGCATTCTAGGGTGGGTAGTGGTATGTCACTGTGGGTTTTTTTTTTAAGTTGAATCATATGAAGCTGCTGATAATTGGCTTACAGAAATGGCATTTTCATATGATTCAACCTAATTTGCATTTCTGTGGTGAGTGAGGATGTTGAACACATTTTCATATGCTTATTAACCATCATATAATCTCTTTTGTGAAGTCTATGTTTCTGGCCAAGCCTTCAAGTGTTTTTAGATGGGGTTGGGTGTCTTTTCCTTCTCTGTAGTTTGCATTTTCACTCTTTTTTTTTTTTTTAAAGATTTTATTTTTTCCTTTTTCTCCCCAAAGCCCCCCAGTACATAGTTGTGTATTCTTCGTTGTGGTTTCTTCTAGTTGTGGCATGTGGGACGCTGCCTCAGCGTGGTCTGATGAGCAGTGCCATGTCCGCGCCCAGGACTCGAACCAACGAAACACTGGGCCGCCTGCAGCTGAGCGCGCGAACTTAACCACTCGGCCACGGGGCCAGCCCCTGCCTTTTCACTCTTAATGGTTTGTGTCCCCTGAATTCATGTATTGAAGCTGTGACTCCCAGTACATCAGAATGCGATTGTATTTGGAGACCGGACCTTTAAAGATGTAAATAAGTTAAAAATGGGGTCGTTGGGGTGCATACTAATCCTTTAGGACAGGTATTCCCGTAAGAAAAGAAGATTGGAACATGGACACACAGGGGATGACCATGTGAGGACACTGTGATAAGGTGGACGTCTGCAAGCCAAGGGGAGAGGCCTCAGAAGAAAGTGAACTTGCGAACACCATGATTTTAGACCTCCAGCCTCAGAATTGTGAGAAAATAAATTTGTTGTTTAAGCCAACAGTCTGTGGGTATTTTGTTGTGATACCCTAGCAAACTGAAGCATGGTGCAATTGATTAATGGAAGTTCAATGAAGTCCAATTTATCAATTTTTTATGGTTAATTTTATGATTTTCTTTTATTTTTGTGTAAAATCCGTTCTTGATTTTTTAAAACCTTGATAAAATAGGTTAAACGGATAATCTTTAAAGTTACAGACATAGAATAAAACAATATATGGCTAAAAGCCACTATCATGCTTAATGAGGAAACATTAGAAATATCACAAAGTGAAGAAGAACACAGGTAATCCATTACCTCCACTGTTATTTGAAATTAGTCTTGGGATGCTGGCCAATGCAACTAAACAAGAGAAAAAAGCAAGGAGCACAGTAACTGGGAAGACCCTTTTTACTTAAATGATCATAATTCACAGGTGATTTTGTTTCTGACCTGGATAACTCAAGAGAATCAATTGAGAAACTGTTGCAACAATAATGTGAGATTTTTTTTTAAGATGATTTAATCCAAATAGAAAAAAGCCAGTAGTCTCTCTCTATACAAACAACACTCTTTGGAGAAATATAATCGAAGAAAGAATCTCATTTAAAGTAGCACCAAAAAAAGGCAAAATGCCCATGAATAGAGGTCACAAGAACATCCAGTCTTCATGGAAAAAACACTGAATATTCTAAAAATACAAAGTCTCTCTAAAATGTTTTGCAATTTAGTGAAATCTCAATTTAATTTTTTTACATTTGATAAGTTAATGCTAATATCTATATAGATATAGACATGGATACAGATAGTGCAAGGCTACAGGAACACACGGATACCTCTGAAGAAGAAGAGTCATAAAAGTGTGTAGTCCTATAAGATAAAACATTGGGAAGCAACAGTAATTAAAACTACGTGGAGCTGGTGTGTGACTAGACAGACGGATCAATGGTACAGCCTAGAGGGTCTAGAGAGAGAGCCAAATTCAAATTAGAATTTAGTACACTGTAAAAGTAGAATTTCTTAACAGTGGGGGAAAGCTGGATTATTTGGGGTTTTTTCCCTAAAGATTGGCACCTGAGCAAACCAATCTTTTTTTTCCTTTTTATTGCTTTTTTTGTTTTTCCTCCCCAAATCTCCCCAGTACATAGATGTATATTTTAGTTGTGGGTCCTTCTAGTTGTGGCATGTGGGACGCCACCTCAATGTGGCCTGATGAGTAGTGCCATGTGCGCACCCAGGACCCGAACCCATGAAACCCTGGGCCACGGAAGCAGAAGGCGCGAACTTAACCACTCGGCCATGGGGCCGGTCCCCCGGATTGTTTAATACATGATGTTGGCTCAACAAGGTACTCATTTAGAGAACAGTCTTATAAACACTAAAAGCTAGTGGAATGTCTGAACTGATCACAAACAGAAGTAATTTCCTAAAACATAGTTAACATTCAAGAGTAACTGAGGAAGTAAATGGGGGAGTAGATTAGCAATTTAATATCGTACTCATTTGTGATCTTGACTTGAGGAAACTAGAATACTACGTCTACTCCTGTAACCCTGAAGAACATGTACCTGGCATATTGAGCAGATGGGATATAATCTAAGTAACATTTCTTGAAAAAGTATTTAGCAGGGAAATGTTTCCTTTGCCAACAGGACCATGTTTTTTCTTTTCTTTTTTTTTGAGGAAGATTAGCCCTGAGCTAACTGCTGCCAATCTTCCTCTTTTTGCTGAGGAAGATTGGCCCCTAGCTAACATCCATGTTCATCCTCCTCTACTTTATATATAGGACGCCTGCCACAACGTGGCTTTCGCCAAGCGGTGCCATGCCTGCACCCAGGATCAGAACCTGCGAACACCGGGTGGCAAGAAGCGGAACATGCGAACTTAACTGCTGCGCCACTGGGCTGGCCCCAGAACCATGTTTTTTCTGATCACTCATGATTTAAAGAAAAAAAAAAAGCTTGTTGTTTTAAACTGAGTGTCTACCATTTCCTTTGTTATATTGGCTTTTCCACCGGGTACCTTACTTTGGAATTTCATTTCTATTGTTTCATCCAGCTTCAGTTAAAACTGCCAGTTAGGGGGCTGGCCCCGTGGCCGAGTGGTTAAGTTCGCGCACTCCGCTGCAGGCGGCCCAGTGTTTCCTTGGTTCGAATCCTGGGCGCGGACATGGCACTGCTCATCAAGCCACGCTGAGGCAGCGTCCCACATGCCACAACTAGAAGGACGCACAACGAAGAATATACAACTATGTACTGGGGGGCTTTGGGGAGAAAAAGGAAAAAAAAAATTAAAAAAAAATCTTTAAAAAAAAAAACAAAACTGCCAGTTAGACACGCGGTCATCCACTTGACAAATATTTAACCCTAGGCGTGGGGGAGTTCAAGTCAGGCTTGAAGATCGACTCTGCTGCGTACTAACTGTGACCTTGAATAAGCTAATTAATCTCTCCATCCCTCTGTTTTCTCAACTGTAAAATAGAGATAATAACAGTATCTATTTTATAGTGCTATTGTGAGGTTTAAATGAGAAAGTGTTTGTGGTTGCATAGTGGCTAGTATATGGTAAGAGCTCAAGAAACAGCTGGTAGTATTAGTACATTATAGTCATTATTATGATTATTATTATTTGATAGGTTACCACCCCATCCATTTACATTCGCTCCAGGGTAGGGTGGGTAAGGAGGGAATTCCCTCGAAACTTGTCCTCTAAAGTCCTTTCTGCTTCTGTCACATCGACCCCTAGAGGGGTCTTTCACTTTGGCTGCAGTCCTGAATTATTTCAGGGTGTTTTCATGAATACATCATCGAAAATATTTCACTTTTCTCTGTCGAATTGTGACTCAGTGTATTAAAACTTTATTGTGCCCTGTAAAATGCAAGGTAGACTCTTTCTTTTCAGTTTAACTGTCTTTTACAGAATCATTGGTTTCAGTTTAATTATTTTGTAATGAGGATGATTGTTTCCAATTAAAATTAATTTTTAATGAAAAACAAACACATAATTTACCCAGCATGTTTAGGGCATAGGTACCTTTTCTATAGCTTAACAATCATAGAAGATATATCTTTTTATGAGGGCTAGGGTTAGGTATGTCTCGTTCACTTCCATGTCCTCTGACCTAGAATATAATATTGGCTCAACAGAAGCTTATTACATAAAGGAGTGATCTGTTGATAAGATTTTATTTGATTAATACTGAAAGCTTATCAGTTGTGATTTTTTGAGTTTAATTTAATCTTAATTGCTTTATGATTTAATCTTTGAGTTTTATTGATGCATAATTGGCATACAATAAACTGCACATTTAAAATGTGCAATCTGATAAGTTGTGACATGCCCCACAAAACCATCACCACAATTGAGATAGCTACTATCAAAAACCCCAGAAAATTAGAAGTGTTGGTGAGGATGTGGAGAAACTGGAATCTTTGTGCACTGATAGTGGAAATGTAAAATGGTGTGGCTGCGACTGAAAACAGTATGGTGGTTCCTCAAAAACTTAAAAATAGAACTACCATGTGATCCAGCAATTCCACTGCTGGGTATATACCCAAAAGAATTGAAACTGGCTCTTGGAGAGAGGTTTGTATACCCGTGTTTATAGCAGCATTATTCACAGCAGCCAAAAGGTGAAAGCTACCCAAACGTCCATCAATAGATGGACGGACAAACAAATTGTGGACAGTAAACACAATGGAATACTATTCAGCCTTTAAAAAGAAGGAAATTGTAACACATGCTGCAACATGGATAACCTTGAAGACAATATGCTAAGTGAAATAAGCCAGACACAAAAACTCAAATACTGTATAATTCCACTTTTCTAAGATACCTAGAGTAGTCAGATTGCTAGAGATAGAAAGTAGAATGGTGGTTGCCAAGGGGTCAGTGGGGAGGGGACAATAGGGAATTGTTTATTGGGTGCAGGGTCTCAGTTTTGCAAGATGAAAAGAGTTCTGGAGACTGATTGCACAATGATGTAAGTGTACTTAACCATACTAGATTGTATACTTAAAATGTTTAAGATGGCCAATTTCATGTTATGTGTATTTTACCACAATTTAAAAAAAACACAACTCTTACCTGCCCCCCAAAATAATTCATTCCTTTTTACGCTGATTAGTATTTCTTTTTATGGATGATTAAGCCACAGTTTATCTACTTGCCTGTTGATGGACATTTGGGTTGTTTACAGTTTGGTCTACTATAAAGAAAGTTGCTATGAATATTCATGTACAAATCTTTGTGTGAATATATGTTTTCAGTTCTCTTAGGTCAATACCTAGGGATGGAATGGCTAGATCTTATGGTAGGTATATGTTTAACTTGTTGTAAAAACTGCCAAGCTTTTTTCCAAAGTGGTTGTACTACCCCACAAGCAGTCTATGAAGGTTCCAGTTGTTTTACATCCTTGCCAACACTTGGTGTGGTCAGTCTTTTTAATTTTAGCCATTCTAAGAGATGTGTAGTGGTATTTCACTGTGATTTTTTTTTTTTTTTTTGAGGAAGATTATCCCTGAGCTAACTACTGCCAATCCTCCTCTTTTTGCTGAGGAAGACTGGCCCTGAGCTAGCATCCATGCCCATCTTCCTCTTCACTGTGATTTTAATTTACATCTTTCTAATAACTAGTGATGAGCATATTTTTGTGTGCTAATTTGACATCTGTATATCTTCTTTGGTAATATGTTTGTTCAAATCTTTTGCCCCCCTTCTTTTATTTTAATTGGGTTATGTGTTTTCTTATTGAGTTTTGAGAGACCTTTACATATATATATATATACACATATATAATATATAATATATAATATAATATATATACATATATAATATATAATATAATATAACATATATGTATATATATATTCTGGATACAAGTCCTTTCTCAAATGTATAATTTGAAAATATTTTCTACCAGTCTGTGACTCAACTTTTCATTCTCTTAACAGTATCTTTCAAAGAGAAGTTTTTAATTTTGAGGAAATCCAGTTTATCAAGTCATTCTTTTATTGATGATGCTTTTGATGTTGTATCTAAGAAATCTTTGCCTAACTCAAGGTCATAAAGATTTTCTTCTATGTTTTCTTCCAAAAGTTTTCCAGTTTAGGTTTTATATTTAGGTCTATGATTCATTTTGAGTTAATTTTTGTATTTGTGAGGTAGGGAGTAGAGTTTTGCTGTTTTGTTTGTATATATCCAGTAGTTCAATCACCATTTGTTGAAAATACCATACTTTACTTACTAAAGTACTTTTTTTATCTTTGTCAAATATCAATTGTCTGTATATGTGCGGGTCTATTTCTGGCCTCGCTATTCTATTCCATTGATCTGTGTGTCTGTCTGCACACCAATACCACATTGTCTTGATCACTGTAGCTTTAAAATGTCTTGAAATCAGGTATTGTTAATCCTATAACTTAGTTCTGCTTTTTCAAAGGGGTTTTGGCTATGCTATGTCCTATGCATTTCCACGTGAATTTTAGAAACAGTCTGTCAATTTCTACCCACAAAAAAAGCCTACAGAAATTTTTATTGGGGTTGTGTTGGGTCTATTTTGTCAGATTTATTCCTAAGTATTTCATATTTTTGATGCTATTGTAAATGTTGTTTCTTTAGGTTTACTGATTTTCTCTATTTTTGTTCTGTTTTCTATTTCATTCATTTCCACTCTGATCTCTGTTATTTTCTTTCTCCTACTTACTTTGGGTTTAACTTGCTTTTCTTTCTTTAATTTCTTTCTTTTTTTTTTTTTTTTGAGGAAGATTAGCCCTGAGCTAACTACTGCCAATCCTCCTCTTTTTGCTGAGGAAGACTGGCCCTGAGCTAACATCCGTGCCCATCTTCCTCTACTTCATATGTGGGACGCCTACCACAGCATGGCGTGCCAAGCAGTGCCATGTCCGCACCCAGGATCCGAACCGGCAAATCCCAGGCGGCCGAAGCAGAACATGCCCACTTAACCACTGCGCCACTGGGCCAGCCCCTCTTTCTTTAATTTCTTAATATGGCAGCTGAGGACATTGGTTTGAGGCCTTCTTCCTTTTCTAATATAGATGTTTAGTGCTATAAATTTCCTAGAATACAATTCATCTTGGTAAATATTCTGTGTGCCCTTGAAATGTGTTCTCCTGATGTTGGGTGAAGTGTTCTATAAATATCAATTAGATCAAGGAGGTTGATTGTGTCGTATGAGTCTTCTACATCCTTTCTGACTTTTTATCTGCTTGTTCTATCAGTAATTGAAAAAGAGGTTATTGAAGGTTAAATTGTGTTCTCCAAAAAGATATGTTCACATCCTAACCCCTGGTGCCTGTAAATGTGACCTTATTTGGAAATAGGGTCGTTGAAGACGTCTCAAGTTAAGATGAGGCCATTGTGAATTAGAGTGGGCCCTAATCCAATGTCTGGTGCCATTATAAAATGAGAGAAATTCAGACATAGATACACAGAGAGGAGAGCCATGTGAAGACACAGAGCCCAAGAGACACCCAAGGAGAACACCACGTGACAATGGAGGCAGAGATTGAAGTGGTGCATCTACAAGCCAAGAGACACTGAGGATTGCCATCAACCACCGGAAGCTAGGAAGAGGCAAAGAAGGATCCTCCCTTGGAGCCTCAGAGGGATCCTGGCACACTGACACCTTGATACTAGGTTTCCAGCTTCCTGAACTGGGAGACAATACACTTCTGTTGCATTAAGCCAGCCAGTTCGTGGTAACTTGTTACAGCAGCCGCGGGAAACTGTTACAGAGATGTTCAAATCTCTAACCCTATTTGCGGATTTGTCTATTTCTCCTTGCAATTGTATCAAATTTTGTTTCACGTATCTTAAATTTCTGATTCCAGATGCATAAATATTTCAAGTTGTTACGTCCTCTTGATGATCAACCTCTTTATCTTATGGAATGATGTTCTTTATCTGTGATCGTGTTCTCTCTTTCTACTTTTAACCTATTTATGTCTTTATGTTTAAAGTGCATTTCTTGTGGCAGATTCTACTTGGGTTTTGTTTTCTTTTCCCTTCTGACAATTTCTGCATTTTCTTAATTCTTTTTGTCTACCATTTTGAGGCTGCACTTGTATGCCTGCTTAAAAGTAGGGGGGATTTTTTTCCTTAGTTTTGTGTACTATTAACAGGTTTTTAATAAAAATTAGAGACCTGGAATATTTTGAGGATAGCCAAATGTGCTCTCCCTCTAGTGGCCACATTGAGTAACGTTATGCAATTCAAACAATTCTTCCAGAGCTGAATTTGTCCTTGGCAAGCTACGTATATTTGAAAGCTGTGTCAATTACTTATTAATTTGACTTTAGTGTTTTCTGCAGCAGTGTTTAAACTTGGATCACAGTCCTAAGAGATATTCAGTGTCTAAATAGACAAAGAGGGGAAACTTGGCACCTTTGGAATCTGACAAAATAGTAGCCACCTAAAACAGTTAATAACCATTATGGTGTTATTAGCACTTTCATACGTAATTCCGAAACACATATAATAGTTGACACAGGATAGTCATGGCAAACAAGTAACATGAGTGATGACTTTCAAGAACTTGCAGAAGGAGGACAAAGAGCATAAAATATAATAGCAGAAACACAATCAAGATATGTGCAATGATTCCTTTGCAACTTCCTTTGAATCTATAATTATTTCAAAGCAAAATTTTAAAAATATCAGTGGTCATGATAAATGGAAACGGATCCAAACTCTCCAGCTAAAAGAATAAGAATGTCATTTAGAATTTCTTTTTAAAAAGGGAAAAGAAAATATAGAAGTTTACAGGGAACATACCACAAACATACAGAATGGTTGAAAGTAAAAGAATAGAAAGTGAGAAACCAGGCAAATACAAACCCAAGGAAAGAAGGTAGTGCTCTATTCGTTTGGGGGGAAAGGCTTTATGGCAAAAACATTGTCACCGATAAAGAAGACCACAACTTAATGATATAAAGTTAATTTCACCAAGAAGGTATAACAATTCAAACCATGTATGCCTTTAAAAACAAAGCCCTAAAATATGTAGGGCGAGATTTGACAGAACTACAAGGAGAAGTCGATAAATCCACCATTGAAGTGGCTATGATTTTATATGGCAGACACACATTACAGACAATCATATTTCTGTTCATATAATTACTCCTGTTTTATATAATGAAATTCCATGTAACTACATTTCATAGTGCTCCACAAAAATTACAATAAGTTCCAGGTGCTCCATTAATGGAAAAACTTGAGAAATATTGTACTAGAAATTAAAGCACATTATTTCCCTATTCATTCAACAACCATTTATTGAACAACTGATATGTTTAAGATATCATGGAGCTTGTAGGTTAAAACAGTCAGTTATTGTACTCACTTAGTTTAGCCATTTAATAGAAATGCATATTGGGGCTGGCCTGGTGGTGCAGCGGTTAAATGTGCACGTTCCACTTCTCAGTGGCCCGGGGTTCGCTGGTTAGGATCCTGGGTGCGGACATGGCACCGCTTGGCAAAAGCCATGCTGTGGTAGGCATCCCATGTATAAAGTGGATGAAGATGGGCATGGATGTTAACTCAGGGCCGGTCTTCCTCAGCAAAAAGAGGAGGATTGGCATTAGTTAGCTCAGGGCTAATCTTCCTCAAAAAAAAAAAAAATGCATAAGTGGGAGTTTCATAGAGATTTATTTATACGGGAAACTGCCTCAAAGTCCCTCTCTCCTCCACCACACACACACATACACACTCTCTCTCTTTCCCTCTCAGTTAAGTCTGTATCTCCTTCCTAAAAAAATGTGCTTCATGGAACAAGCAAGAGTAGTTTCAAAAATTATGTCTTTAATATGTCGTCTTTTAAAACTAAGAAAATAATACTACAGCAAGTACCAGTATTGACCCACAAACTCAGCTGTGCAAGGCAACTTAAATTCTATTGAGAGACTCCATTTTGCCAAGCGGTGGAAATAATTTGGGCCCCCTTTTCTCTCCACTGCTTTCCGATGGATTACATCTAGATTCCTGGGATTTCCCTATTACTAAGGATGAGGAGGGAGGGGCATGTGGCCTCGATCTTCGTCTCCCCATGCTGGCATCAGCTGCCAGGTCCTTATTCCCTTCTAGCCTTCAGTCATTGCTCCATCAAGGTCACTCCTGACATTTGCCTTGGTTCCAACCATGAGGCTCTTTGAGTCTGGCTTGCTCTCAGCTAACTTTGGTGCTCTTGGGTACAAAATGTTATTCTGCTGCTCCCAACACTTGGGGCAGGAGGAACTTCATGGGGCCTGCCCAGGGTCCTTCACGCTAGCAGGCCGACCTAGAGGTCACTGAGATTTCTTCTCCTGCTCCCTCGTCATGCTTGGACGACCCCTGTGAGGCTGACTCTAGCCTGTGTACTCAAACACCACCCAGCCATTTCTCCCTTGGCTTCTTGCTGCCTACCTGGGCTGGGAGAGAGGACAGGGCCCCATTTTCTCAAAGACTCATGGTAACATGTCACTCCTTGCTTTCTCTCTAACATTCTTCCTTTCTCCCAGGTTTGGGAAAACTTGCTGTAATCTTTGGAAGGGTGACATGGGCAGGAAAGCTTGCTTTCCCTCAGATGTTCTACCAAATCTACTATTTATACTTGAACTCCTCTTCCTTGGGAAACTTGAATGCCAAGAATAGTCTCTTTATTTTCTCTGCTTTCTGAATGTTTTCTTTTTCTAAGGCAATGACACAGAATGACTAGCTGACTGGGGTAAAAGAAAGCACACGGGCAAAAACCTCATATGTTAAAATAGCAAAATACTGCTCTTCAACAGTACAGATGAGCAAAAATGGTCTCTCTGATAACATTTATTAAACACTGATTCTAATAATAACATTATTAGACATTGCAAGTGTTTTTTATTTTATTTATTTATTTGAGGAAAATTAACCGCCAATCCTCCTCTTTTTGCTGAGGAAGACTGGCCCTGAGCTAACATCCGTGCCCGCCTTCCTCTACTTTATATGTGGGACGCTTGCCACAGCATGTGCCATGTCCGCACCCAGGATCTGAACTAGTGAACCCCCGGCCGCCAAAGCAGAATGTGCGAACTTAACCACTGCGCCACTGGGCTGGCTCCTGCAAATGTTTTTGAAAAGGATTGATAGGATGTATGAAACACTAAATACTAGGGCCGTTCAAAATGCACTTAGAAAGTCAATCAAGCCAGCTCCTGGCGAGTAATGGCTTGATTCACAGAGAATGCAAGTCAGTGAAAGCAGAAGGGGTCAACACGGAGCATGGATGGTTGTGGTTGGAAGGCATTATTACACATGCATAAAAATAAGCTTAATTGTGCTTTAAAGATACTAAGTATACTTGTTGGAGTCCTGGTTACAGTAAGGAGGGGATGCTAAGATGAGGAGTGGAAAGGGGGGAAGGGGAAGTGATGGCTCTGTCTTTAGGAAGTGGGGGGTCTGCCTGTGCTGGTTGGGGCTGGCCTGCCAGGACTGGAGATCCCCCAGGCTGGCCTGCCTCCAGCAACCGCTGAGCTGAGCCAACCTCTCTGGGGATGAGGGCCTTCTGGGAGAAGTCCCTCTGACCATCTCTTTTATGATTCCCCAGAAATCACCTCCTTTAAATAGGAATGCCTAAGATCCTTCTAGCAAAACTTTCATAAGCATTCCTAAAATGTTAAAAATACAAGTCCTGACTGCGGTAACAGATTGAAAGCCATTCACCTGGAAGTACAACTAGAGCCCCTACTTGGACCCTTGTCACACCACGTTGGAATAGCCATGTAGGCAGCACAAGGATGCCTGTTCCCGGCACGTGAGCTTCCCCAGGGGAGCAATCTTACATTCTGATTTTCTATCACCAGTACCCTGCAGAGTGTTTGGCGTCTACAGTCGGCATTCTATAATGCTTGTTGAAAGATGAAAAGGAAAACAATGAATGAATGAATGAATGAATGAATGAATTGGGCGTGAATGGTTCAGATAATTTCTATTTTGATGGGGAAGAATAGGAAGAAAGTGGATCCCCAAGGGAGTTGATCACTAAAAGATAAGAAGGTTCTATAATGAACAAATGGGTTTAAAAAAAGACACATTTTGTGGTTTCATAACCTTGCTTGGCATTAGCTACATAGCAGGTGGTATTTGGAGTATTTTGCAGGAATGCTCATGGTTTCTGAAGGTGTGTGTGCTGTGTGTGCGTGCACTTTAATAACAGCTTTACTATAAAGGCACTTGATTATAAAGAATTTGTTAATTGAGGTACTGTTCTAATTAACTAAGCTACTCTGAGCAAGGATTGTGGAGAAACATTGCATTTCTTTTGTTTTGTCTTTTTGAAGCAATGCATCCGTGTGAATGAGTCTACTAAATACCTTTGATTGAAATTCAGCAATTAACTTATGGTCTTAGGTAATGAAAAAACAAACTTTCAGGGGCCAGCCCCATGACGTAGTGGTTAAGTTCCGCGCATTCCCCTTCAGTGGCCTGGGTTCGTGGGTTCAGATCCTGATGCAAACATACACCACTGGTCAGTCATGCTGTGGCAGCAACCCACACATAGAGCAGAGGAAGATGGCACAGATGTTAGTTAGCTCGGGGCTAATCTTCCTCAGTAAAAATAAATAAATAAATAACATTTCAGAATTCATTCCTCTTTGCTGAATGCTGAAATTCACCGTGTGAACAAATAGTGATAATGTGTTCTAATTCCTAAGCTTTAGGTGTACGCCTACACACAGGCATTGCGTTATCACCACCATCAGCAAATCCTTAAGTGTTTTTCTGTATTTCCTTTTACTCTTTAGCAGCTCCCATTCTCTATTTCCGATTTGGTAAATGAGACTAATTCTTTACAGGTTTCCGGTAAAAACCCAAAAGTGTAGTTCAAAGCCCTCTCTCATTTCTACATTGCCCCATCCCCCCAGCCTCCAGATACCATGCCACATTTGAAAGAGTTTTCTCCTGTCTCCTAGATGCCTTGTCCATTCTTACACTGGCAGAAAGCCACTGAGTACCAGGACCGGCGGGGCAGACACGTGTTCTGCTGAGCGCCACTCTCTCCCCGGCCTGTGTAAGTGATACCCGGATCTTGTGATCACAGGCAGCTCATGCTCCTGAGGGCATCTGAGGCCTCTCTTTTCTGAGAAAGTCCGTGGAGGCAGAGGACAGTGTATGAATTTCCACAGAAAACCTCTTGTCAAGGATTCCCGATACAGCTTTGCGGACGTGACAGGATAATTGGACAGAAGCCGAGGAGGAATATGATATCTCCCATTTGGAACATATCAAAAATTCTGATTGGTAAAATTAAGTGTAGCAAAGATGATGATACTTCCTGAATTGATAACACTGATTAAGTTAATAATTAATTTAACTAAATATCTGTTAAAAAATCTTCTTGTGATGTTTAAATAATCGAACAATTTGACAGCAAAAATAAATCCAGGCATATAAGCAGAAAAAACTTTTTATTTTTTAAGTGCTTGTGGAATCACATATAAGTTGTTCTTTTTTTAAGATTGACGATCAAATAAATGTCATGGTATTTTGATCTCATAAATTAAAGCTATTATAAGAACTTACATGACAAACTAGAATTAGAAATACAAGACAAATAATGGAGAGAAGAAAATATCTACTGATGAATAAGCAGTGGGATACTCGAGAATGGTATGAAGGAAAATGAAATTGGATCAGACTTCCTTACAATATATAAAGTAGTGTTAGATTTTAAAAAATAACTACCAAAAGAAGTAGAAGAAAATAGACTAACTACCCAGTAGGGCAAATAGACTAGTATATCTACAAAAGAGACACACTTACATCAGAACATGAAGTATATAGTATCACCATAATATGGATCTGTTAAAATTTCAATAAATAACACTGTTAGAACAATGTAACAAACTAAATATCAAAAGAAAAATAACAAAATGAAAAATACTCAACACGTATTTATTGCCCCAAATATATAAAGAATTGTTGTAAATGTAGAAAAATACTCTACTTTAACTCCATAAATGGTCAAGCAAGATTAAAAGTTTATACAAAAGGAAAACCCTGACAAAGTAAATCGAATCATATGGAATATGTACAGTTTCATAGCAGTTAAAGAAGCACAAATTAGAACTCATAAGATGGTACAAATAACTAAAAGATTTTTTTTTAAAGCCAGTGTTGGAGGAAGATCTCTGGGAAATAGGAGCCCGTTTACATTGCCGGTGGGCTCCACATTTCTTTTTTTTATTGAAGTAACATTAGTTTATAACATTATATAAATTTCAGGTGTACATCATAATATGCTGATTGCTGTGTAGATTACACCATGTACACCACCCAAAGACTAATTACCATCCATCACCACACACATGAGCCCTATCACCCCTTTCACCCTCCTCCCTTCCCGCTTCCCTCTGGTAACCACCAATCTAATCTCTGTGTCTATGTGTTTGTTTGCTTGTTGTTGTTGTTTTTAATTTCCACTTGTGGGTGAAATCATATGGTATTTGACTTTCTCCATCTGACTAATTTCACTTAGCATAATACCCTCAAGGTCCATCCATGTCATCACAAATGGCAAGATTTCATCTTTTTTTTTTATAGCTGAGTAGTATTCCATTGTGTATATACACCACATCTTCTTTATCCATTCCTCCCTTGATGGGCACTTAGGTTATTTCCAAGTCTTGGCTATTGTGAATAATGATGCAATGAACATGAAAGGCCAACTTTTCAATATGCAGCAGGAAGTAAAAAACTTAAACATTCAATTTACCCATTCCATTTTGGGAATATATGAGAAGGAAAAAAGGGGGAAAGTGAAATTCGTGCAAAGTATTTACAAAGCGGCATTATTTTTCATAATAAAAATAAGAAACATCTCTAATGCACAGTTAAAAGACAAATGGTTTAGCCAACTGCTCTATATTAACAGGATGGAATACAGTACACTCTTACAATTAAAAATGATTGATATGGGGCTGGCCCCGTTGCCGAGTGGTTAAGTTCGCGCGCTCCGCTGCAGGCGGCCCAGTGTTTCGTTGGTTCGAATCCTGGGTGCGGACATGGCACTGCTCATCAAACCACGCTGAGGCGGCGTCCCACATGCCACAACTAGAAGGACCCACAACGAAGAATATACAACTATGTACCGGGGGGCTTTGTACAACTATGTACCGGGGGCCTTTGGGGAGAAAAAGGAAAAAATTAAAAAAAAAAAATCTTTAAAAAAAAAAAAAAGATTGATATGTAGATTATGTTGACCCATGGAAATCTATATGTGAAGCTGTGATAAATAACGCTGAGCAAGCGACAAATATGTCCACTGCTAAGGTTCTTGGGGACTGAGCCATATCTTCCTTACATTGAATCCACAGGGCCAAACTTCATTCCTGGTACACAATAAGTGCTCAAGCGTTCGTTGAATGAATGCATAAATGGCTTTTCTGTTTATCCTGAATTCTTGACCTTCTGCCTGCTCTGACTTTGGTAAATTCACACTTTGTAAGCTTTCACACTGCTCACCTGGATTTCTGAACTCGGATAAATGCATACCCTTTGCAGTCCCGGCTCTAAACTAGTGACCTCTGCTCTACTGAAGTCTTCAGACCCAAGGTGACACACAGCTGCAGCTCAGCAAACACCTAACACGATGTCTGCATTCGTCAGCAAGCTCATGAAAAAAATGAATAAACTTTGTCAAATGTACAAAAGAACATTAACAAACACGGGAAGAGAACTAAGAGTTTAGAGTTAAAAACTGATTGTAATCATTCTAGAGGAAAGAACAGCTGTATTGGGAAACTTGTATAAGTATATGAACTGCTAAAAAAACAGGTTAAGGAAAATCAAACCTCATAGTAATATATTAAAAAATAATAATTATATCGATTTCTTAGGCCTAGACAGCATATGTCTCCCCAAGCTCAAGTGCCTGTTTAAAAGAGCCAAACACAGCCAAGGATTCGACCTTCTCTTACTTAACATCCTGGTTCCCCAGCGACTCCGATGGGAAGGTTAACAGCACTGACCCTCAAGAAGCCGCCAGCTGCCTGACAACATTCCGTCCAGAATATGTGCTGAGATTCCGTGAAGAGCAGAGTGGCACATGAAGCCCTTAAGGGATTTACAAAAGGAGTGTCCTACAAGGTCCCCGCTCATGGAGGCATCAGGTTGGGTCATGGGGCGACAGGTTGACCTAACAGAAAAGCAAAATACAGACACACGCACAATTTGCTTAAAAAAAAAAAAAGTATTCACCTAGTGGCCCCCTGCCCTCGGCCTTTCCTGGAGGCACGGAGCGCCAGACACATAACTCTTTGATAGCAGAATGAATGACCGAACGACTGAATGGAGAGAAGAGGGGGTTCAGCAGGTTCTCAGGTTATATGGGGTAATCCCAGCATCAAGTGACGTTCGTCCTTATTTTGGAGGATCTTAGGGATTTGTGAGAGCGCGCAACTTGGAAGAGGCCCAAATATCCAGGCCGGGAGCTCTGATGAGGGACAAAGGTACAAGGCAGAAGAAGAAAAAAAGAGCCTGCCATGCCTTGGCCAGCGGCGGGTCCCGTGCAGGCCCCAGGTTCCCGAAAGCCGCTGTCCCCCGGGGCGGCCCCTGCCTAAGCCTTCTTATGCTATAAATACAGCGGCCCGCATGCCGCCGAGACACGCTGTTCCCTCCGCTCCCGGGACAGATAACACGAATGTGCCCTTTAAACGTCCCAAGCTGGGGGCACAGCCCCCGGCCCAGCCCGGCCTCGCGGAAGCGCCTTCGCCCCCGATGCCCTCTGCCGGGGAGCGGGGCGGCGAGGGGGGGGTCCCCGCACCTGCCCAGCCAATGCGCTCCGCGCGCCGGGCCCCGGGCCCTCCTCCTCTCGCGAGACCCTGCGCGGGGGATATAAGGCGGGCTGCGGGGCGAGGCGAGCGGCCCCTCCGCGTCGCGCAGGGTCGGAGACGGGGCGGCGGTGCCTGGGCGCGCGCGGGCGAGAGCGAGAGCGCGGCTCCCGGAGGCTGTGTGCGCCCGGCTGTCACCATGAGTGACCAAGCGTGGAGCTTCCTCAAGGACTTCCTGGCCGGCGGCGTCGCCGCTGCCGTCTCCAAGACCGCGGTCGCCCCCATCGAGAGGGTCAAACTGCTGCTGCAGGTGGGGCGGCGCGGGCGCGGGGTGCAGGGCGCGGGGTGCAGGGCGCGGGGCGCGGGCCGGGCCGGGGGTGTCGCGGACATCTGCGCTAGGCCCCGGGCCCCGGCGCCCGGCCTGCTCGGAGGCGAAGGTGCCCTCTGCGTAGACGGGTCCAGCGTCAGTAGCAGATTCCTGGTGTCGGGTGGCGCCCCGCATTCGGGTGTCTATATATGGAAACCCACCCGGAGTAGGTTACAGCCAGCCAGATCCTGCTCCTGGGGCAGCGCTGGCCGTCCCCTGAGGCCGCTTAGGTCGGCCTCACCTTTTGATTTGCGGTGTCCCTTGCACCCTCTTACCTGCACCCACCTTTTACGATGAAAACCTCAAAATGATGATTACTCCAGAACTCGCCTACTGTGTCGCGTGCGCTATTCTATAAGCTGACACATGCATGATTTCATTCATGTTTATATAACCTCTGTGAGATAGGAGTTATTTTCCCCGTTTTACAGACGAAGAAGGCATTTTCGGAATAAACGCGGATGGCCTTACTCAGTCTGCCCCCAGTCTTTTCCTCCTCAGCCTGGTCTCGGAATGGCTTAACCTCATCATCCCATCCATCCTGTTTTTCTCCACTTGCCCAAAAGGCAAGGGCCCCTCAAGGAGGAATTGGGCCTCCTCAATTTGGGAGTCAATTATCAATAACAAGAAAAATCCCAGCAAATTGCTCGCAACAGCAACAGACCCCTCAATAATGCATGACTTGGATAATCGGCTAGAAAAATGTCAAGCTCTGATGCTTGGTGGATTTATTCTCCTCCGTCTGATACATCTGCTACCCCGAGATCTGGTGCCCACCCAGGGAGACTAGAGTGAGACTGAGAATCCTCATCTCCTGCCCATCGTGTCTGTTAACCCAGAGCAGGTGCCCCTGGGGTAGGGATTGTTAATCATTTTTCTCTCCCAGTGACCCCCTAGTATAGTTCTGGACTGGCCAATGCAGTAAATAATTGACTCTCTTTATACAGTTAAATCATCTTGTCATTTATTTGGGGCAGAACCTTTTCTCTCCAATGCCCTGATAATTGAGGCAAAATTGGATTTCTTTTTTGCCTTGGTATCCAGGTAGCTAACATTTATTTGTATTTATTCAATATCCATTTGATTTCCCCATACATTTTTTTTAGAAAAAGGAATCAAGGAAATGCAAACCTTCTTTTGCTCCTGTTCTCTTGCCTTCTCGCTCTGCCCTGGGCGTCCTTTACCACCGAACTCCTCCCCCTTCCTCCCGGCACAGGTCCAGCATGCCAGCAAGCAGATCACTGCTGAGAAGCAGTACAAAGGGATCATTGATTGCGTGGTGAGAATCCCCAAGGAGCAGGGCTTTCTCTCCTTCTGGAGGGGTAACCTGGCCAACGTGATCCGGTACTTCCCCACCCAAGCCCTCAACTTCGCCTTCAAGGACAAGTACAAACAGATCTTCCTGGGGGGCGTGGACCGGCACAAGCAGTTCTGGCGCTATTTTGCCGGTAACCTGGCTTCTGGTGGGGCAGCTGGGGCCACTTCCCTCTGCTTTGTCTACCCGCTGGACTTTGCTAGGACCAGGTTGGCTGCCGACGTGGGCAAGGGGGCTGCCCAGCGTGAGTTCAGTGGCCTGGGCAACTGTCTCGCCAAGATCTTCAAGTCTGACGGCATTCGGGGTCTCTACCAGGGCTTCAATGTCTCCGTCCAGGGCATCATTATCTACAGAGCTGCCTACTTCGGGGTCTATGACACTGCCAAGGGTGAGAGAAGGGCATCGGGGGTGCAGTGTGGGGAGGAGGAGGGTGTGTGCAGAGAGGATCCTGAGGGATCTGTAACTCACAAAGGCTGATATATTTACTAATCTCGTTTTTATTCTAGTCCCTGGGCTAAACTGAGGCTGCTGAATGAGGAGGTGGCGTGGTATGGATAAACAGCTAAAGGGTTCTCTTTGTCCTCTACTGAAATAAACTCTGGCCTTGAGTTATTCAGAGAGGAAGAAGGGGGAGCCTCGCTCCCTCTTGCCACAGCTCTATCGGTCACTGAGTTTAACTTGGAGCCACTTCAACATGCCCTGTACCCTGGGCAGGACTCTGGCTTCCCTGGATCCAGAGAGGGCAGCCAGCAGCTTCTGTTGACTGCCTGGTTATTTGCGAGGCACCTGGCAAGGGGCGGATTCTTCCGGAAGGGTGGGCATGAAGTTGGAGGTCCGGTAGCTTCTTCTCCATCCCCCCTTGCTTTTTGCCGAGCTGCTGAGAGGAGTCATTTCATGGCCATTTGGCTTCTTGGCTCTGCTCACAGGGATGTTGCCTGACCCCAAGAATGTGCACATTATTGTGAGCTGGATGATTGCCCAGACCGTGACGGCAGTGGCAGGGCTGGTGTCCTACCCCTTTGACACTGTCCGCCGTAGGATGATGATGCAGTCCGGCCGGAAAGGGGGTAAGTCCGAGGCGGGCTAAGCTCAATCTTATTTTTCTCCCCAAGGAGAACACTGTTTGGTCTCTTTTTCAGTCTTCACTATTCTAAGTGAGTTGTTAAAATTATATGATAAGATTTTTAAGAAAGATTATAATTAATTCCCCCCTAACAGTCTCAGCTATTCCTTTAAAGATTTTTTTTGTTTTTAACAAAGAGATGATAAGAATGTCAAAAATGGGATATTTAGAGGTGAACCTGACTAGGTATCTTAAATGATAGAGCCTAGGAGCAGAAACAAGGGGAAATAACTGAAGTAATTAGCTAGCTTATTTAAAAATAATTCTTACTTCTTTTATCTAGTTATCACAGGCATTGGTGGGAGAGGGTGATTTCGCTGGGTGAGAGATGGTCTGAAGTGGTCTGTTGCCATAGAAACAGTTTTGGCTTCCATGGGTTGAAACATATGAAATTCTCATTTTTAAAGTCAAAAACAGTCAAATGTTATCAGCTTCATATGGTTCAACCTAATAGTTATTACCTCTTTTATTTTAAACTGTATAATCTTGGGCAGTATTGTCTGAGACTAGACCTCAATTTTCTCACCTAGCTTAATTAACCCTTCCGCTCCACCCTGCTCCCTTCCTGTTTTATGGTTTGGCGATCTGTGGATTAGCTGGTTCAGTGCCCCAGTTCTTCACTTGATCTTGCGTTAAAGGAGTAGGAAGGACAAGAGACCCTGCCTGAGAGTTATGCAGGGAAGGGGAAGTGAGCTGAAGGTTGCGTAGAGCTGGGTCTTAAAGCTCAAGGGGCCATGTGAGTCTAACACTGGTAACACTGTGTGCAGATGTCTTACAGAGGAAAAGTCTCTTTCCTCCAGAATTATGGAGCCCTTACCAGCATTTGTTTCCACAGCGGATATTATGTACACCGGGACAGTGGACTGCTGGAGGAAGATTGCCAAAGATGAAGGACCCAAGGCTTTCTTCAAGGGTGCCTGGTCCAATGTATTGAGAGGCATGGGCGGTGCTTTTGTATTGGTGTTGTATGATGAGATCAAAAAGTACGTCTAAGGTCATTAAAACTCAAGTTCCTCGGTTCCAGATCCATTGTGTGGTGTAATAGACTTCCTAGGGGAGTAAAAGGAACCATCTGGGATAAAACCAGACTGGAAGGAACACCTCAGGAAAAAAATGCTTCATTGACGTTCATTAAACCACAAATGTATTTTGTATTTATTTTACATTTAAATTCCCACAGCAAAGATAACTTATCATACTTATACAATTAACTGAAGAGCTGATAATGAAGAAAACAGAATGTGAAACATCAATAAAGACCACTTAATGCACGTTCTCTATTTTATTGAATTCTTATTAACTACTAAACGGATTAAAAAAATAAGACCATAAATGCATATTTCTTTTTGAAAGATTCACCCTGAGCTAACATCTGTTGCCAATCTTCCTCTCTCTTTTGTTCCTCCCCAAAGCCCCAGTACATAGTTGTATATTCTAGTTATAAGTCCTTGTAGTTCTTCTTCTATGTGAGCCGCTGCCACAGCATGGCTACTGACAGATGACTGGTGTGGTTCCACACCGGGGAACTGAACCCGGGCCACGGAAGTGGAGTGCACCAAACTTTTAACCACAAGGCCATCAGAGCTGGCTCAATGCATATTTTGTAGCATGACTCATTTGTAACTCAGTGACCAAGCTTTTAAATGTCATATGAGTACCTATAATGCTTAAAGTGCTGGCTTTGAAACTTAAGCAGGTTATGCACTCTCTCTTTATCTTATCTCATACCATGTTGCTGTAGGCTCAAAAGTGGTAACACAGATTGTGGCTTCCATAATCTCACCTTATTTCATGCAGTCTTTAGGTATTCTGAGGTTCTGCTAAAAGCTTTAAATCACTTTCAGGAATTTTGCGTGATTGAGAAGTGCTCAGTTTTAGTGTCTTTAGAGAATTGTGATTCTTAGAATTTTATGACAAGTGGACAGTATTCATTGAAAATCAGTTAGCAAGCTAGTGTTGAGTGTGGATTAGGCTCTGTGGAGGATACAAAAAGACAGGAACCCATCCTGACAGAGGCTTATATGGGTTAGGAGAGAGGAGTGACATGGCATTGTTCAATAATGTAACATAATACAGTGAATCTTGGTTGAGTCGGACTAGAAGGGCAGAGATGAAATGGGGGAGTGGCACGAGTGGACCTTGAAAGAAAATAACTAGATTTGGATACATGGGCATAGAAAGCATCTGCCACTATGAGATACATGGTTATAGAAAGATCTACCAGCACTTCCTGTCTGTAACGATTGATCAAGACCTAGAGGAAGAGTCAGTTTTGAATATGACTCATAAATTTGTGAGCAAGAAGAAAATAACAATTTCAAGTTGGAAATTACGTACTTTTGGTCCAGAAGACCAGACAGTTCATAGAGTCCCGGCTTGCTGAGAGTGATTTGGAGGGAGCAGTCCCTCTCCTGGGCAGCGCTTGAAGGGCAGGCCCGTGTCTTTTGTTTCTCCTGACAGGTGGTTTGAGGCGGGTGGTACCTCTGTACCTTCAGTTCTGTACCCTCCTTCCCAAGCTCTTCCATCTCCTCACCCCAGCCCCCCCACCCCACCAAGACAAAATTGGCTGCCTTGTTTTACCACAATAACTAAGGTCTGTGTTTGACCAAACCACATCCAAGGTTAACGTCTACCCTAATCCAGTAGATCTCTCTGCCGATGGAAAAGGCCAACGAGCTAAAATGGAAGTCCCTCAGTCCCATCTCAAGGCCAGGTCAACAAGCGTGTGTTGTTAGGGGCCTTCGGGATGCATTGTCCTCATGTGGCTTTCCACCCTAAGAGTGACAGGAACAGTCCAAACTCTGCTGCTGACGGAGAAAAGGAAAGCAGCGCAGGCTGGTAGGACAAATACTTTTGTGGAGTGTATCCAAAAGGCAGCACAGCCTTTCAGTATTTTCAAACCTAAGAGTCGGGGGGGAGGGGCACAAAAAGCAGTTGGGAACTGAGAGCAATGAATGAACAGTCCGTCCTCTCAGCCCAACCCAGAGCCGACATTGTTTTCTCTTCTTTAATTTGGTCCCCCTGGCACGGAACGGGAAGTGAACAGGAATCGACATGTGTTAAGTAGTGCACACCGTCTACGTTCTCCGTGTGACCCAGACGGCAGCCTCCCCATTCCTGCTAAGGTTACCTCTAGTGCCCTTGGGGAAAGATTTGTCTAAAGAACCCTGCTGAGTCAGTTCCTCACCACAGCTCCTTAATTCTCAGGAACTCCTAGAACACTAAGCCTCCGATGGAATGCTGTCATCTGGCCAGGGACAGACAGTACTTCCTTTGACTGTCCCATCTTCACAGTCCTCTCCCCACACCCTCACTGTGCAAAGCTGCCATGACTGAAGGGCTGGGAAGATGAAAGGGTTGATGTTAAAGTCCTGCTCCCAGGAACTATCCCTAGCCCCCTTCCCCACAGAGCTCTGCCCCTAAATGCGGTCCTCCTCTTACCAGGCCCCCCAAAAAAGTCTTTTGCATTTTTTATGTATTTTCCCCGTTAAAGCCTCACCTATAGTCCTCTTCATCTTTTTAGCCATCGTATTTTGAACATATGAGAAAAACTATGGAGGCTGATAGAGGAGAAGTTAGCCCATAATGGTAACTGCACATTATAAGAAAACTTGCTTCAACGATTTTTGTTTAAATCTCAATTAACTGAATAACTGCTTCCATTCCATTTTACTTTGTGTGAAATATGCAGTGTAACTTGTGTTGAGGCAAAATGTACAGACACCTACAATGTGGAAGGCTATGGGGGGACATAAGCTCTGCCCGGGCAGGAATTCTTCTTTCACCGCCGTGTGCCTGGAACCTAGAAGAGCGCCCAGGACATAACACGGTGTTGAATAAATACTTGTTGAATGCAAGAATGAATGAAAAGGAAAAGGTGCATCTGAAAACCATTGGGAATCTGGAGAGTATTTGGGGAAAGCAAACCCTCCCATTTGGGTGGAGTCCTGAACACACAAAGGGTAGTGAGTGGACAAGCCTGTTGGGGTCACGTAAGGGATGAAATTTACAGCTGCCTTAAATTCAAATTTGAAGTCCTTAAATACAATTTTACAAAGTCTATCAGACCGTAAGTTCCTTTTACTTTTCTGCTTCTCTTGAATATCAGTTTTTATCAATCCATGACGAACTCAGTCGACCCTCATTCACAGATCCCACGTTTGCAAATTAGCCTCCTCTCTAAAAATTATTTCTACCCTCTTTGTGTTCATTCATGGACATGCACAGAGTGGCAAAAACTGGAGTTGCTGGACACACACGTTCCCCGCTGACGTCAAACAAGGAAAAGAGGCCTGTCATGACCTATTTAATGCCATATTTTTCATGCTTTTTGTTGGTGATTTCACTGTTTAAAATGGCCCTCAAGTGTAGTGCTATCCGGGGTTTCTAAGTGCAAGAAGGCTGAGACATGTCCTACAGAGAAAATACGTGTGTCAACTAGGCTTCCTTCAGCCACGAGCTGCAGTGCTGTTGGTGTGAGTTCAATGTTAATCAATCAACAATGTGTGTTAAATATGTCTTTAAACACACACACACACACACACACACACACACACACACACACACAAAAGGTTACGTACTGATTGGTTGACCAAAATGTGACCAGAGGCTGGGAGGAACCTAACCTGTATTTCCGTTAGGAGCCATGGTGCAGTGTTTGCTATTTCAGCATTCCCAGTAACATCGCAGGACGTAACTACCACAAACAATGAGAATCGACTACTAACAATATTAAGTCTATGTTACAGTAAGATTACCAATGTCTCACGTAAAACATTTTGTATAATTTTTATGTTCTACATATTCATTTTTAACTTTTGTAGCCTTCTACTAGAGCATTTTTAAACATTTTATTGGAGTTTAGTTGCCCCATTTCTTGCAATCATTGTTGAACCCAGTACTATTGAGTGACACACTATGTTTTCACATTTGCCTGAATGCTGTGGCCAATACAAAAGCATGATGCGGTCCTTGCCCTCAAGGAATTTCCTTTGCTTTATTTGAGAAGTAAAACAGACTAAAGTCAACAGATGACTCTATGTGATTTAAGTATCAAACCATATGATATATAATCTTAAGTCAGTGATTCCTGAACTTTCTCCAAAAGGCCTATTTTAGTAATCCAGACACAGTGTGATGAAGCTGTGGATTAGAATGATGGCAGTGAAAATGAGGGACGTGTTGTATTTTGAAGAATGGACAGGACATGATACAGACACTGAAGAAAAATGTTAAGAATGCCAAGGTTTTATGCCTTCATCTTTAAGAAGAAATGACATTACCCTGCTGGCAACAGAAGCCAAGAGGCAGCACTTGGGAAAGGCGACGACTTTAATTTCGGATATAATGATTTTGAAGTAACTGAAAACGCCCAGAGGGATCCAAAAGGTAAAGGACTATGTACAGAAGACAAGAAAGAGAAACTTGGGAACTACTTTATTTATTTATTTATTTATTTATTTATTTATTTATTTTGAGGAAGATTAGCCCTGAGCTAACATCTGCCCCCAATCCTCCTCTTTTTGCTGAGGAAGACTGGTCCTGAGCTAACATCCGTGCCCATCTTCCTCTATTTTATATGTGGGACACCTGCCACAGCATGGCTTGATAAGTGGTGCGGAGATCCACACCCGGGATCCGAACTGCCAAACCCTGGGCCGCAGAAGTGGCACATGTGAATTTAACCACTGCACCACCGGGCTGTCCCCTGGAAACTATTTTAAATATGGCATTTTTGTAAACAGCCCTTAAGAATCAATAAAATCAGTAAATATAAAACCAACAGAGAAGATGATCAAGACTTGGAGAAGAGGCACCATTAGGGGTTGAAAAGACAGATGCTAGTCAAAGTCATCAGAGGCAAAAGTGCGAGAAATAAATGCGGTAATCCACGTGACATCAAAGTAGAGGATTATTTCAAAGAGGGCCAATCATGCCAAATGCAGCAGAGAGGTTAACAAAGAATGAAATAGAGAGAAAAAGGTCGTGGGATTTGGCAAGGAGGGAGCCATTAGTGACCCGAACACATTAGTATGGTACTGAGGATGTAAGTCAGGATGTTTAAGAGGTTATGGAGGGAGTGGGGAGTGGGGCTGAAGGGGGACAATACGTACTCCTTCCACACACATTTGCTGAGCATTGATACATGCAAAGCAGTAAGTCGGGCACTGGAGCCACAAAGACTGACCTAGTCCCTGTCATTGAGGAGTCTTAAAAGAGGAAAGAAGGATATAAATAAGTACTGCAATAACTCACAGGATACAGTAAGTCCCATAACAGAGGGATGGTGAGAGAGAAACCAAGTGACCGATGATTGGATGTATGTGGCGGGTGATGCTGCAGGGAGATGTCAGGGGAAGATTCAGAGTATTCACCCCGGGGTCTCTGGAAATCAAATGTACCAGGGTAGACATGGGGGCAGCCTAGGCAGAAGGACCACTGTGTACAAAGAGAGTTATAAACAGCATTTTCAATTTAGTAGAAAAATAAATAAAAACAGGATAGTAGCCAGACGGTCAGTTAGATAAGGGGAAGTTACTTTTTCAAATTTGGAAAGACAGACTCATTTGAGTCCAATGAGTGAGAGTAGGGAGAATGGTAAGCGTGGACAGGACTGTGTTAGCTGACCCATCCTTCCTCTCATCCCATCATTGGAATACCTACACTGTGCAGACCCCGAGAACATACAGTCGAATAAAACTGGATGTCTGCCCTTAAGGAATTCACTCACGGTCCTGGAGGAGGCTGAGACTAAGGAAGGCTTCCGGGAGAGCTGATATGGGAGTTCTGTTTTCACAGTGAGTGGACAGTCATTAGCCAGGTACAGATAGTGGAAAGCTGAGAGGCAGCCCACCTGCCTCAGCATTACAAAGGCCCAGAGGGCGTGAAACACTAAAGTGCATCCCTGTCCTGAAAGGAGGACTGAAAGGGATCTGCGGGGAACGACGAGAGGAGGGGCAAAATAATCAAGTGCTAAGTGTGCTCTTCTGAAGACCCTGGATTTTATACAACAATCTAGAGAGAGGCACTAACTTTTTCAGCAAGGAAGTGACAGGATGAAATTTCCATTTTAGCACTTTGGCAGCAGTACGGAGTGGATTGGTGGGGCAAGGTGACAGCAGCGGAGGGGAGAATGGATTATGGCTGGAAACAAAGGTAACAGCAGGATGACATGAGGACCACCTATGGGACTTGGAGTGGGTTTAAAAGGGCCAGAGAGTGAGCAAGAGGGAGGAGGCTGGAGCTCCCCTCAGGCTTCTGTCATTGGTGGGGACCATATGAAAAAGGATCCTGTTATTCACCACCCCCAACCCCTGGTAGGGGAGAGAAAATGCAGCTCTTTCATTGACGGCTGCCCAAACACCTTCAGGTTCAAGACTAACACAATTCTTTGGGCAGTTTCACTGTAAGATCTAAGAAATTATCTTTAAAAACAAAGTGTGTTTATGGTTTATAAAGCATTTCCATATTGGCAGACCAGGTAATACAAACCAATGCTCCCTCTGAAAACTAGAAAAAACTATATAAAATAAAAACCTGTTTGATGGCACTGGGGAGCTAACAAGGCACAGAAAATTATGGGGCTGAGATTTGGGAGAAGACGACCCAGAGAAGTGACTCTGGTATTTGGGGTCAGTTTTCCCCACGGGGCGTCTGCAGATTGTGGAAAATGCAGCTGAAAGGCTGAGGAACTGGAAAAGGAGTTTGGAATTCTCTCAGGGAGAAAGGGACAAAAACTGCAATCCGGGCCTGCCATGGAAGGGGGGCCCTGGCAAACCTCCCGTGTTTTGGCTGGGCCCCGAAGGGTGACAGTGTTGCAGTGAGCCAACTGGAAGTGGGGGCCCTCACAGCCGCCGATGCCAAACTCCAGATCTCTCAGCCCCTCTAACTGGAGCAAGGCGGCCGGAGACTGTGAGCACCCCTGCGGCCTGCCCCAAGCAAAGGCAAGTCTTGTCTGGAAGGAAATATCATGCAGAGCGGGGGCAACACACCGTTTCTCTGAAGGACAAGATAGTAAATGCTTTTTTGTGTGTGTGAGGAAGATTCACTCTGAGCTAACATCTGTGCCAATCTTCCTCTGCTTTGTATGTGTGGTGCCTCCACAGCATGGCTGATGAGGGGAGTAGGTCTGCACCTGGGATCCAAACCTGCGAACCCAGGGCCGCTGAAGCAAAGCACACAGAACTTTAACCGCAAGGCCACAGGGCCGGCCCTCAGTAAATATTTCAGCCTTTGTTGACCAGATGGTCTTTGACATGACACAGCTCTGCCATACTGCAAACGCGGCTTTGGACAAGACCAATGAATGAGCATGGCTGTGTTCCATCAAACTTTATGTACGGATACTGAGATGTGAATTTCATATAATATTCATATGTCACAAAATATTCTTTTGATTTTAAAAAACCATTTTATAAAAACGGTAAAAGCCACAAAAAACGGGCTCTTGGGCTGCTGAGTTTGGCCCATGGGCTATAACTTGCTGACCCCTGACCTAGAGCTTCAAGTTTTTCCTACAATTTTTCATATAAACCAAAAATACAAATTAACTTTAAAATATCCTATTAGAAATATATTCTAAAGAGTCTATGGGTTAAAAAGTGGAAATCACAATGGAAACTCAAAAATATTTTCAACTTAATGAAAATAAAAATACCATGTTATTAAACTGTGGAAAACAGCTAAAGTTATGCTCAGAAGAAATTTATAGCCTTCAGTGCATCTATTAGAAAAGAAGAAAGGCTGGAAATCAGTGAACCACACATCCATTTCAAGAAGTTAGAAAAATAACAGCAAATTAAACCCAAAGAATAAAGCTGGAAGTAAAGAATTAAGGTAACAGTAGAATTAGTGAAAAATAGACAATCAACAATGCCAGTGAACTGCATATCTAAGTGTGAAAGGCAAAACTGCCAGAAGATAATGTAGCAGAGTCTTCATGCTCTTGGGTAAATGAAAATTTCATAAAATGCAACATTTAATAAAGTGCTAACCATAAAAGAAAAGACTGATAGACTGGACTAAAGTAAAACTAAGAACTTCTGTTCAGAGACACCATTAACAGTGAAAAGGTAAGCCAGACTGGGAGAAAATATTTGTAACATGACTCACACCGGGATTGTATCATATCCAGAACATACAACTGCTCCTATAAACCAACAGGAAAAAGACATTCAACCAATAGAAAAATAGGCAAAAAGCTAGAAAAGGCACTTCGATAGATACTCCAATGGCCAATAAACATGAAAAAGTGTTCAATGTGATTATCAGTCAGAGTAATGCAATTAAAATCATGAGATATCATTACATACTCACCCAAATGGTTAAACTTAATGACACTAAATCTTAGTGAGGATGAGGAGCAACAGGAGCTAACAGCCTTCTGCGGGAGAGTAAATTGGTACACTCACTTGGAAAACTCTGGCATTATCTGCTAAATATGTAGACTCTTTGAACCAGCAACTCCACTCCCGAGTATATGCCCAATCAAAAGGGATGCACAGGTACTCAAGACACATCTACAGACATATCAGCATTATTTGTAATAGTCAAAAACCTAGAAACCACCTCAAATGTCCATCAACCACAAAATGGATAAATAAATCACGACACAGTCATACACTAGAGTATCAGACAGAAATGAGAATGAATTACAGCTACATGCGACAACAGGGAAGAATCTCACAAACATAAATACGTTCAGCAAAAGCAGCCGGACACAAAAGAATGTATTATAATCCCATTCGGAGGACACTCAAATACAGGCCGAACTACACCATGGTGTTAAAAGTGAAGATGGTAGCGTCCTTTTGGTAGGCGAGGAGTAACGACAGGAGGAAGCCCCGGGGGACCTTGTGAGCTCGGGCGAGGCTCCAGCGCTTGATCTGGGAAGCGGTGACCCAGGGTTTGCTTTGCGACTACAGACTAGGGGAACATTTACATTTTGTGCCCCCTTCTGTATTCCTGTAATCCTTAAACAGTTAACAACAAAATTTATGGAATGTCATCTTTTTGTGGACATAAACCTAAAAGACCACGTCCCTCTCACATTCCCCAAATACACTTTAAAATGTAATCTTCTCGAATTAATGGGGGAGTTAGGTTATTGTAGTTAGGATACACAACTGGATGGGAAACATATATTTGCTTAAATCTGGGTATTTTCTTCATGAAATACAAAGATTCTTGGAATGAAATAAAGAAAACAAAGCATACTCCAAATGTGGGAGATCAGCTGCAATCCCCAAATCCATGAAATAAATGTGATGTGTGATTTTGGTGAAGATTATCATTGTAACATACACTGTAAGCATTTGGAACCAGTTTTTAACTGTTTGTTGGTGACTACCAAAATTTTTTTGCTATCCTATCATAGCAGATGTGAAATTAGGTTCACAGGGAAAAATCCTGTCTCATTATAGTAAAACTATGTTACCTCATCAGTTCCACTTTATAAATCAGTAAAACCTTAAGAATGTCATCTAGAATAGTGCAACTTACGTGAACTTACAAAGCAGATTTTGAAATAGAGGCACAGAACATTCATTCTGTATTACGGTGACTCCAGAAACATCTCTAAGTGGATTAAAAACAGTCACCAGAATTCTAAAATCAAGTAAAATTTTCTGCTATAATGTAATCTTACTTGCCAGAGGCACTCTTTAACTCCGTAGCTGAGACCTCAAATACACTACTGCAGGAGCTATTCAGTGATTTACTCCAATGGCAGTGTAGTTATTAAACTCTCATCAAAAAATTCCAAAACTGTTGTTTTAGCAGCAAGTTTGGAAAAAAGTCTTTCTTATCACTCATAATACATATAATACATATGAAACACTGATGTGGGTAGACACTTTCAAAAATATACATCTTCAAGCTATGAAAAGAGTGTCCATTGTAGCATCATAACAATTTTACAGAACAAATTCGATGATGTGGTTTAAAGAGATGTTGATCAAGAACATAATTATAAGCTAACTCTTTCCCACATAAATGTCATACTTTCAAAGATATAACAAATACCCTCCTTCCAACTTCATCCTCACTAATTCTTAGTCTTGTAAGGCACATAAAAGTTATTATTCTAATTTTTAAAATGGGAACAAGGCAATGCATTTGAGAGACAGACATAGGATCAACACTCAGTTACCTTTCACTCTTCGTTCTTTCTTCACTGGGCCAAGCTAGTTCTTCACGCCTAAAACACATTACAATGGACTGAGAAATTAAAAAAGGATCTTGATTTTTAAGTTTCTTACTAATCTTTATTCGTGGAAATAAAGTAGCCATTAGCATTAAGCACGTTTTCTAGGATGGTATACAATCATTTGTAGATTAAGGCTTTGGCATTTAAGATATTAAACATTTTATGAATTTAATTATTAAAATATAATAAACTTGTGTCTCCAACTTTATATTGGTCATAATACGTTTCACAGTGTGCAGTGTTTGAATCTGAAGATGAGAAGCACACAGTCATATCCATCACAATCACCTTTTTTTTAGAGTTTGCCTAGATATCCATTTTGGACATTTGGATTAATGGGTTGAAAACTGCATTACACTATATTTATAAGCAAACCAGAACATTTTATTTGGAGTAGTAGCTAAGAAAGCAGCTTCCAAGGAATAGGGGAAGCATGAGATTATAGCTATCCCTTAGGAAATAATTTTTATAGTTCAAAATCTTTCATAGAATCTTATTAAAAAGGAGGTAACTAACATTTGACAGATAAGACAATAACTCTCAATAAGAATCTTGCCTAATAATTTTAGACTTCGGACTGGTGTAATTTCTAACTGCCGATATAAATCTTCTACGTGTATATATTAGGTACAAGTGAACCAAATATAAAGTAGTGCTAGATGATTCTTCACTTTTTTAGGTTCTTGAAAATGAAAATAGTATCCTTATGATTCCTTCATAAAAATGCCCTTTAAACCATAACAACTTCAAAGTATCTTGACTTATATCAGAGATTATCACACTTTCCAACTCCTATCCTTCTATTTATCATATGAAGTAATCATGACAACGGAATTGTAAATTCTGCCTTGACAAGATGAATACTGTTGCTCTTCCTGACTTTTACTTCAAGTTGAAAGCCTGTTATCAGTAACACTTAGATGAACCTCCCCTGTCAAAGTAGTAAAATCTAAAGGCACAAAATCAGTATCTAAATCAAAGTACAGCTTTATCTATGGAATTATGTGTTGTATCCTGATATACGGCAGCAAAGACCATGACCATACACAATGCACTCAGAAACTAATGCCATTATGAACATTAAAGGTTTCATATATATTTTTTCCCTAACAACTTAAAAATCAATTTAAAAAACTGGCTAACTTACCATGGGGCACATGTTCAAATGCTGAGTTTTAAATTCAGCATTATTTTATCTTTCCTTCAAGATAGGTTGTTATACAAACACTAAAAGTGCAATAAGTTAAAAAACAAAACAAAACCTTGGTTTAGTGTAACTAAAGTTTAAATATACAGCAGAGCATTACATGATGTAAAAACTTCTTCACCAGAACAGAGCATCAAATGACAATGAACACTATAGCACAAAAATCTCATCATCAGGTTGTGTTTACATGAATTTTTTAACCCCACTGTTCCTGGCTTAATGTGCCCTATCCTAAATAAAACCTATTGATACAAATGAAGACCAAGAAATTGTGAATTGTGTTTATAGTAAAATGCAGTTTGGCTTTCTGCCAAAAGTGTTAAGAAAGTAAGTTCAGCATACATGTTACAGAGCTTGAATTAACCCCCAAAATAAAAAACAAATCTTCCTATTGTGGCTACAAATAAATAATTCATGTTAAAAAAGGAAAGGTTTGGCGCTTAATATAGAAACTTTCCAATACATTCTAAGGGTGTACTGAAAGGCCATTCGTGAACAACAGTGAGAACTAGGACAGCAGACACAAACATGACTGAAATATACTTTGTTGTATGAAATAAGAGCCTAGAGAGTGACAGAAAAATATTCTAATTTCCAAAGTCAACTATATTACATGCTATTTGCCATTGCTAATTCCATTAAGTTTACTAGGCCTTTAAAAGCAGGACCAGCAAAAATGATACTTCCAGGATTCAATCCGAAAGCCCAAACCCAAACAAAACAAGAAATGAGCTGACATTGAAAGTAGCCTCAACAAATAGGTGATTTTTTTCCTTTATCATTCATATTTTAGTTTTCTTTTTCAGCCCTTAAAACACTAGCTAGAATTTCTAAAGCTATGAGACAATGCATTTCTTTTTTATCGTCTCTCTTAATACAGTAAATAGTAAATATACCAACTTGTTAACAGCAACACTTAAAACACTGTTCTGACACAATTCAAGATCTGCTTCTTGGCTCTTCGAACTGGTGGTGCTATTTTGCTGATTCAACAAATACTAGCTTTTGCTTATGATGATCTGGTCCTTGGACAAACTCCTGACAATGCAGCAGACCGGAGCTCTAAAGCCGACCTCATTTCTCAAAGTCATTAACGGCACTTTGCCTGAACGTGTTACAAACACGAACGAGGAGCTTCTGAGCTGAACTTTCTAATGTTTAGTTTGCAATCATTTGGAATGACTGATCAAGTTTTTAAGATGTACCTCAGCGCACTTCTACAGAGGTAGTGGATACCTCTGGTGCATCACAAGGACTGCCCCCGTACGAGTTTCTCTCCATCTGCTCATCAGATCTAAATCAGCTCCACCAATAAAAATAAATTTTAAGACGTTTCATAAGAAAGTGTGACTGTCTTACATGAAGTTATGAGTCACACCACCTGAGTTCTAAAGCAAAGATAAAACCAAGTCAAATTTGGGAGCTATGCTCATGGTTTAACTCTTATAAGAAATGAAAAAAAACATCAAATGACAACTAGTTTACATCCTGGGTCCAATGTGCGGTGATACCATCACAACTGTTCTGTCAGTGGGACAGCTGAATCTATTTCTACATAGAGAAAACATACATGCATACTACCATTTCTCTATTAAATACACATACATCTCATATAAATACATCCTCATAGGAAACACTGATTTTACATTAAATTGTCTTTTTGAAAACAATTTTGCATTGAATTATAATAAATTACAAGTTGCTGTTGTACACCTTCAATTGCTTAAAACAGTATACAGATGTTTACACAGAGAATTATAGTAATATACAAGAGCACTTCAGTAAGAATTGGATGAACAATGTTTAAGGCAAAGAGTTTTTATAACCAAGCTGTACGGACATTAGGGGGCTTAGGTCTTAGCAACAGGCCACTGGATGTGTCAAAAACTGGTCGCTCACTCTTACAACTGAGCCCACTGGTGGCACTGGATGTCCTGGAAGCTCCTCCTGAAAATTTATGAAGAACAAGAAATAATTTGAATTCTTTAAACTAAACACATAAATCATCATCTGATAAACTTCCTCTCCTAATTTTAAGTCCAGACTATATTCTTTTCCCTGTCTCATGAGTGTTTTTAATAGTCTAATATGATTTTCAACCAGAAATGCAGTTCAGAATCCCTGTGGAACTTCAAAATATAATAACAAACATACCCAGGGTCTACACTAGGGGATTCTGATTCAATAGTTTTGGGGTGGGAATAAATGTTTTAAACAGCTTCTCAAATGATTCAAGCAAAAAGAAAAAAAGCAAAAATCTTTGTATAACCATTTATACACCTATTCAACAAATAATTTACCACATTCAAGGCAGAATACCAAGTATGAGTTATTGGAACAAGACCTACGTTAGTCACTACGCCAATGAAGTAATGCTTGGCGAATGAATGAATGGAATTAAGAGTCATTTGACTGTTTAAGACTCACATGAACACCAGGAAGCTGTGGCATTATAAGTGGTTCCAACTTTCTTTTAGTATCAGCTCCTACTTTTTATAGTTTAGAATGCATACATGACAGACTTCTGTAAAGGGAAATTCCTGGCCTTTCTATGTGTCGCGTAGCCTAGCACTAAGCGGTTACTCTATGCCTACATTCTCTGGGCTACCCCACCAGCTAGGTGTGTGACTGATCCTATAACAGGCAGTAAGAGGGATTATAACTGATGACTCTACAGATTGCTAATTTGTGTTTTAGTTAGCTAATGAGGAAGATAAAGCACATATAAGGGCTGGAAGATATTACTAATAATTCTTAACCGGGTAGGGGGAATGTTTCAACAACCTGTAAACCTCATATCTATTCATTTCTTCCTTTAATAAATGTATTGAAATTCAAAGTCTCTCCACTATCTAAGAAACTATTGATATTTTCAACTGCTTCACCCTAGTTTCTTTCCTATGTTGCCATTACATGCTGTAAATGAAATCTGAAATTAAGTGAACACAAATAAAACAAATAACAGCATAACAGTGAAAAATAACAGAATGCATTCCAGAAGTCAGCATTTTAAAACTCTTTCCTAAGAATGTAAGTTATATTTTTTAAAAAGGGTAAAAGATACCAACAAGTACAAAGTAATTGTGAATGCGCTTACTTAGTGGGCTATACTGGCCGAGGGTCGATGGCACTCGTCTTGAGGACGGTGATGAGCTGAGATAACCCATGTTGCGATGATAGTCCATCAGCTGTTCCGAGCGTTTCATCCCCACTGTTGGCTTCACAGCCTCAAGCCTTTTCAATAAAGCCTTCATTTAAAGAGAATCAATTTGAAAGTCAACATTAGATAAGTAACCATAGTTTTTAAAATGGCAAAGACAAATAAGTACTTTTTAGCACCTGAAATTCATGAAATAAAGCAGAAAAGACTTACATCACAGTTGACATACCATTTGAAAAAGTATTTCAAATAATAAACTTTTAGGAAAATCTAAGGGTTTTCTCCTTTCCTACAGCTAATTAAAACCTGTATTATTATGATTTTAACAACTGATTACAGGCACATCTCTCTTCTTTTATGTCAGGTTACAATCTTAGATACGGTGCTCTAAGTTAAAATACATTAAACTGGACTTTCTCATAGAAATGACATGAAGGAATAATGTTAAGAGTCTAGTGTTCAACTCTAGAAATGACATGAACTTATCTAAGCTACATAAATTCAACATATGAGCACAGAGCCGCAACCTTCAACCTGGTTGCTTTCCAGCAGTGCCTCAGGGCTACCAGGACAGGGCGGGAAGGCCCAGTGGGCAGCGCACTCAGGCTTCCCTCTCTTAATTTCTACCAGCCCAGCTGTGCTTTCTGGATTGTCTGTTTTATATACTAAATATTCAGCATAAAATTTAGTTTGAAAAAAGCCTTTTTTTGCTGTTAAGTCTGAAAATCAACTACTAAAGGATATATACACCAACTAGCTGAGGCAACACAGTATCCAATATCGTGATCGTTTCTTTAATACAATTCAGTACGGCTCTAATGCGTAACGTTCCTAATTTTATTTTCTTTCTTCCCAAAGCAGAAGGTGAAAGTTTCTTTGGATTTTCACTGAGAAAGGAATATTTAAGTAGACCAAATGGATTTGGAATTGATCCATGGTTGTGTTTTATTATTTTCTTTATTGATTTAAACTTTCTCTGTGGCAAGTTGATCTTTATTTGAAAAGAAAATGCTGTTCTGCCCTAAGAGTCACATTAAAAAATCAGCCTCATGAATTCAGTCAGAGGACAAGTTTTCTCTGTGCAACCTTTTTTCTTTCTTCCCCAGCTTAGTTTCCTTTTTATTGCAGTAAAATATACATAACCTAAAATTTACAATTTTAACCATTTGTAAGCACACAGTTCCGTGCATTTGGCACATTCACGTCATTGTGAACCATCACCACCAACTATCTCCAGAATTTTTTCTCCACCGTTTTTCTCTTATCAGTTTCGCCCCTGCCCTTCTATTCTGAGGTTCCATTATCAGTGTTCCTGAGCGATTCCAGAGAAGGGCGAGATGGCAGAACAAGTCAAAATATTCAGGGGAAGAGCTGTTTAGAAAAGGGAGAGAGGTTTAGAAAGGGAAGGTGTTGGAGAAATAAACTGAGCCTGGAGACAAGTGGCAGAGGTGCAGAACACACAAAGAAGCAGACAGACCAGCGGAGAGAAGCCAGCCCACTCACCACTCTTTTGGCATGAAATGCCCTCCCTCCGTTTTTAGCTATCAAAGGCTAGAAAAGAGCCAACTCCTCAGTGAAGGCTTCTCCAACTAGAGTTGGTGGTTCTCTGATATGATTTATACATGGTTCTACCTGTAAAGTCTAGGTTTTTCCATCATAACATATTGTCTTTCTCTTTTTGTAGACAGAGAAGCTGTATAATTTAGGTGGTAAAACCTCTTAAGACTCTATCTTCTCTACCTACATTTATAGCTACTATGAGCCACTGGAAGGAATAGAAGAAAAAGTATAAAATACCATCCTGTCATGTAATTCATAACTTCCTGGGAAGACACTACTACTGCACGTCTGACTAAGACATTCATAACCGAGCAGGAAACTTCCTGTGTATCACACTGTCAATGGATTTTACTGGGCAGAGCAACATTCGCTGTTTTATCTGATTATCCTATTAACTACCCATTGGGCTGTGCAGGGTGGAATGGACAGGACGGAAAACTCGATAGTTTCAATTAACGACTGATTTTGCTTTTTTGCTGGCAGAAGTCTCAATTTACTTTTTATTTTTTTGCTGAGGAAGATTCGCACTGAGCTAACATCTGCTGCCAACCTTCCTCTTTTCGTATATGCGCTGCCACCACAGCATGGCCACTGACATAAGTGTGGTGTAGGTCCACGCCCAGGACCCAAACCTGGGATGCTGAAGCAGAGCGCACCACACTTAACCACTAGGCCACCAGGGCTGGCTCATCAGTATTTCTTAGATAAACTCCTAATTCCCTAAACTTATTTATTTGGTTGGATGTGTATTTTTCTCTTTTAAATTATAAGAAAATTGCAATGCTTATTCATCAGATGTAAAATACATAAATATAATTAAAATCAATTTTGAAACAATTTGACAATAAGCCAAAAAGTAAACCCATTCCATAGTCCTGATACGTCACTTACCAAGTTTACAAGTAGAAACTTGGGGAAGTGAAAGAGAAATGATTTGGCTCAGCTACCCAAATCACATGGAACATGTGTGTCATATGAACATAACAAGCCAAGCAAAACCTAAGGAATGATTTCATATAGAAATTGCTCTTGCTTGTACAAACAATATCAAAAGATGAAGTACTGATTACATTATAAACCCTAAAATAAAAAGTTTGTGCATTTCAATCTAGTCAGCAATTTGTAACTCCTGGGTAAAACTTAAAAATGACAGTTCAAAACATTTTACCACTTGTAATAGAGTGATAAAAAGCGAAGCTATCTAGTCAAAGACCTGGATTTAACTCTTGGCTCTGCCACTGATGGTGAGACCTTGGTCAAATGACTTAATAGGAATATTAACAATATGACCTCGAAGAGTCAGTTTTGAGTAATATGTGAGGTAATGCATATAAAGTGCTCGGAACAGTGCCTGGCATATAGTAAGGAGGTATTAAATATTACTGCTGTCATTAATATTTCTTCGTATTATTTTCTAGTTGTTTGACATGCAATAGTATTATTTTCCTAGCTAAGTTATAAATTACATGACTTCCAGTGTCTTACATAGCTCATAGCAGACATTGAACAAATATCTATTTAATGAATTGAAAAATAAGAATGGTTACTTATCATCCAATTTATGGTTTACAAAATCTTAAAACGGCTACTCAAATGAGATTCTAATAATGAATCCCAAAATAGTTCGTCCAAATATTCTTTTCTATCTAGGAAGTATCATTCTTTTGGAAAGAAAATTAACCCAGCCTGAATCCTATCCATCTTCTGAGGTAGAAAGGCTGAAACAAATGAAGGAGCAAATAACGTGTTACTGATTTCTGCAGCTGTCAGCAGAGGAGGGGTGCTTTATTGCTTGCGAAGTGATAAAGCAAAGACCCTGGAGGTCAGTAACAAGCGTCCTGTGGTCAGGGGAAATCAGGACTGTTCCTCATATTGTTCTATAGCTGGAGTCACACTTAGTTATCCTTGGCCTTCTTTCTTCCGGAAGGAGAGAATAGACAAGAACCAGAGAAGAAGGAAAACCATACTGAGTGAATTATAACTTATGTCAAGATCTTAGAACAAAGGTTCTGACGGATGAACACTCATGCCAGGTCTGAGGTTTGCTATGACAACACATCAGTCTCCCTTGGTTGTTTTCACATTCTATCTGGGAGCTCTAAAATTACTCCCCTAGAGCAGCAGACAAAGAACAGAAGAGGACGGGAGGATTTTATTTTTCGTTTAATATTTTTACGAATGGTCTGAATTTTCTAAACTTATACATGCAGTACTTTTATTTTAAAAATAATATTTTAACAATGTGGATGGACCTCGAGGGTATTATGTTAAGCAAAATAAGCCAGTCAGAGAAAGACGAACTCTATATGACTCCACTCATAGGTGGAAGTTAACATATTGACAAGGAGATCTGATCCGTGGTTACCAGGGAAAAGGGGGGGTGGGGGGGAGGGCACAAAGGGGGAAGAGGTGTACCCACAACATGACTAACAATAATGTACAACTGAAATCTCACAAGGTTGTAATCTATCATAACATTAATAAAAAAAAATAATAATAATATTTTAACATAGGAACTCCTAAGTATAAAGAGTGTATTCTACTTTTATTGTTTACTTATTTGTACTTCTCTGGATTTAAAATTGAATAACTACATTTTTTTTTCTCTTAGAAAGTAAAAAAAAAAAAGCAATAATAAGTTAACTCCATCTGAAGTCTAGGCTGTAATCCTGAAACATTCCCTCAGGAATCTAACTTATTGCCTAATTTTGCTTCAATTACTGTTGCCTCTCCCACTTCTTTCACAGCTCAGGAAACTGCATACATTTAAAAGAAGGAAATAATCTTATTTCTTTCAGAGGGTAAAGTGAAGTATAAACTAAGTTTCCTTACTGACCCCCTCTTCTTCTGCTAAGACTATTCTTGTGCTCATAAAAATAAGATTCATATTATGTTCAAATGAGGATAAGGAGATATGACTTAAGAATATTTCAAAACTGATGAATTAAAAAATTAGTCTCCTGTTTGGAAATATTACAGTTCTAATATAATTCAGTCTATATGTAGCAAGGATGCCCTCTACTGGATAAAATTATTTTTTCTTCATTATTCCTTTATTTCGCTTCTGAATGAGACAGAAAGGTAATATTTGCTTATTGAAACAAATTACAAAGATCTCAAACTTCACCAGAAAGACAAATTAACAGTATCTTTTTAACTCTAAAGACAGGACTCAATTTTATACAACATCTTTGCTCTCCTTTTCTACCTTCTCTGTACACAACTACTTCTTGTCTTGAAGTATGTCAGTCTAAAGAGATTCTGGATTGCTAACAAGCTAATGTAAGAGTCCTAGAATAGAACTGCTTTAGTCATCATGCTTGTTAGCTATCTGAATTGGTATCTATCACTGGAGACGGAGCAAAGGAAGGGGTACAAATCATAAAAATTATGAAGTAACAGACGCTGTTGTGCAGTACATCTGACACAGAAATAACTACAAAAGTGTGTAAATGTGTGTGTGCACATATGCAGGCAAGTGTGCTATATAGATATAATGGAATATTATTCAGCCATTAAAAAGAAATGAAGTTCTGATACAGGCAACAACATGGATGAATCTTGAAAACATGCTAAATGAAATACCAGAAACAAAATGACAAATATTGTATTATTCCACGTATATAAAATATCTAAAATACACAAATTCATAGAGACAGAAAGTAAATTAGGAGTTACCAAGGGCTGAGGAGAAGGGAAGGAATGGAGAGTAACTGTTTTATCAGTAAAAACTGAAATGAGAAAAGTTTTGGAAATAGATAATAATGATGGTTGCACAACACTGTAAATACAATTAATGCTTCTGAATTGAATACTTACAAATAGTTAAAATGGCAAATGTTATGTGTTATATATATGTATATATATATATATACTGGGTATGTGTGTGTGAGGAAGACTTGCCCTGAGCTAACATCCATTGCCAATCCTCCACTTTTTTTTGCTTGAGGAAGATTAGCTCTGAGCTAACATCTGTGCCAATCCCCCTTTACTTTGTATGCGGGATGCCTCCACAACATGGCTGCTAAGTGGAGTAGGTCCGCAGCCAAGCTCCAAACCCGTGAACCTGGGCTGCCAAAGCAGAGTGCATGGAACTTTAACCACTCAGCCATGGGGCTGGTCCCTATGTAGTTTAAAACAACTTAAAAATTGATAATACAATATACCAGAACCCACTGAATTGTATGCTTTAAATGAATATAGTATGTGAATTATACCTCAAAAAAGCCGTTAAAGAAAAAAAAAGTAACTCCAAAGGTAGGTAACCTGGACATGATTCTGCTGCCTGCTAGTTATCTGCCCTTGAGGAAGTCCCTGTGTCCCACTCAATGTCTCATTTTTTCCCCCATGACAATAGTAACTATGTCATAAGGTTGCTATGAAGATTAAATGAACTCAAATTTGTAAAATCGTATGCAATTTCTTGTTTAAATAAATAAAATAGGCTCCAGGGCCACGTGGGAGAGTGAAAACAAACAAAACAGGTAAACCCAAAGGACATACAGTAATTTCAAATTATCATAAATCCTGAGCGACTCTTGAATACTGCTATGGGCTGCTCAGAAAGCTATCACATAGCTAACTACCACCGACCTCATTTCAACTTGCTTTGTTGTTATCTACTCCTTGCCACAGGCAGGGTAGCCCTCCTGAAGGGTTTAAGACTTTACTATTTTTTGTGGATATACCACCCCAGCTCCCCAACTCCTGGTGTTAGTGATGGCAAAAAAAAGAAATTTACAAGAGTTGTTACAAGTTCAGGTAAGTACATAGTGAAATAGGGCTATATTGGTGATGAAACACAATGACGATGAATTGTGGAAAGTGTTTTAGTAATTCAGTAACAGCTTTATAAATTATTTTAGTTCTGAATTTGTGTGCTCATTAAGCGTCTAATTTTAGTGTAAGACACTACCTGGGTTTAAAATTTTGGCTCAGCCACTTACACACTAGCTCTGTGTCCTTGGGCTAATTATTTAACCCCTCTAGGTCTCATTTATTTCATCTGTAAGATGTGTACCTACCTGAAAGAATTACTGTCAGGATTCAATAAGCTAATATTTTGAAAATACTTAGAACACTGCCTGGCATTTAGTAAGAGCTCAGTAAATATGGGCAAATACTATGAACCGAATTTTATTAAGAAATTGCTATGAACAGTTTTTAATATGAAGATTTTCAACAGTTTCCATATATATTCTTTAGAACATCAAAGCGTTACTACACAATTTATAAAAATCAATATCTTTCATACATTTAAGTGGCAGACCATCAAAATTGACCTAAGAATGTCTTTATCCTTTAAAATAAATGATATATAAACTATTTTAGCTTTCAAGGATACAATAAAGTGAAACAGATTTAGCTAGTGACTGAATACTTCACAGAAGATACATGTATCTGACCCTTGGACACCATTTCCTGTATTACTGTAGCAATTTAATAGATCTAGTCAAATAAATAATGGAGCCTTTAGTACTTTCATTTCTATTCCTTTAAAATATGGTTTATTGGATTAAAAAAACACATACTGTAACTCTCAGACTGACAGCTCATTATGGATTTCATGCCATACATATCTATACCTACCTTTTATATAATTAAGTTTGAAAATGTGGCTGTATTTGGGTTTCCTATAAATTGGACTTACAAATCAGTAAAAATGCATTTTCTTTAATGACTAAAAAATTTCAGTCACTTACCAAATTTTCTCTTTCAATCCTTTGTTGTTCCCTCTGTCTGTTGACAGCACTATGATATAACTTAGGGGGATGACCAATCGATCTTCTAGGAATCATACTTTTGCTTCCTGGTTTTTCAGCCTGCCTCGAGAGTTCTTTCAAAAGCCTCTGATTTTCCCGATCAATCTGTCTCACCTCCTCTCTTGTGAATGAGTAGTTCTTCCTAGGTGCTACTGAAGGCTGATCAAAGTGATGTTTTTGTGGTCCTTTTTTATCTAATTGCAGAAAAGCTACAGAAATGAATACAAAAAGAAAAAATGGCTAAACAAAGTGGCACAGTAATATGATAGTACAGGCTTTAACTCCAAAAAATGGAAACTATATTTGTTCATGAAAAGATATGTAGGAAATAACATTAATGACATCCAGACTACAATTATGTAGAAAAAAATTCAGAGGCAGCTAGAGTTCTATGCTCACCAGGTTCTTTGGCAATAAACACTATACACAAAACAACAAAACTATTTTAACAAGAAATGTACATGGCACTGGCTCTACAGCAGGTATAATTTATGAAAATGCCTTTGTCATGTCCATTTTATATTTCCCTACAGCAGCCTAATAGTAGGAGAGGTTAGAAACTTCTGGCTGAGGTTACTAATACAATACTTAATTTAGACAGTTTTTGTTAGTTGGAGGGCAAACTTCAAAAAATAAAACGTTCTCAGCAATGACTGATGGAAACAATGGCTAGAAAATGGCAAAAACAAACCCAGAATATTTTAAAACTTTCAACTTAATTGGAAAATATTTTTACTACAAAAGATTTATGGTCTTAATATTGGCATTGAAACAAATACTTCTACTGTAAAAGTCAAACATTTTACTCCTGACTATACATAAGTCAAAATGAATATATTATATAAAAGGAGTTTTTAACCAAGAAAAGTATTTTGCATACCATGACTCTCAAATGAAATTTTTATCAACATGCTTAATTCTTACATTTCCATATTATAACAATTTTCAGTAAGTCACAATTATTACTAAACATTTGTTAGAAGTTCCTAAAAGTATTAAGCTTGCTGAATGTTTCAGCTTAAAAGTACAGTGCTGTTAAGGGGAAAAGGCATTTTTCACCTCCATTTAAAAATGTGACTGATGCAGAAAAACTAAATCATTTGAGCAGGGTCACAAAAACTGTAAGTCCACCTCCCTATGTCTAAACTGAAGACTATCAAAGATTATAGACACACACACACACCCACAAAAGATTAAGAGTGGCTTCTTGATAGGAAAAATGAGGAAATTAATTATTAGTAATTTTGTTGAAAACCACAGCAAGTTAATGACAAAACCTGAATGAGAGCACATTTAAAAAGATATGGATGTGCTGCACATAATTAAATTATCTTGCTTCCAAGAAGTATGCATTTTGCAGAATTTATTGGTTTCTAGATTAGCCATATAGGAAAGCCTTTAAAATTAAATTCTAAAGAGAATTAAAAGTAAGCTATTTTCCTAATGGCATTTAAGAAAAGTTTTTAAAAGTAAAATAAGGCAATAGCAAGAAAAAATAAAATAAAATAAAGGAGGAAGTTCAAACTAATTCATTTTAAAAAACTACATTCTAACTCTCCCTGATGGAAAAAGTATACATGGAATGTTTAGGTACTGATACCAGGTATTACTATTATATTTTTCTAAAGTGGCTATATGCTTTAGTATGAGGCAACCTCAAATATACGATCCATTGTTTTTCCAATTAAGATCTAAAAATATTTTTAACTTGAATAAACTTTCAGAGATACAAACATATTTATACAAATATGTACATATTTAAACACATTTATTGCTTTTCCCTACTTTTCTTTAATGAAACAATTTTGTTCAAACTCTTTACAATATTTCAATATTACATCCATCATCACTAGAGCCACTTCTCGAGCAATCTAATGCCACTTACTAGAAGAATCAGCTTTACTTTCACCTAAGCTCACTGAGATACTGACAGCATTGATAAAATTTGCATGTAATGCTATCATTGGAAATTCTATCTCAAGCCATATTAAGTCCTTATTCATATAACATTAGTTCTTTTAAAAAAAATCCATCTTGTAGGCATATTCATGATCCCTATTAAAAATAAATGATGTTTGCTATTTAGAGTTATTTTTTTTAAGTTAAAAAAAAATCCAACACTTGTAACCGAGAGGTCACAATTCAAGGAATAACAGCTAAATTTACTAAATTTCTTTGTCTTCTTCATGAGCAACCTGTCAGATAAGAAATTCTGTGACATTCTTCCCATCTCCTTCCTGTGAATCTGGGCAGACTTGTGATTGCGTGAACCAATACAATACAGCCAAAGTGTGACTTTCAAGGCTCAGCAATAAAAGGAGATGCAGCCCGTCACCACCGCCTGACTGTGTTTGCTGGAATACTTGTGCTTGGTGCTCTGGGCCACCATGGGTGTCTGACTACCTGAGGCTGCCATGCTCTGAGGAAATCAAACCACACACAGGGTCCATGTATAGGCATTATGATCCTAGTCTTTAGTCATCCTAGGTTGTTGCTTTACACATCTAAGTTTTGCAATTTGTTATCAGAGCAATATTAACTAATACAAAATTTGGTACCAGGAACTGGGGTACTACCGCAACAAAAACCCAAAATACATAGCACTACCTTTGAAACCAGGTGGCAGGTAGAGCTGGAAGGGCCTAGAGGAGACTGTTGATGAAGAAGATGAAGTGGCAGAATTTTACCAATACTGTTGGCTGCAGTGACAAGGAAAATGGAAAAAATACGTACTGCCACTGGTAGATTTTGGCTAAGCAGATCTCCATGGAGAATGTTAAAAGCATCAATGTTTTATTTTATCCACAATAATATGACAGGATATAGAGATGAGCTAAAAAGGAACTGGTCAGTTTTCAAGCAAAATGTAGAGACAACATAAAAGAGTCAGTTGTATGAGGTTCAAAAATAAAACTACTGACTGGAGTGACATCAGCATCATGGTGGAGTGAGCTCTTCCCTTAGTCTCTCCCTGCTAAGATAACAATGAAAACAACATTCGTAAAACAACAGAGAACACTCACACAACACAACAGATGTCCGAGAGATCCACATAGCCATACGTCTGAAGGTGGGGATGCTGGATGCCCCCAGGAAGCAGTGGAAGAAGGTAAGGGGATTGCCTCTCCCTCCTGTGCAGCAGTGATCCTGGGGCAGAATGGCATGGCCACTGGCATGTGACCCTGAGAGAAGAAGGGAGAGAAGGCAGCCGTCCATGGGAAGAGGTGCACTCTTGGAGTTGTCTCCCAGTCCACAGCAACACCCTACACTGAGGGGACTAAGGAATCATGAGGGTGTCCACACCAAGCCAGGCAGACAGTGAGTGCAGAATTGGGGCATGGGGTCATGCACACAAAAGAAAGTGCCTCTCCCTTCTCCACCTGGTACACCAGCTCAGCCCAACAGCCTGAGCAGGGGATCTCCACCAGAGCACCAGTGCACATGCTTGTAAAGCAGCAGTGGCGAGCAGGCAAGCACAAACAGGCCCTGTCAGCATAGCTTCCAAAGGACAGGCACAGCTGCCAGAGATCACGGTGGGCTCAGAATACACAGCTCCTGCCCACCCCCTATGAGTGGCAGCAGGCGGAATCTGTGACCAGAGAAAAGGCACAAATCCACCCCATCAAATAGTATGAAGAGGTATATTAATACTCCAGACCAAAAGGAAAATGACAAGCACCCAGAAATCAATCCTGAAGACACAGAAATTTACAACTTAAATGAGAGAGAATTCAAAATAGTTATCATAAAAAACTCAATGAGTTACAAGAAAATTCAGAAAGACAGTTCAACAAAATCAGGAAAGAAATTAATGAACAGAGGGAATTCTTCAGAAAAGAGATTGAAACTATAAAGAAAAACCAACCAGACATGTTGGAGATGAAAAACACAGTAAGATAAAGAAAAATCTGGAGTCCCTAAATAACAGAGCTGATATTATGGAGGACAGAATTAGAAATTTAGAGGACAGAAATACAGAAATGCTTCAGATGGAGAAGGAGAGAGAGAACTAAGAATAAAAAGAAATGAAGAAATTCTCCAAGAAATATCCGACTCAGTCAGGAAATGCAGCATAAGGACTTTACATATTCCAGAGGGAGAAGTGAAGGAGAAAGCAACAGAGAACTTGTTCAAAGAAATAATAGTTGAGAACTTCTCAAACCTGGGGAAGAAGCTGGAATTACAAGTAAAAGAAGCTAACAGAACTCCTAACTAAATCAATGTAAACAGACCTTCTCCAAGGCATACATTAGCAAAACTAGCAAAGGTCAGTGACAAAGAAAGAATATTAAGGGAAGCAAGGCACAAGAAAATAACCTACAAAAGGAAACCCTATCAGGCTTTCAGCGGATTTCTCAGCAGAAACCTTACAGGCTAGGAGAGACTGGAATGATATATTCGAAATTTTGAAAGACAGAAAGTTTCAGCCAAGAACGCTCTATTCAGCGAAAACATCCTTCAGATATGATGGAGAAATAAAATCTTTCCTAGATAAACAAAAGCTGAGGGAATTCATCACCACAAGGACCCCCCCTCGCCCCCAAGAAATGATGAAGGCAGCCCTCATACTTGAAAAAAAAAAAAAAAGGGTTTACAAAGCCTTGAGAGCAAAGAGATAAATAGGGAGACAAAACCAGAAAACTGCAGCTGTCTATCAGCATAGGTTATTAAACAATTATAACTTTAAAGATAAAAGGAAAGTATAAAAAATAAACCTAATCACTTCATTTTAACCACAAATTGACAAAACAGAATGAGTTGTGACAACAATAACTTAGTTGGGGAAGAGGACAGGGATGGAAACTGTTTAGACTAAGGAAATAGGAGGCTATCAGAAAATGGACTATCTCATCTATAAGATCTTTTATACAAACCTCACAGTAACCACTAAACAAAAAATCAGGACAGAGACACAAATGATAAATAAAGAGAAAACTGAGAAAACCATCAAACTGAATTAGGCAGTCCGAAACACATGGGACGAGAAACCAGGGAAACATAGAACAACCAGAAAACAAGTGATAAGATGGCAGCATTAAGCCCTCATATACCAAGAATCACTCTAAATGTAAATGGACTGAATTCTCCAATCAAAAGATACAGAATGGCAGGATGCATTAAAAAATAAAACCCAACCATACACTGCCTCCAGGAAATACATCTCAGCTCCAAAGACAAACACAGGCTCAGAGCGAAGGGATGGAAGATGATACTCCAGGCTAATGGCAAACAAAAGAAAGCAACTTGCCATACTTCTATCAGGCAAAGCAGACTTCAAGATAAAAAAGGCAATGAGTGACAAAAAGGGGCAGTATATAATGATAAAAGGGACACTCTACCAAGAGAACATAACACTTGTAAATATATATGAATCTAAAACAGGGGCACCAAAGTACATAAAGCAACTATTAACAGACCTAAAAGCAGATATTAACAGCAACACAATCATAGTAGGGGACCTAAACACCCCACTTACATCAATGGATACATCATCCAGTCAGCAAGTCAACGAGGAAATACGGAAATAAAATGAAAAACCAGACCAGATGGATTTACTAGACATATATAGAACACTCCATCGCAAAACAGCAGAATATACATTCTTCTCAAATGCACATGCAACATTCTCAAAGACAGACCATATGTTGGGAAACAAGGCAAGCCTCAATAAATTTAAGAAGACTGAGACCAAATCAAGCATCTTTTTGGACCATAATGCTATGAAACTAGAAATCAACTACAAGAAAAAAGCTAGGAAAGGGACAAAGATGTGGAGACTAAACAACAAGGTATCAAACAACCAATGGATCATTGAAGAAATTAAAGGAGAAATCAAATATATTTGGAGACAAAAGACAACGAAAACACACCATAGCAACTCATATGGGATACAGCAAAGGGAGTTCTAAGAGGGAAAGTCACAGCAATACAGGCCCACCTTAGCAAACAAGAAAAAAGTCAAATAAGCAATCTTAAACTACATGTAACAGAACTAGAAAAAGAAGAACAAAGCCCAAAGTCAGCAGATGGAGGGAAATAACAAAAATTGGTGCAGAAATAAATGAAATTGAAACGAAAAACAGTAGAAAGAACCAATGAAACTAAGAACTGGTTCCTTGAGAAGATAAATGAAATTGACAAACCTTTAGCCAGGCTCACTAAGAAAAAAAGAGAGAAGGCTCAAATAAATAAAATTATAAATGAAAGAGGAGAAATTGCAATAGATACGGCAGAAATAAAAGGATATAAGAGAATACTATGAAAAACTATATGCCAACAAACTGGACAATGCAGAAGAAATGGATAAATTCTTAGACCCATACAACCTCCCAAAACTGAATCAAAAAGAAATAGAGAATATGAATCACAAGTAAAGAGACTGACAAAGTAATAAAACAGCTCCCCAAAAATAAAAGTCCAGTACCAGATGGCTTCTCTGGAGAATTTTACCAAACATTCAAAGAAGATTTAATACCCATCCTTCTCAAAATATTCCAAAAAGATGAAGAAGATGGAACACTTCCTAACACATTTTACAAGGTCAACATCACCCGGATCCCAAGCCAGACAAGGACAACACAGAAGGAAAGTTACAGGCCAATACTGTTGATGAACATACATGGAAAAATCCTCAACAAAATATCGGCAAACTGAATACAGCAATACATTAAAGGATCATACACCATGATCAAGTGGGATTTACAGCAGTGACGCAGGAGTGGTTCAACATCAAAAATCAATCAATGTGATACACCACATTAACAAAATGAGGAATAAAAACCACACAATCATCTCAATAGATGCAGAGAAAGCATTTGACAAGATCCGACATCCATTTATGATAAAAACTCTGAATAAAACGGGTATAGAAGGAAAATACCTCAACATAATAAAGACCATATATGACAAATCCACATCATTATTATACTCAATGAGGAAAAACTGAGAGCCATCCCTCTGAGAACAGGAACAAGACAAGGGTGCCCAGTCTCACTACTCTTATTCAACATAGTACTGGAGGTTTTGGCCAGAGCAATTAGGTAAGAAAAAGAAGTAAAAATTATCCAAGTTGGCAAGGAAGAAGTAAAACTCTCATTGTTTGCAGACAACATGATTTTACATATAGAAAACACTAAAGCATCCACTGGAAAACTATTAGAAATAATCAACAACTATAGCAGAGTTGCAGGGCACAAATCAACTTACAAAAATCAGTTGTATTTCTATACTCTAATAACTAACAGAAAGAGAACTCAAGAATATAATCCCATTTACAATCACAACAAAAAGAATAAAATATCTAGGAATAAATTTAACCAAGGAGGTGAAAGACCTATACAATGAAAAGTATAAGACATTACTGAAAGAAATCAATGATGACATAAAGAAATGGATAGATAGTCCATGCACATGGATTGGAAGAATAAACATAGTTAAAATGTCTGTACTACATCAAGCAATCTATAGATTCAACGCAATCCCAATCAGAACCCCAATGACAGGGGCCAGCCTGGTGGTGTGGCAGTTAAGTTCACAAGTTCTGCTTCGGTGGCCCAGAGTTTGCTGGTTCAGATCCTGGGTGTGGACCCAGCATCACTTGGCAAGCCATGCCATGGCAGGCATCCCACACATAAATTAGAGGAAGATGGGCACAGATGTTAGCTCAGGAACAGTCTTCCTTAGCAAAAAAGAGGAGGATAGGTGGCAGATGTTAGCTGATGGCTAATCTTCCTCAAAAAAAAAAAAAGAAAAGAATCCCAACGACATTCTCCACGGAAATAGAAAAAAGATTCCTAAAATTCATATGGGGCAACAAAAGACCCCAAATAGCTAAAGCAATCCTGAGAAAAAAAGAACAAAGCTGGAGGCATCACAATCACTGACTTCAAAATAAAGTAATCGAAACAGCATGGTACTGGCACAAAAACAGACACACAGATCAATGGAACAGAATTGAAAGCCCAGAAATAAAACTACACATCTATGGACAGCTAATCTTCGACAAGGGAGCTAAGAACACACAACGGAAAAAGTAAAATCTCTTCAATAAATGCTGTTGGGAAAACGAGACAGCCACAGGCAAAAGAATGAAAGTAGACCATTAGCTTTCACCATGCACAAAAATTAACACAAAATGGATCAAAGATTTGAGGATAAGACCTGAAACCATAAAACTCCTAGAAGAAAATATAGGCAATACACTCTTTGACATCGGTCTTAGAAGGATCTTTTCAAATACTATGTCTACTTGGGCAAGGGAAACAAAAGGAAAAATAAACAAGTGGATCAAAAAGATTATTCACCATGATCAAGTGGGATTTATACCAGGGACACCAGGATGGTTCAACATCCGCAAGTCAATCAACATGATTCACTACATTAACAAAATGAGAAACAAAAACCACATGATCATCTCAATAGATGCAGAGAAAGCATTTGACAAGACCCAACATCCATTTATGATAAAAACTCTCAATAAAATAGGTATAGAAGGAAAGTACCTCAACATAATAAAAGCCATATATGACAAACCCACAGCCAACATCATACTCAACAGACAAAAACTGAAACCCATCCCTCTCAGAACAGGAACAAGAGAAGGGTGCCCACTTTCACCACTCTTATTCAACATAGTACTGGAGGTTTTGGCCAGAGCAATTCAGCAGGAAAAAGAAATAAAAGGAATCCAAATAGGCAATGAAGAAGTAAAATTCTCGCTGTTTGCAGATGACATGATCTTATATATAGAAAACCCCAAAGAATCCATAGAAAAACTATTGGAAACAATCAACAGCTACAGCAAACTTGCAGGGTATAAAATCAACATACATAAATCAGTAGCATTTCTATACACTAACAACGAACTAACAGAAAAAGATCACAAGAACTCAATCCCATTCACGATCGCAACAAAAAGAATAAAATACCTTGGGATAAATTTAACCAAGGAAGTGAAAGATCTATACAACGAAAACTACAAGACTTTCGTGAAAGAAATTGACGATGACATAAAGAGATGGAAAGACGTTCCATGTACATGGATTGGAAGAATAAACATAGTTAAAATGTCCATACTACCTAAAGCAATCTACAGATTCAATGCTATCCCAATCAGAATCCCAATGACATTCTTTACAGAAATTGAACAAGGAATCCTAAAATTCCTATGGGGCAACAAAAGACCCCGAATTGCTAAAGCAATCTTGAGAAAGAACAACAAAGCTGGAGGCGTCACAATCCCTGACTTCAAAACATACTACAAAGCTACAGTGATCAAAGCAGCATGGTACTGGTACAAAAACAGATGCACAGATCAATGGATCAGAATTGAAACCCCAGAAATAAAACCACATAGCTATGGTCAGCTAATCTTTGACAAAGGAGAGAAAGTCTCTTCAACAAATGGTGCTGGGAAAACTGGACAGCCACATGTAAAAGAATGAAAACCAACCATTCTTTTTCACCATTCACTAAAATAAACTCAAAATGGATCAAAGACCTAAAGTTAGGCCTGAAACAATAAGTCTTCTAGAAGAGAATTTCGGCAGTACACTCTTTGACATCAGCTTCAAAAGAATCTTTTCGGACACCATAACCCCTCAGATGAGGGAAACAATAGACAGAATAAACAAATGGGACTTCATCAGACTAAAGAGCTTCCTCAAGGTAAATGAAAACAGGATTGAAACAAAAAAAACAGCCCACTAATTGGGAAAAAATATTTACAAGTTATTTATCCGACAAAGGGTTAATCTCCATAATATATAAAGAACTCACACAACTCAACAATAAAAAATCAAACAACCCAATTACAAAATGGGCAGGGGACATGAACCGACATTTCTCCAAAGAAGATATACGGATGGCCAATAGACACATGAAAAGATGCTCATCATCACTAATCATCAGGGAAATGCAAATCAAAACTACACTAAGATATCACCTTACACCTGTCAGAATGGCAAAAATATCCAAAACCAAGAGTGACAAATGTTGGAGAGGCTGTAGAGAAAAAGGAACCCTCATACACTGTTGGTGGGATTGCAAACTGGTGCAGCCACTATGGAAAACAGTATGGAGATTCCTCAAAAAGTTAAAAATAGAAATACCTTATGACCCAGCCATCCCACTACTGGGTATCTATCCTAAGAACCTGAAATCAGCAATTCCAAAAGTCCCATGCACACCTATGTTCATCGCAGCATTATTCACAATAGCCAGGTCATGGAACCAAACTAAGTGCCCAGCAACTGATGATTGGATAAAGAAGATATGGTATATATGTACAATGGAATACTACTCAGCTATAAAAAAGGACAAAGTCGTCCCATTCACAACAACATAGATAGACCTTGAGGGTATTATGTTGAGTGAAATAAGCCAGACAGAGAAAGACGAACTCTGTATGACTCCACTCATAGGTGGTGGTTAACATATGGACAAAGAGAACTGATCGGTGGTTACCAGGGGAAAGGGTGGTGGGGGGAGGGCACTAGGGGTGAGGTGGTGTACCTACAACATGACTAATAATAATGTACAACTGTAATTTCACAACGTTGTTAACTGTCATAATCTTAATAAAAAAATAAAAAAATAAAAATAAACACGTGGGCCTTCAACACACTTAAGAGTTTCTGCAAGGCAAAGGAAACGAGGAACAAAACGCAAAGAAACCCAACAACTGGGAGAAAATATTTGCAAATCATACATCCGACAAGGGGTTAATCTCCAAAATACATAGAGGACTCAGACAACTCCACAACAAAAGAACAAAACAACTCGATCAAAAAAGGGGCAGAGGATATGAACAGACATTTTCCCAAAGATATAGAGATGGTCAATAGGCACATGAAAAGATGTTCAACATCACTAATCATTAGGGAAAGGCAAATCAAAACTACAATGAGATATATTACACCTGTTAGAATGGCTATAATTACCCAGACAAAAAAACAACAAATGTTGGAGAGGATGTGGAGAAAAAGGAACCCTCATATACTGCTGGTGGGAATGCAAACTGGTGCAGCCACTATGGAAAACAAGATGGAGATGTCTCAAAACATTAAAAATAGAAATACCATACAATCCAGCTATCCCACTGTTGGATATTTAGGCAAAGAAATTGAAATCAAGAATTCAGAGAGACTTATGCACCCCTATGTTCACTGCAGCATTATTCACAATAGCCAGGACATGGAAGCAACCCAAGTACCCATTGATTGATGAATGTATAAAGAAGATAAAAATGTGGTGTATACACACACACACACACACACACACACACACACACACACACACAAACGGAATACTACTCAGCCACATAAAAGGACAAAATCATCCCATTTATAACACAGATGGACCTTGAGGCTACTATGTTAAGCGGAATAAGCCAGAGACAAAGACAAACACCGTATGATTTCACTCATATGTGGAAGACAAACACATGCACAGAGAGATCAGACCAGTGGTTACCAGAGAAGGGGATGGGTGGGGGGGCCTAAGGGGTAAAGGGGCACATTTATATGGTGACTGACAAATAATAATGTACAACTGAATTTCACAATGTTACAAAGTATTATGACCTCAATTAAAAAGCAAACAAAAACAACCTACTTCTCCTTCCTAGTCTTTCCTGGCAAAAGATTCTCAAAATACTCAAGGAGCTGTAACTGAGGAAGCATACCCGAGGAGCCTCAGCTGCCTTTGGACCTGATTTAGATCCTGGATCTCGAGGTGTGGGGGATCTCAGGCAAGGGGGAATGTATTTTTGCGTTTGAGAGGAATATAAATCAATGTGTGGCCAGAGGTTGGCCTGAAGAGGTTTCAAAACACGTCCATAATTACCTGACATTCCTCCCAATAAGAGGGAGGGTATCTATGCCCCTCCTCTTAAATCTGGGAAGAAAGTGGTAACTGTTGAAACCAACAGAATAAGGAAGAAATGATGCTATGTGACTTCTGAGGCTAGGTCATAAAAGGCAGTGAGGTTTCTGCCTTGTTTCCTGGAACACTGTACTTGAGCCCTGAGCCAGTGTGTCAGAAGTCCGACTACCCTGAGGCTGCCATATGTGAAGAAGCCAGGCCACATGCCAGTACTCCGCTCAGCAGTTCTGGTCTTCAAGTCATCCCAAGCCCAGACCACCTGCCATGTGAGTAAATCAGCACTCAAGACGATTCCACACCCCAGCAGGGAAGTCATCCCTGCCTTTGAGTCTCCCCATAACCCAAGTGTTGGGGTAATCTGTTATGTGGCAAATAGTAACTTTAAAAAGAATACCGTGTGATAGACAAAATACCTGTGGACCAAGTGCAGCCCACAAGCAGACAATTAATGCTTGTTTGGTTTTTTGGGGGGGGGGGGGTCTAATTGATCAATCAATCTTTATAGTGATGGGGCTTTGTCAATTTCACCGTCTAGTTCTGTTTTACTTTTATCACATATTTCAAATCAATGGCTCCTATATCTTTTTGGTTTATTTGGTCAGTTTATTAACGTAAAACACTCTTCTTTGCCCCTTTCAGTGCTTTTCACATCTTCCATTTTGTATACTAATAGGACTGATACTTCTATATTCTCCTTGTTAAGCCCCACCTGGCAGGGGTTTTTCAAGCCTTTATTTTCATTCTTCTAATACTATTTTAAATACGTTTTTAGGTTGGATTTGATTTAAATTTTTTAACCCCTTGTGATATTGTCTTCCGATAAATTGAAACCATCCACTTATATTGTTTGATTTCTCTTCCTAGAATCTTTTTTTTTTTTTTATGAGGAAGATTGTCACTGAGCTAACATGTGTGCCCATCTTCCTCTGTTGTGTATGTGGGTCGCAGCCTCAGCATGGCTGATGAAGGCAGGTCTGCGCCTGGGATCTGAACCTGCGAATCCAGCCCACTGAAGCAGAGCACACCGAGCTTAAGCACTACACCACTGGGTCAGCCCCCTTAATTTTTTTTTTTATAAATGTTTTTGGGGCCAGCCCTGTGGTGCAGTGGTTAAGTTCCCACACTCTGTTTCAGCAGCCTGGGGTTCACAGGTTTGGATCCCAGGCACAGACCTACACACCACTTATCAAGCCATGCTGTGGAGGCATCCCTACAAAATAAAGGAAGACTGGCACACATGTTAGCTCAGCGACAATCTTCCTCCAGCAAAAAGAGGGAGAGTGGCAACAAATGTTAGCTCAGGGCCAATCTTCCTTACTAAAAAATAAATAAGTGCTTTGTGATTTCTTTTTTCCCCCCATTTTGGAAGACGGACTATGTTAAAAAAAATTTTTCTCTAACAGACTAAAAATCATATACTCTAATTCCATTCTTCTAGAAGTTCTTAAACCTTTCTGTCTCAGGATTCTTTTACACACCTAGATTACTGAGGACCACAAAATTGCTTATGTGGGTTACATCTATCATTATCATATAATTCACCTGAAAATAAAAATAAACCAATGCTATATTAACATCAAATTTTTGTAAAAAACAAAAAAAATCAGTGAGAAGCGTGGCAGAATTTAACGTTTTTGTAAGCCTTTTAATGCCTGCCTTAATAGAAGACAGGTGGATTCTCATAGCTGCATCAGCATTCACTCTGTTGTCCTGTCATTGTCATGTAGCCCCTGGAAAACTCCACCATACACATGTGGCAGGAGAACGTCAAAAGCAAAGCATGTCTTAGTTTTCTTAGCGAAAATAGTTTTGTCTTTGAAGAGTCTCTCTAAAATCACTGAGCTTGCTCTTTTAACTCTGTTTTAAGTATCATGTTCTTCATCTATGAGCCTGGGGCCTCTCTGGTGATTTTGGCTTTTCTCCAACGTTGGGCAACACCTGGTACTGTGCTGCAGATCCCTGGAATTTCCTGCTCGCCCATCTGAACCCTGTCTGCCGCAGCTGCCAGTAAAAGGGTGAGACGTGCTGCCAGCTCTGATATGCTAGTAGCTAACCTTCTCAGTACTGGCATCCTCTTCCTTATGGAGTGTAACAGGGTCTACATCTTCCCCTTGAATAAGGCACTTTGATTCATTCTCCCGTATATTGGTATCAGTTTAGCAACAAGTTCAACCAGTTTCCTTGCTTATCAATGCTTCCTCAATCCCATTTCTTTCTCTTATGTTAGTTTTTCATCTCAGAACACATCCTGTAAATGATGTATCTAATTATTTCTTACACAGTCTAGGCAGTAAAATTTGAGGTGGTGCATTTTTAAAGTGGCTCTAATTTGCCCTCTCAGATTCTTCCCAAACTGACCTAATTTTACCTATAGAAAGTATGAAACATACCTTCAAATCTAGTCATGTCAACTTCTTCACTGCTCTCCAAATATGAGAGATTCATGCCATAACCTAGAACCTATACTTTTGTTTACTACTCCCTTTTTTAATGCCCTCTCTGCTTATTCAACAATTTACAGCTCAAGGTCAAAGAACTAATTCCAACCACCTCCATTCAACATTTACATAGCAAAGGCAGACTTGGGGTGGGGGTAGGAAGTCCCCCAAATCAGTCACCTAATTGAGCTAAAACAGGCCGAATAGTCAGAAATTCTACTAAATTTTCAAAGTCTACTTTAAAGTCAGATGTCTAATGAAGCTAGTCTACCCTGATCTTGCCTTCTAATAGTTCCCTCAGAACCCCAGAAGTCTGAATTTAGAATGGTCCTTAGCAACCTATATCAACTACCTCATCCTACAAATGAAAAACTGCGGCACAGAATAGTTACTGCTTGTCTATGGTCAAATGGATAACATGCAGAAGCCTAAAATTTTCTGATTCCACTTCCAGAATTTTGTTCACCTCGCTACATTAAGCATCCAAGTTCAACACTCTACCATTATTTCATGTACTTGTTTTAACAGTTTGTTTTAATCATTTGTTTTAATAGTTCTCCAGGTGACATTAATATCCTACCTGGGCTCAGAATCACTGATATTGAGTCTCTCAGGCTATAAGGAATTTGGATTTTATTTGTAATCTAAGAATGAAACTAGTAGGACTGATGTACTTGTTGTTAGGGGAAGAAGCAGAGGGGCAAGAACAGAAAATCCTCCATCCTGGAAGTTTTAAGAGATTGAATGAGCATTTATCAGCAAAGCTACATTAAGTGGAAGCTTAACCATGAGACGGTGATGGCCAAAGCCAGAAGTCTGATTGTTAAGACACACTAAACAATCAATAGGTACTGTCAGGTCGAAGGGAAAAGAAAATCTACAAAAGAGGGAACATTTGAAGTGTAAACTGCTCCAAAATAGACTTTATTAATCTATGAGTTATTCGACTAAATGGGGACTTATTTATGCCCTTGTATTGCCATCATATGTAAATCATGTAAAGATTTAGTCTTTCAATTAACATTTCAAAGACAGAGAGCCTACTTACAAAGTAAAAATGTTGTCTTCAACTGACTTAAAACCTAAACTACAAGCCCCATATTTTGACAGTTATATTAATTAATCCAAAGGAAAGTTTGAAGTTGCTTTTATTTCACCTGGAATATATTTTTCCTTTCAAACTAAATATGGATAATAATAAATTGATATAGGAATACAACAATAAAGATTATTCTAACTCAAAAATATTTATATCTTAAAGCAACTGAAATTTGAAATATACTGTTTCATCAACTAGGTAATTTTCAAGTAATGCTCTTTTGCCTTTAATTTAAACTCTGAATACACCAGTCGCTTATTCTGAGTTCTCTCATTTGCCTGCATTCTTGCCATTTTCCCTATATGATGATGACAGGTCAGGTTATTTTAACCTTAGTGCTGTGGGAAAACATCCGGCTCCACTTCTCTCATTTATCGTATCCATCTGGTGCCTCTAGGCATTTCGATTTTATAAGGCACAAAAACAAACTCAGTGCGAAGTTGTTTCTAGTCCTCTTCAGTTAGCTTTGCAATATAAATGATATTTTTATGGTAAAATGGAGTATTTGATAAAGTCACGATAAAATCAATTATCCCAAACAATAAAACATATCTATGGCTGGCCCCATGGCCTAGTGGTTAAGTTCGCACGCTCCGCTTCAGCGGCCCAGAGTTTTACTAGTTCAGATCCTGAGCACGGACACGGACATGGCACTGCTCATCAGGCCATGCTGAGGTGGCGTCCCACATGCCACAACTAGAAGGACCCACAACTAAAATATGCAACTATGTACTGGAGGGATTTGGGGAGAAAAAGCAGCAAAAAAAAAAAAAGAAGATTGGCAACAGTTGTTAGCTCAGATGCCAATCTTTAAAAAAAAAAAATAAAACATCTAATTGAAAAATCAATGCAAATTCATAGCATTTAATATTTAAGCTCAATATTTCATTCAGTTGAATATTTAAATTCAAAATACAGTTTTAAACAAGAAAATTACCTTTCAAAAGATGATTCAGGTCCATTGTGTCATGTAAGACTTTTTCTTTATATCTGTGGTCTAAACTGGGCTCTAACACTGAAGACTTGGAGGTGAGACTGGCCTCGTGTTTTTCCTTCCCTTTTTTGGCCGATTTCAAAGATTTTGAATTATTTTTTAAGTCCTCAACATTTTCATATACTTCTTGACTCACGTTTTCTTGCCTTTTAACTTTTACTTTCTGATCGTTTGACGCACCCAGTTCAAAAGACTGAACAGGGCTGATGTCTGGAGTCGACAGAGGAGTTACATCTGTGACAGTATCTTCAGATTCCTCAGGGTATTCCCCGACTTTTGGGTTACGACTTGAAGGTTGTGTTCCTGCTGATTTTCTTCCTGGTTTATACTTCTGTTTTGGTGACAAGCGGGTTACACCAGATAGACGGTGCTTTAATGAGCGAGATGAATCAGATGTGCAGCTACCAGACCCTGCATCCGAACAATCTGTACCTGAACTTGAAGACGAGGAGGACAACGAGGAAGAGGAGGAAGACGAACTACTTCTGGAATGCGTTTTACTTGCGCCTTTTTTAAAGTTATTAGTTGTTTTAGCTGACTTGGACCTGACATGATGTTTTCTTCCATCGTCACTGCTCTCCTCTCCATCTGTATAGTAATCATCTTCACCTTCTTTCGCAATTTTGGGAATTCTATTTGGAACAGGCAAGTGTATTTTATGTCCTACTGCAGCATCACACAGTGTTTTTGATCTTGAAGAAGTGGCCAATGATAAAGAATTTCTGGTTTGTATATTATCATTATTAGAGTGTTCTTCCGAAGGAATTTTCTCTTTTCTTTCATTTCCTTTCTCAGTAAGATAATTTCTTTGTATTCCAAATTTCAAGTTTTCTGCATCTTCATCTATTCTCTCTTTAGGGTCATCATTTTGCTTGTCAAAAACTAAGCTACTTTCACACTTCTCTGCTTCTTCAAAGTCACTGTCAAAGAAAGAATGGTCCACTTCACCTTCTGATATATCTCCAAACCGATCCATGATGGTAAAAATCTATCTGAAAAAGAGGAAAGTTTAACCATCAGACTAAAGGGTAATTTCCAAATGCTTTTCATTTTTATACAGTAATTGCATAATTTTCCCAAACTGAGAAGTTTGGTTAATATATAAAGAGAAACATGACCCAAAAAAACACAAAAACCAATAACTCAGTGAAGTGATAATGGGGCTACAGGGGTAACAGCAAGTTGTACTAATGATTTGAAAAAATAAGTCTAATAGTTCAGTTCAAAGAAAATAACAGATCATCAAGGCAGGCATATTACAAATATGGATACCGAGGTGAACCCTAAGGAAAATCTGCCTTCTGTAAATTACGTACAGTTAGAGTTCAGAACAAGAAAGGATGGTGTTAAAACCTCCTAAGATCAGCTAAGAAAGCCCAAACACACAGTATTTTAGTGGAAACAGTTGAAGGAAGGTTGACAAACTTCCCCGTGTCAGGACCTATCTTTGTCCTGTTCTCCTCCTTCACTGCAGTCGGTGGGGAAGAAGCAGGAGACAACCCGTTCAAAATAAAAGCTCCCCTCTCTCTTCTTAAAGAGGAACAAAAACTGTACGGCACACATGCAGGCTGTACAGGTAGCTCAGAGTCAAACCTCTGAAAATTTAATCACCTGTGACATAACCACATACAGAGGATGACAGGGGAAGAGTCTCACTATGTTAAAGGAGTCTGGGATAAGATATATTTCATCACAGACAAGTTACCCAAAATGGAAAAATTAAAGTATATTATTTAGACACATGGAGTTAAATATTAGAAGAAATGGAAAAAATGTTCAAAGTAGTTGCCTCGTGCACGGTGCAGGGACCACTGTTTTACATACAGACCTTAAATTACTAGCTGAGCTGTAAATTTATGTATGTACTACTATGATAAAAATTAAAATTGCTTTGAAAATATTTAAATACTGCATACGGCTGGAATTAAATCGGAAACGTCACTATAAAGTCATAGCCTCTAAAAGTACTTTTCTTTCTTATTGGTGTTAGCAGCAGTGTCATACTATTACTAATAATCTTAATTCAGAGCGTGACTTCTAATGTTATTCTCCACCAAAAAAAACCAAGGATTCCTTGGAAGGCAGCTGATTCCATTTCTAGAGGCAAAGAAAAACAAGAAAGGCCTGGAGTATCTCATTGTTGCCAGAAAGCACAGTATTCAAATATGCCTGGGATAGTAGTAATAAAACAAAGGATCCAGTTTAAAGGGGCTTCCACTTTCTAAGGCAGACAATTTAGCACTGAAAAACAGAGAACACAAAATATACATAAAAATGAAAAAGTAATTCTGTGGCAAGTCATGAGTCCATAATGACCTTGAAAGCAGGCAAAGGAGTTATGTCAAAGGAAAGGTATATGTAAATTTCTCATAATAACATATAGTTAACAATCCAATTACATGCTCACTATACTCAAATTATGATTAATCCCATTATATCAAATGAAGCATTAAAAGATTATGTAATCTGTATCCTAAATCAGCCATGATACTCTGCAGCCTTTATTTAAATGACTCTGCGACCTACAAAAACAAGTATAGATGTGATTTTAAAATCAATCAAACTCATACATACCATTAATACTAATGTGATAAATATGATAGGTTAAAGTATGTGTGAAATACATTTTATCATTGGATAATTTTGTCTGCCTTTAAGATTTTAAAGAATTGAAGAGATTCTGATGGATTAAACTTATAAAATTTTAACTGTCCTCAACTTTTAAATGCTTAAGGGAACCCAACTGATTAAATCAGTAAGTTTAGACTTATTAGGTTTATAAACAACAGCTTAGTGCTTAGAAAAATTTCTGTCATTAGATCTATAAGTGTGCCTTGTTGGGTGTTTAGGTACTTAAGTTTTCCTTTTTGATTTTTCTTAAGAAAATCAAATACACTACAATTGTAATTGTGCTGTCAATTAAGCAAGTTTGCAAACGGTGTACAATGTTCAGGGAAATTTAAGCTAGGTGAAAATTAAAGTACAAGTGAGTTCTGAAATTCTAACACACTATTAGATTTAAACTGAAATAAGATGTGTTAGGTAGATCTTAAAGATTTAATAAAAATTAGATTATAAAACTTAGACCTAATAAATATTAAAATACAAGAAATATTACTTCCCATAACATATGCCTTTTTTACATTTTAAAATTCAAATTGACAGAAGGGAGCCTCTTCCCCAAATCCTCAAAAAAAAAGATGTTTAATAAGGTTTTAGATGTCATATTTATCCACATTAAAATCAAAATTTACTCTCTAAGGAATTTATAAAAACTGAAACTTGTCTCTTTTAAAGGCATTTGACAATTAATTTTCAGAACCACAAAAAAGCCATAAACCTTTCAAATCAGTTACCTTCATTTCTGGAAATTTATTCTAAGAATATAATATTAAAAAGAGGGAATGGTATTGATTACAGCATTCGTTGTAATACTGAAGAAAACTTAAATAGAAAAATATTATGATTCCATCAAAATAATTATTTAAATCGGGAGTCAGCAAACTACTGTGCGTGGGCCAAATCTGGCCTGACATTTGTATCTGTAAAGAAAGTTTTACAGGCACACAGCCCCACTCATGGGTTTTGGTATCGTCTCTGAGAGCTTTTTGCACTACAACTGCAGAGTTGAGAAGCTGTGACAGAGACTATACGGCCCACAAAGCCTAAAATATTGACCAACTGACCCTTTACTGAAAAAGTCTGTGGACTCCTGAGTTAGGTGACATATCACATGAAAAACATGGAATACAAAACTGTTAACCATACTGGATTAATAATACAATTTACACATTTAAACAAAAACTATAGAAAAAAAAGGCAAAATTAAGAGTTGACCTGTTAAAAGAAAAATCAACAATTCCACTGCATTTTTTTATATTTCCACTACTATTACCTAATAGTGTCCATGCAATAAATTAAGCAAATAAGTGATGACCGGGAGTGTGCGCAGTGAAAATGAACTGAGTCAGACAAACCCAGGCTCAAACTTGGTTCTGCCACTTCCTGGTTGTGTGTTCCTGGGCACATGCACAAGAATGTTCATCAGAGTACTGTTTCTAATAGCAATGAGTTAGAAAAAAACTCAACGTCTAGTAAGAGGAAAATGGATACGCAAAATGTTGCATATGATATGCCATATATCAGTCAAAAAGGATGAGCTGAGATCTACACAAATAACATTTACTAAAAGAGCAGAATTAAATGAACAACAATACGATTATGTAAAACTTAAAAACATAATACCAAATTCCTCACAGTCACGAACATATAAATAAAGTTATACAGTAAACATCTAGGAGTATGAGCCTATGAGAGGAGGGGAGGAATGAGGTTGGAAAGCGGGATAAAGGAGAAAAATAAAGAACCTGGGCAGAGGCCTGTGATCACGGGTCATTACCAACTTAAATAGTACGAGTGATCATTATCAATCCAATTCTGCCCACCTATGAGAAAAATGAGAAATCAAAACAGTCCGTGAATGGTGGATAGCTCTTATAAACAGTCATCAAATTCCAAAAAAAGTTACACTTTTTTGTAAGACAATTCACCCTTTAATCCAAAATGCCAGGGGCTGGAATAAAAAAGCGTTGTAGTCACTGTTTTTTCCTTTCCCACTTTGTTACATGGTTAAGAATACTTTTGCGATTAAAGAAAATTTTTTAAGTTTCTTCAAATTTTAAAAACAAATGGCTTCATAGCATGGCCCAGAGCATAAATTTTCCTACTCAGTTTAAAAAAACAAATCATCCAAATCATTCCAACTTCCATCCCCAGAAAAACTTGTTCACATTTTTAAGGAAATAAAATTCCTCACATAACTAAGTCTCACTTGTGTCAGTGCTGTTCCTCTACTGCTGCTGACAGCTAAAATGTACTGAGTACTCATATGTTAGTTAGCACTGTTCTAAGCACATTCTGAGTATTAACTCATTTAATCTTTATAACAACTTTAAGAGGTTTTACCATTCCCACCGGCCAACGAGGAAAATGAGGGAGAGCAAGAACTTGCTCAAAGTCACCCAGCTGGTAGGTGGCTCGGGCCGGACTCGAAAGCAGGCACGCTTTAAGGATCACGGTATCAACCACTGTTCTGATCTGCTTCGAAGGACAGTCCTTCCATAGGCTAGGATCTGAGATTTGGGGGTTTTTCTGACCTTTAAAACATACTGCTTCAATATCTATCATTTATTTGATGGTAAACAGTAGGCAAGTCCTCTCGTCACCGGGATTTTTAAAGGGAAACAGGACCTGTTTAGCAGTTGATTTTAGGAGGAGTTCTTTGCGAAAAAGGATGGTCTGTACAGTTAAAATTAGATACACATGTCAGCGTTTGCCACACATTTTGCTGGACTTATTCACCATGCAGCAGTTTTCCTCTAATAAAGTAAACTGCAACAAATCTCACTGGCCCACAAATTCAATCACCCAGTAGCCTTAGGTAAATTAAGAAGTGTTAATCTAGGTAACCAGAACTTAGACTCTGAATTAACTGTGGTTCCCCGATCCCAATCTGAGCTTGTGATCAAACCCCCTTTCCAGAGAGAGTAGGGAATTCCAAGGGTATTTCTGGAAAGGAGAGGGACAATTCTGGAAGTCACTAAACTAGAAATGTTTCCAGCACGCCTGCTTTTTCTGTGTGACGTATCAGAAGAACTTCTGTTAGTGACCCCTGACGAGCTTCGTGAGACCATGTAAAGTCCCTCATGCCCGTGCAGGCACATAATCAACCTCTGGGCCAACAACTCTTCCTACCCTCCCAGCTCCCCAAGGGTCCTGAAAGGAAAAGATTCTACCCTACACATTAGGAAGGAAGGAACCAAGGCCTAGCAAATTCAAATGACTTGGTCACTTTAAATCATTAGTTTGTGGCAAGTATGCGTCTACGACATCAAGCTTTATCAAACTTGTGAATAAAACTGAAAGATTCTGGATAAATGGAAAAGAAGCTAATACTCATACAGACTCTATTACATGCCAAGCACTGTTCTAAGCACTTATTCACTGCACAACTCATTTAATACTGGTAAAAACTCTGAAGTCAGAGATGAGGAAACTGAGGCACACAGAGGTTAACTAACACGCTCAAGATCACACAGCTAGAAAGCAGTAGCGAGGATGTGAATCCAGGCAGCCTGGCCAGAGTCAACACTCTTAATGATGAGACTATACTGAAACAAGCAGAGGAAAATGAGTAAGCCAAAACCTAGTGGGGAGGGATAGTCTAAAACAGCCAAATAACAGCAGCACAGATAGAGAATGGGAGAAAGTGAGGAGGGAAGGTGCACTGAGGACCCCAGGTTAAAAGCAGGTTCATCGAAAAAAGACTTGGAGCTCACAAGTGGCAAAAGCATGACTTGGAAACCAAAAGACTAGAATGTTCATCAGTCACACTGGGATAGCAATATACAGTCTATGACAACCTGCATTATATTCTGCTGGGTCAAACCACTTCTTGAACAAAGAATTTAGTTCCGGGTACTATGGCAGAGTCTAGAATCGAAGTCACGATAAATGGTTCACAGAACGAGGAGCTCATAGCTGATAAAGGCAATGACTAAGGGGAAGGGTGTATTCAGATACTCGAAGGACTGTGAAAGGAAAAAAGGATTTTAGGGGCCGGCTGGTGGCACAGCAATTAAGTGCGCACATTCCACTTCAGCCGCCTGGGGTTCACCAGTTCGGATCCCGGGTGCGGAAATGGCACTGCTTGGCGTGCCATTCTGTGGTAGGCATCCCACATAGAAAGTGGAGGAAGATGGGCACGGATGTTAGCTCAGGGCCAGTCTTCCTCAAAAAAAAAAGGAAGAAAAAAGAAAAGAAAAAAAGATGTTAGAGCTGGTGTTTGTAGTTCCAGAGGTGGAACTCGCATCAACACATAGAGTGCATAAGAGAGGTGCTCTGAGATGAACATAAGAACTGCTCAAGAATGGAATGGGCAACTTTCTAAGATTATGAGCCATAAGTCACTAGGTAATGCTGGAGCAAAGATGAATGTCCACTTGCTGGGATGCTGCAGAGGGAATTCACGCAGTAAGAGGACGTGATCTTTCCCAACCCTAATATTTTATGACGGAGGTCTAAATCCCAAAGTCTATCGGTAAGCCAAATGATTACAGATACTCCTTTGAAATCCCTGTTTTTTACAGCTAACAGTTTCCTGCCTTGCTTGTCTCCTTACCAGACTGGCAACTCCTAATATCTTGTTCATCTTTATATCCCCAGTACCTAAAGTAGGACCTGACAAATTACGCATTCAAAGAGTATTTATCCCATGAAAGAGTTTGGAGTTGAGAGACTTAAAACTGAGCCCTAGTTCTGCTCTTTGCAGCTATGTAAGCAGAAAAATCACCTCCTTTTCCTTGGTAGTTTCCCACAATGGTCCCTCACCTGCCCCAACACACATCAGAATTAACTATCCTCTTATCTGTTTACATGGTTCATGCAGTCCCCAATAGCTGTAAACATCGCCTTCTTAAGTGGTCACGATTCATGAGAGGTGGTCGACAGTCCAGTGCCTGGGACTTTTCAGGTTTAAATTTAGGTTCCTAATATCCAACCGATAGGGTTATTGTAAGGATTTAAACATTCCGGTGATTTAACTTGATTTACGGAAAAGTCATTCAACGATCCCGTCCACTGCGCAATCCTTTCGATAATACTTACTCCAAGGCGAGATTCAATTTACGTTAGAGAGTCATAAAAATAAGGAGTTAATAAGACAGTAAAGATTCTCTTTACTACAACATATTGGGAAAGGGTAAAAGTTAAAAGACAGTTCATCAGACCACAGGAACCCTTGTGATGCTCAAGGAAGACAAGTATTTGCCAAAGCTGCCTGGGCACCTACCCATTCGTAAAGCTCCTGCCGAGCCAGCAACATAAACACTAACGCTTTCACGATACATCAGGAAAACACACAAGAACCTGGCGTTTCTTAAACTGTCACTTTGTATTGAGACATTACATTTCTGTAGTAAGACACATCATTTCGTTCAAAGAAGGTAACCGATTGGGTACCCGAAAATCTCGACCCAAAGTTAAACACCTGTTTCCCAAAACCTGGAGGCTCCGTTCACCAACCTGTCGTGACCCCGTGGGGTAGCGGAAAATAAGTGACAGCCCCGCGGGGCTCAGGTTCAAGTCCGCCGAGGCGGGCGGTCCGCTGAGCCCGGATCCTGGGCGCGACCACTTCTTAAGTCAGGGCCGACCCCGACCCACGCCACCCTCGAGGGCGTCCTGAGGGCAGGCCGGGCCCTACCCACCGTACCCCACGGAACCCAGGCCCGACGCCTTTGCTGCGGTTACACCCGCCCCCCGAGGGGCTGGCCGGGTCGGAGAGGCGGCGGAGCGAAGGGCTGGGGGCCCGGCCCGCCCGCCCGCGCAGGCTTCCTCCTACCGACCCCGAGTTCCCGCCGCGGCCTGGGCTCCGGAGAGGGGAAACGGATGCCGAACCGAGGCGAGGAGGGGGGCGGGAAGAAGGGGTCGCCCACGCGCCGCTCACCTGGGCGCCGCCCGCGGCGTCCGAGGCTCGCGCGCACGCGCCGGCGCGCTCCCGCAGCTGCGCCGCACCGGCTTCCGGAAGCGGGAGAGCGGAAAGGGAAAGGAGGCGGCAGGCGAAGAGCCGCGTTGCCGCGGAAACGGGGCGTGGCCAAACGTGCGGGAGGGGCGTGGCCAAACGCGCGGCTTCTCGCGGCTCCTCTGGAAGGGTGGGCGTCATAGAGCGCGGCCCGGGGAAGGCTAGAGAGGGTCGAGCAGTCCCGCCCGGCCGTAAGAGGTCGGACTAACGACTCAGCTCTGGGCTGGGGAGGGACGGGTGAAGAAATGAGTCGTCTGGGCCCTCAGTTGCCCCGTGCACGATCAAGATGTTGCTGCTGTTAACGGCAGTCTGGGTGCGCCTAGTTGTTATAGTGGTGTAGGGGAGGAAGACATTTCCTCTTCCCAAATGTGGGTTCGTCTGGCCGGAGAATGAATTAAACTCACATGAGACAGAATAGCAAGAGAAAATTAAACAAAGCTTTATGAGGAACCATGGCCCGGGGTCTTTCTTCCCGAAGGAAGAAAGGGCACCGGAGAAGTGGGGTGCACAGAGTGGTTATATACCCCCAAACAGGGTGTTTCACATGTGATTGAAGTGTCCCTCCCACAATAGTCACAAGATTGCCCTGTCAGCACAGGGCTTGATGGACACAGCAGGTAGTGGTCTGCTATCTTGGTGGGTGTTGCAGGAGGCAAGTCTATTGTCTTGAGCTGGGCGGTCACAGGTGAGCTCAGCAATCAGTTCCTAGCCTAAGGAAAGATGCATAATCCTTAAAGAAATGCCAGCGTTGAGAGGGGGAGGGAAGTTAGTTACAGGAGGTTACCAGACTAGCACAATAAAATGCAGATTTAAGTCCTTGCCTTTGGCATTGATTAAGAGTTTCTAGAGAGAAGGTCATCTCCTTTCTTGTTCCTGGTACAGAGAGGGAGGCACCTTTTACAGGTAGAGATTTACCTTACAAATGTAAATGTGTCCTAACAAAGGGCAAGTTCCACTCCTCAGAGCCTCCTTCCCTGTCCCAGTTTATCAAAAGCAATCAGCCTCAAATAATCCTGATGCCAAAGAGACATATCTTGGGGTGGCCAATTCCAGACCCCCACGGTGGCTAATTTAATGTGGAAAGCTGCTTTAATTGTTTTGTAATTCCTTACCCAAACAGCAACGACAATAATAAAAATGGGAGTGATGTTGACGTGGGGTCGAGGAGTCGAAGGAAAGATTTCTTGGACTCTCAAGATCTGGTAGTAGTGCTCTTTTATTTAGAGTATAGTGTGGAATAGCATGGGGACAGGACCTATGGGCAGTCAGGCTACTGTGTGGGGACAGGGCCCACGGGCAGGAGGAGCCACTGCTGCCGCCCTGAGTTGAGGGTTAGGGTTAATTTTATAAGGCATGGGTATATGAGTCATCTCTTTACAAGACAAAGGAAAGAACATGAAAAAAGTTAAAATGGTATCAGTGCAGATGGGGTCTGGTCATTGGGTGATCCCATGACTTTTAGACAAGAATCAAATCGGATTAAGTAAAGGTCAGAAGCCACCACCCTAAATCAGTTACATGAGATTGCCAGACAGCAACCAACCCAAGTTCTGACCTTCCCCATTAAGAGTTTCTAGAGACAAGGTCATCTCCCTTCCTTCACAAATGCAAATGTCTCTCAAAAGGGCAAGCAAATTCCAGTCCTCGGAGCCTGCTTCTCATCTGCAGTTTTAAAATTAACCAGCCTAAAATCCTCATCAATGTGTCTTTGTGGTTGTTTATATTAGCAAAGTTCAGTTAGACAACTAGTTAGTTCCATGGGCCAGGGGCTGGTAACACATTAGAAAGTTCTCTATGACTGATAAATGAGATGGGTAGTTAAAACAAGATAAGAGAAAAATGATCTGTGTAGGAGATAGTGAATGCCACAGTTTTTCAGTTTTGAACTCACAGGCACATATAGTAGGTGTGGTAGAATAATGATGCCCAAAGGTCCACATCCTATACCCCAGAACAAGCAGTGAATATGCTGCTTTACTTGGCAAAAGAGATTTTGCCGATGTGATTAAGGAGCTTGAGATGGGAAAATGGACCTGGATTATCCAGGTGAGCTCAGTGTAATTACAAGGGTCTTAAGAGGAGAGGCAGGAAGTTCGAAGTCAGTAATAGGAGACGTGGCCAGAGAATCAAGAGATTGTAATGTGTCGACAAAAATAATCCATAACCAATCTATAAATGAAAATTTGGGTGAGTTTATTCTGAGCTGTAATCTGAGGACCATGGCCTGGGGCCTTTCTTCCAAAAGGAAGAAAGGGCACCAAAGTAGTGAGGTGTACAGAGTGGTTATATACGCCCAAGCAGGACTTTTCACATATGATTGAAATGTCCCTCCCACAATAGTCACAAGATTGCCCTGTCAGCACAGCGCTTGATGGACACAGCAGGTAGTGGGTCTGCTATCTCGGAGGGCGTAGCAGGAGGCAAGTCTATTATCTTGAGCTGGGTGGTCACAGGTGAGCGCAGCAATCAGTTTCTAGCCTAAGGAAAGATGCTTAATCCTTAAAGAAATGCCAACGTTGGGAGGGGGAGGGAAGTTGCACCTTTATCTCAAGGGCCTTTGTTCTTGCCATAGGGAATGTCTAAAGCAGATATACAATGCATGCTCAACAGCCACAGTCAGGCCATTTTGGGAAGACAAGGTCAGGCCGAATTAGGTTTATACCAAATGGCTTCCTCATACTCTCCAATATATCCTATTGCTTGCCATTTTTATTTGTCAAATGTACAGCTTGATGACTATAGTTAGCAGTACTGTATTGTATATTTGAAAGTTGCTAAGAGAGTAGGTCTTAAAAGTTCTCATCACAAGGAAAAAAAGTGTAATTGTGAGGTGATGGATGTTAACTAAACTTGTAATCATTTCATAATATGTACACATATTGTTATGTTGTACACCTTAAACTTATATGATGTTATATGTTGATTATATCCAAATAAAACTGGAAAAAAATTTTTACTCTTAATTAAAATAAAACAGCAAGAGGTCGGAGTGACGTGAGGAAGGGACTGTGAGCCAAGGAAAGCAGGCGCCTCTGGAAACTGACAAAGGGAAGAAAAGGGATTCTCTCCTGAAGCCTCCAGAAGGAATGCAGCCCTGCCAGTACCTCGATTTTAGACTTTTGGCCTCTGGAACAGTAAGAGAATAAATTTGTGTTGTTTTAAACTATTCAGTTTGTAGTAATTTGTAATAGCAGCAAACAGAAACTAATACAATAGGTACTGAATAAATATTTTTTTACATGAAAATATAAAGTTAGGAAGCATGGGTTCCGTAGCCTAGGGAGGCTCACTAAGGAACTGGCTCTATTTTAGTTCTTCATAATGCATTTTGTTCTTGTTGGTCGTAACTACCAGCAAGTACAGAGAATCACTTCTCTGTTCTTTTTGTACGCAAAAAGGAAGGATTTCACTTAATTCTGCTGGGTGAAACTATACTGGCACCATTTCCCAGGGATGATTGCCTCCTCTTTGGTCCAAAGTTTATGGGGCCAGCCCAAAGCATAGTGGTTAAGTTCACATGCTTAGCTTTGGTGGCCCAGCAGCAGGTTCAGATCCTGGGTGCAGACCTACACCACTGTCAGCCATGCTGTGGTGGTGACCCATATGTAAAGTGGCAGAAGATTGGCACAGACATTAGCTCAGGGCTAATCTTCCTCAGCAAAATAAAAGTTTATTGTATAGAGGAGTTGAATAGACATTTTTCCAAAGAAGGTATACAAATGGCCACTAAGCACATGAAAAGCTGCTTAACATCACTAATTATTAGAGAAATGCAAATTAAAACCATGAGATCCCACTTTGCATGCATAAGGATAGTTATAAAAATTAAACATTAAAAACAGAGGGGCAAGCCCCGTGGCCAAGTGGTTAATTTTGCACGCTCTGCTTCGGCAGCCCAGGGTTTAGCAAGTTTGGATCCTGGGCACAGTCCTAGCACCGCTCATCAAGCCATGCTGAGGTGATGTCCCACATGGCACAACTAGAAGGACCCACAGCTAAAAATATATACAACTATGTACCTTTGGGCTTTAGGAGAAGAAGAAAAAGTAAAATCTTTAAAAAAAATTAAAAACAGAAAATAACAAAGGTTAGCAAGAATGTGGAGAGATTGAACCCTTGTGCGTTACTGGTGGAAATGGAAAATGGTACAGTCACTACAAAACTACGGCACTTCCTCAAAATATCGAACATAGAATTACCAAATGACCCAGCAATTTCACTTCTGGGTATGTACCCAAAAGAACTGAAAGCAGAGTCTTGAAAAGGTATTTGTACAACCATGTTTATACAGTGTTATTCATCACAGCAACAATGTGAATGTACTTATTGCCGCTGAACTGCACACCTAAACATGCTTAAAATAGGCGCCAGCCCCAGGCCGAGTGGTTAAGTTTGAGTGCCGGTTCAAATCCTCAGCATGGACCTCGCACCACTCATCAGGCCATGCTGAGACGGCGTCCCACATAGCAGAGCCAGAAGGACCTACAACTAGAATATACAACTATGTACGGGGAGGCTTTGGAGAGAAAAAGAAAAAAAAAAACGATTGGCAACAGATGTTAGCTCAGGTGCCAATCTTTTTAAAAAAAAAGATGTTAAAAATGGTTAAAATAGTAAATTTTGTGTATATTTTACCATGATAAAATATAAAAACCAAAAGAGATGATTCTATCTCAACTTTAATTTTGGCTCTTTTTCTGGCCTAAGAATGTGTAAAGTTTTGCCTTTGTCCTGGTTTTCTTTTCCTGCAAAGAGCACTTCCTCGGTCATCTATATTGAATGAATGAACCAATGAATGTGTGAACTAGATTGTAAATAAGCTACTTCAGGATGGAGATTTTATTTGCTTTGTGCCTCTTTACAGTTCTGGTCATAGAAGGTCATCAATTCATAGGTGAAGAAAGGCCCCTCCCCCAATTCACTGAATCTGGACTCTTGTCAGAAAAGACGTAAATAATATCCTCTCTCCGCATTTGGAAAATTCCTTCTCACTTATTTGTAAGCGTCTTGAAACAGAATATAAGTTTAAACATTTTTATAGAGAGCTATTAAAAGACCTTTCCATACTATCTGGCAGTTTTTCATTTATGCCAAACTTTCTTTATGATATAAGCAAGTGTACACCCAGTGGAAAGCTTTTCTCTTTTTTAGTTTAGGAATCAAATTTTGAAGAATGATGTCTTTACTGGCTTAAAGTTTATAAACCAACTTGAAATTAAGTGCAGTTAAGTTTCATATTTTTTGAGGATCTAAAGGGGTAGTTCAAACTATCTAAATGCTATAAAAAATAGAGGAAACTGAAAGAACAAAATGACTTAAATTTGCAAACATGATAACATCTGAATTTTTCTTAATTCCCACAAAGCAGAATTAGTAGGTCTCTTCTTGTCACCATAGAACTTTGTAATACCTTTATTATACTGTGTATTACATTGCTTTATGCTTTTCCACCGTCTTCTTACTCCCCCACCCCAATTAGAATGTGGGCTCTTCAAGGACAGAGACCATATTTTTTTATACTTTTTGTTTATTTATTTATTTATTTTTGCTGAGGAAGATTATCTTCCCCTTTTTTTGCTTGAGGAAGATTTGCCCTGAGCTAACATCTGTGCCAATCTGCCTCTATTTTCTATGTGGGTCACAGCTACAGCATGGCTGCCAATGAGTGGTGTAAGTCGTTCCTGGATCTGAACCTGTGAACCTGGGCCACCAGAGCAGAGCAGGCGGAACTCAACCACTGCTCCATGGGGCTAGCCTGTATACTATTTTCTAACAAAGCACCTGGCTAACGTTTTTGGACTGAATGAAAGAATGAATAGAAGTCACAAACTACCTTCCAGAAGTTTATGCTCTATTTAAAAGTCAGGCGAATGCAATTGTTATTGTGTTGGTTTTGTAAGGACATTATTTGTATAATGTAAAAAGCAGTTTGTTTTGTCCTTTGACATTACATTACCTTTAACTATTGTATTTGAAGGATAGCAAATGAAGGAGAATACTATAATTTAGGTCCCACTATCAACTGACTGTGTGATTTCGGGTCAGTCATTTAACTTCCCTGAGCCTATTTCCTCGTCCACAAAATGGGATTATAATAATTATCTTTTTGCCTTTATAGAGTTGTAGTGAGGAACATGTGTTTTAAAAAGGTCTTCCAAAAATTAAAGTTTCCATTCAAATATGAAGTACTATTTTTATTAGCTTTTTTGTCTACCCAATTATTCTAGATATATTAGTATAGAAGAATATCAGACTTATTCATTCAAATATATTTGTTAAGGGTCTACTCTGTGCCAACACCTGTTCTGGACTCTGATTAATTCTCTAATATTAATTTTTACTTTCCAGAAGTATGTTGTCTTTCCTATAGTGGATAAATGACAGAGACATTGACTTCTTTTAAGTAGCATATAAAAGCTTTCTATAATATTAAACACATAGTGTTAATCCTAAAATATTCAAAATCCTTTCCTAATTTATGTGAGTAATCAATAATTGTGCACTGCCTATTTTATATTTTACTCTGCTTGTGACAAATATCATGAAACAGCATATACATCAGTTCAAAAAGTTTTTCAGGGCCGGCCTGGTGGTGCAGCAGTTAAGCATGCACGTTCCACTTTGGCAGCCTGGGGTGCGCCGGTTCAGATCCTCGGTGCAGACATGGCACCGTTCATCAAGCCATGCTGTGGCAGGCGTCCCACATATAAAAAAGTAGAGGAAGATGGGCACGGATGTTAGCTCAGGGCTAGTCTTCCTCAGCGAAAAGAGGAGGATTGGCAGATGTTAGCTCAGGGCTGATCTTCCTCAAAAAAAACAAAACAAAACAAAAGTTTTTCAGCCCACGTGTGTTTTGGAGGAATTAGGTAAGTACAAACACTTTATTTTCTTTCTTTATAATCTGCTGGACAATAATACGGGATATCAAAATCTAAGTGAGCTAGCTTAGAATGCTTTTTTTTTTTTTGCTTTATGTTTCATAACTTGACAATATTGCAGTAAAATAAAGCTAAATGATATGGCTATATTACCAAACCCTCAGCTGGCAAATGGTTGTACATTGCCTCCCTTGCTCCATCCTTACGCAGGCTCTTTTCTCTATCTCATAGGCAGATGGGAGTAGCTTATGAATAATTATCAATTCCAGGAACAAGAAAAGTGAACTTTAACATATTTTGAGTGACAAGTCACTAGATGCTACTGATTTTGGTGAGCAGCCAGAAGATCTACCAGAAACTGATTAGTGTATTCTAACAAAGTAAATTGGGTAGGTTGTTAAAGTAACAGCACTAACGAATTATGCCTCCCTATGTTTAAGCCCGTGTGTAGGCCCGTCCCTTATTTAACTCCTGGTCGGGCCATAAGATATGCTTTGGCCAATGGGAAATTAGCAAATGTAAGATGAACAAAGCTTGTACATTGCATCCCTGAGATTGTCCTGTGAAGAAGCCCAGGCTCCCTTCTTGGAGGATAAGAACACAGGGAGCAGGGATGACCCATCTCAGCAGAGGCTCCATAGACCAAGTGGCTCCAGCCTATACCCCAGGAGACCACAGCTTTATTAGTGACCCCAGGCAAGACGAGCAGAACCGCCCAGCTGACCCCAGCCCGAACTGCTGACCCATAAAATCATAAGCAAATAAAATGGTTTTTTGGTGGTAGTATGTTATGCAACAATAGACAATTGACACACCACGTTTCCCTGAATTTCAGGTCAAAACTTAGATAAATTAAAATTATCCCTTTTTTGGGTTCTACCTTTGTTAATTCTTTATCTTGTCACTCGCTAATTTAATTTACAGTACTTTCCTTTGTAATTCCTTTTCTCTTCGAAGATTAATACGAAGACATTTCTGCCTGAAATTTTCCCAATCTGAGTATTTTTACTTACGAATATGGAACCCCACCCAGCATAATTTATATATATACGTTCTAAAATTTTGTTCAGAGATTCATCTTCTTCTTAGAAATGCGGCTTTAGCATTCTACTATTTGTTTTTAAGGTATTTTATCATTTCTTACTTTTCGAAGTTTGACCACACTTATGTCTATATCTGTATTTTCTGTAAACCACGCTCTGTTTGAAAGTTTACAAGAAAGAGAGATAGAGTGGTTAACTGATCTGTTAGGGTCTTACAGTGAATCAGTAGAAAAAACTAGAAGGGTATCTAGGTCTTTTGATGCGTGTTAACATCTTTACTCACAATTTTCCCCAAAGTAGTCAAGGGCAAACACTGTGTATTTCTCTCTAATCCTGTGACTACCTCCAAGATGGGACGGGGGGTTAAGGTGAAATATGCTTAATCGTGAAGAGGAAGATGCGTTACATATTTTGACAGGGATCAGGTATTGCCTACCAATTTACACTAATATTTTAAATGTCAATTTTTGTCTCTTAATTTATTCTTATCTCTGTGAGTTAAGGCAGATGTCATTCCCATCTTACATAAGAGAATAACTAAGATAGCATTCAATTATAACCTGCCGGGATGTACTGACTATAAGGAATACAAATAAGGCATCCCTACTTAGCTTGCCCTTTAATGCTTAGGTCTGGTAGGACTCAACACTGACTTGCGGGATGGAACACCTGCATCCTAATTTTACACCTGACTTAGAGCCTCTCCTCCCTCAGCACCTCCTGATCCCAGTCTCTCCCTTGGACCTCCTCACCTTACCTCACCTCTCAGTGTTCCTCAAACTTTGCACAGGATAGAGTCCCAACTACTACTTGTTAAGTAAATGCACGAAGTGTCCATGCTGACTTAGCAGCCATATGGCATATGCTTTAAGGAAGTTTTCTGATCACAAATGTACATTTCTCCAGATCTGCATTATTCTTGGGGACAATATACAGATGTGTTGGAAAGATCATGGTCTTATGAGTTATAGATCAGGGCTCTCAATAAAAGTCAGATCAGTTTCCGCTTTCACTGATTCATGTTAAGATCACTTAGCACTTGTTGGGGCTGGCTGAGATACCAGCTATACGTACAAAGCAACAAAACTAAACATTTTTAAGTTCATGAATTTAAATCCTGTTTTTTCTCCTCTGTAATATGGGATGACTAAATGACAGAATTTTTAGGAAGCACGATGGCATAGTGGTTAAATGCACAAGCTCTAAAGCCAGACCACATGGGGTGATAACCAAATCCTAGCTCTGATATTTATCAGCTTTGATAAATATCAAATATGTTTATCAGCTTTGATACGTTGAGCAAGTTATTTTACCTTCTGTGCTTGTTTCCTCTTGTGTGGATGGAGATAACATTATCAGGGTTGTTGTGAAGATTAAATGAAGCATCTCTACTGCTTAGAACAGTATCTGGTACACAGTCAGTGCTCAATTAGTTACCATTATTGTCAGCTATGGGTTCAAATCTGAAAATGGATATAAAGCCCTCAGCACAGAGTCCCTGGCCTGTAAATGATCAAAAGATATAGTTGTGATGGTTGGGAAGAACAAGCCACCATGCTTTACTTGAAATAATTTGGATTTGTAGGGTACACTTTGAGGAGCCCCGTGGGATGATAATTAACTATTTTTATTAAAAAAAAAAAAAAAAAGAAGGCAAGAACAGGAAGACAGTAACTTCCTTTGAGGTCATCACCTAGGCATGGCAGAGTCACATCTGGCATAAGGCACACATTATCTCCTTCTCTTTGACTCACAAACATGTGAGAATAATGTGTCCCATGAATACTAATTAATATGAAAAACAACTTTTTAAAATGACAAATGTGAATACATTTATTTTTATACAGATACATAAAATAATTCATTTCTATGCTGTTTTGTTAGAGCTAAATGTTAGGGATAATTTTTTTTAGACCTCTTACTTCATCTCCTACTTGAAATCCATGCCATTCCAGGGAAATTTATTATGAAGACAGGAATACACAGGTGGGCCGTGTCTTTCTATGGACACCAGCATTTCTTCTTTTGAATAATAACCTCTTGGATAATACTGTGTTTTAAAAGAATACATATCTACTAAATATTTTAGTTTATATTGTATGAATGTTGAATTTTTTTCCTTGTTGAAATGACACAGATGATTCTTTATAGAAAAACAGTATAGTCATAGTATTTGAAAATATATTTTAATGCTTATTTTTCTTAACTGTGCTTCCTTCGAAGCAAGATATGACTCAATTTATCAGAAAACAATAGCGTTTTAAACTGTTGAAATTCTTCATGATTGCTGCATGGAGAGGGTCCTGGGCTTTTGCTTTTAAATTTTTCCCGTATTCTTATCTTTATTTGTTACTGCTTCTCTCATCTATTTACTTCTCCTTCCCTTTTTTCCCCTATTCTTGATTTGCTCTCTCTACTCATCACCCCCCTTTTAAATAATCATTAATCTCTTTAGAATTCCTTTATTTATCCATTAAAGATACATCTGCTGCTTTATTGGTCCTAGCAGTAATTACTAGTATTCATCTAGCACATTGGCATCTTCTCAGCAAGCATTATCTGTATATTAATGCTGGAACCATGACAGAAGAGGAAAATACGTCTTCTAAAAATTATCAGGACCACTTTCACTCGCATGAGTAATAGCATTTGTACTGAATTGTTGGCAACGAAAATACCGGGACTTGGAGCCAAAGTGATGATGGCAGCTGTGTATACCCTCTGGCACCAGGCGGACTTCTCCGGGTCTCTCCAGACTAGAGATTGCAAGCTTCATTTACTCCTCCACTTTTGTCTGACTCCTTCCCTGAGGGGGCTGGGTGGGAGAAGGAAGGTTGTTAGGGGAACTGTGTTAAAGTGAGGATCTGAAATGGTTGCCTATTTAATCTAAGTAGCAAGTGAAAACGAGGCAGAAATCTGGGGGGCTGTAAGCACGCGAGGAGGTTGCTCGTCAGTACGGAGCGAGGATTAAGGGATCACCTGAGCTCGAGAATTACCAATGCTCCTGACACCTGCAGCAAAATTTTCCATCGACAGACGGTACCCTGGGGGCGGGGCGGGGGAGCGCAGGACGGAGCACTGTCCGCCGGGATTGGTCGCGCCCCCTCCCCGCGGGGCAGCAGCGGGGCGGACCCCGCCCCCAGCCGTGGGGGGCGGCCGGGCAGGGCGAGGCGGGGCGGCCCCGGCTGTCACTCAGCGGGCCGCGCAGGCTCTCCGCCCCCCGGCTGACGCGCGCTCCGGGGCCGCCCCCGCTGCCGCTCCGCCTCGGGCTTCGCCGGCTGAAGTCACAACACGGGCCGGCTACCTGGGCGCGCCCGGCGGGCAGCTGCGGGCCGGGCGCCGGGTGGCGGCGCGGAGGGGTCGCCGAGAGGAGCCCGGCGGCGTCTGTTGGAGCCGTTCCCCCGGGGGGCCGCCGGCGAGGGCATGAGCGCGGACTGCCTCTGCCTCCGGAGCGGCGGCGGGAGCGGCGAGGGCAGGAGGCGCCGCGCGGAGGCCACCGTCCAGGGCAGCGCAGGGGCACAGCAGGGCAGGAGATGTGCCTGTCCTTAGCGGCACAGGAAGCAGCATGCACCCCGATGCCACCCACAGCAGCGGCGCCGGCCTCAGCCCTGCCCCGGGCGAGCGGCCGGAGTCCCGGGAGGACGCGGCCGCCCCGGGGGGCCCCGGCGGCGGGAGCTGGCGGGTGGCCGTGGCCGTGGCCGCACTCGCCGCCGTGTCCCTCTCCTGCCTGGGGCCCGGCTGCTGGCCGGCGGCGGGAGGCGCGGGGCTGTGCACCGTCCTGCTCAGGCTCAGCCTGTACCTGGGCTGCGCCGCCGCCGCCTTCCTGCTGGGGACCCTGTGCTCCCTCGTCTGCCGGAGCCCGCGAGCCCCGCCGCCCGACTTCGCCGCCGTCTGGAGACGGATGGCCGCCCGCCGCGGGCCGGCGGTAAGTACCGGTCTCCCTGCCGCCTCGCGCCCCCGCGGCCCTCCCGCTTCCGGGGCCGGCGCCCGCTCCCGAGTCCCGGGGGTCGCCGCGTGGCCGGTCCTCCCCGGCCCCGCTCCCCGCCTCGAAGCTGGAAGCCCGAGAGACACGGGTTGGGGTTGGGCGGCCCGGCTGGTGGATGAGAGCGCTCCGTCGGCCTCCCGTGGGCGGCGGGCTCGTGGGGCCGGCCGAGATGCTCCTTAAGAGCTCTGTAGCTGCTCCTCCACCGTTCTCGGTCACAACCTTGATAGTTGAATACTCGTGCCACAGCTTCGATGTTGCTCTGCAGCTGGTGAGTGGAAGGAAGGAGAACCCAGCATTCCCGATACGCAGGCGCTGCACCCTATACTGGTCCTTGTATTTGGTTCTTTTCGCCGTTCTCCGTGGGAGGTAACTTTGTGACCATTTACAGATGAGGAAACTTAACTCGCGGAGGCTAAGTTGGCTTAGGTCACCCCATCCCTCTCCAATACCCAAGCCTGTGTACACTTTTTACCACGCCATCCTGAATTCCACCATGTTAAGTAATGCAGTCCCGGCTAGTTTGTGTAATTTGGAAAGGGGATGCCAAAAGTCGCTCTCCTGTAGTTTGCAACAAAAGGAAAGCTATCCCCAGTGAGATATGGGACAGTCGGGCGGAGGTTAGGGAATACTGGAAATATTCCAAATGGGCTCTTCTCTTCCTTACTGCCAAACTACTACTTTCTCTACCTCCCAGCTTCCGTCTCGTAACCCTTTAGATGAAACTTGATTCTATCGTAGCTTGACACTCACTGCTTGACTGAATGATACCATCCTTAAACTGAAATTGCCCAAGCACTTTGTAGGAAGGCAAATGGCAGTGGCTTAACTTAATGAGAATATTTGTTAGAGAGGCCATTACGCCCTGGATTTTGTGTTTGCTTATGATGTGACCTGCTACTCCTTTGTAAAGATCATTACTCTCTTCACCAAAATCACCGTTTCCTGGGTCTGTCTATTCGGAATGCAGTGCTGAGATAATGGCTGAAGAGTGTAAGTTAACGAGTCAGGCATCCCCACTCAGGCACGTTGGTCTGCAGTTCAGTATATTCAGCAACAGGAACTTCTGTTTTCATAAGTAGTCTCAAAAATTAGTAATGTTTATTTCTCTTAAAAACCTCCACTTAATTGTCTTTTTTCATGTCTAATTTAGCAAGAGTTGGTGAGCAGGTGTACTTTTCCTCTTGCTTTTTTCCTACCATAATGAAAAATGAGGACCCCAAGATTTTACTAGTTGGTTTATTGGTCTGTAAAAAACGTTCCAGTTCTTTAGAGTATCGTAAGAAGTTATAGTTCAGTCCGTGCGATTTATCCGGTATTTTGAGTAAGCCAGGTACTATTCTGGAAGCGGGGGTTGAATCAACAAGACGCACAAAAGTCCTGCTCTCTGGGGATTGTATTCTTCTGGGGGATCAGACAATAAGTGAGATACTTTTGCACAGTAATAAATGCCTATGAAACAAAAAAATGACTGAGAGTTAAGTGACTGAGAGTGCCTGGTAAGTGGGGAGAGGAAGTTTAGATGGTGAGGTCACGGTCAAAGCCATAGTATTGCAGTCCACGTTGGAAGCCTGGAAGTTTCATGTTGTGGGTTACCATTCTGTTCCCTGGAAAACGTTCCCCAAACCGCCAAGCTCACTTGCACTCCTGGGCAGGTAAAACTTGAATTATCATTCAGAAAGGTGGTTGAGTAGAGGAATTAGAGGAAATAGTACTTTGAAGGTGACAGAACGTGAAGCAGCTTACGTAATTTCTCGTATATGTCACCTGAAGATTTCAGGTAATAGAAGAGTTGAAGTACAGTCTAAGGAAAGTAGACTATTGGTCGTTCTTCTTGAACTTGGATTCTTATAATAGCCTTAAATAAGAAAACAAGTTAGGAACCTTACTTTCTAAGTTAGATGTTACTTAGAATTGAGATGTGTGTTATTTGCATAAAATTCTCTCTATATATTTTTTACAGTACTGATGCCTTTAGTTGTGCTGTATTTCCAATGTATTTGTGTTAAAGGTTTTTTTTTTTTAAAGTTTTCTTCTTTATGAATGGAAGCATAAGCATGTGGTATAGTATAAAATACCTGTCAGTTCCGTGGGGGTAGGGTAGGAGTTGGACCACAAGGGTCATCTAACATATGTGGAGGGGAGGCTGTTTAGTAGTGAGCCAAACGGTGCCTTTTAAGATACAGTGACTACTGCACCACAGAAATTTTGATTCAGCATGAAGAAAAGAATCC